>NC_083467.1:12378167-12692751 GCF_030014155.1 Tachysurus vachellii | reverse complement strand
ATCATCCTGATAAAAAGCAGCGGAGAATAGATGAGCTAGAAGAGAAGTTCCTTGTTGCAAGTGACATTCAGAAAGATGGGATCACAAGGTGAAGGGACTGACTTGGCTAGATGAATGAAAGCTCAATGAAAATAGATATGTCTAATGCTTTGAGATCAATTCAACCTCAGTATCTCAGTATAAATCAAAGAGAGAGAGAGAGAGAGAGAGACAGAGAGAGAGAGAGAGAGGAAAGGCCAAGGAAAGGAAATAAGAACAAGGATAAGCAATATTATCCATTATTAATGAGTAAACAGTATAGAGATCCAGGGTGTCAAATATTTCATACGTCAGACAAACAAGTATCAAAAAGAAGACAAACATCTGAATAGATGTGAACAAACATCTAAACAGCCACATGGAATGACACTATGATAAAAGAAGCCATCTGATTGACTGTGGCATTGCTGAGCAAAAGTGAGGCATTGACAAGGCCAGTGATGTAAGCTGCAACAGAGCTGTGAGTAGCTATAATGAAGGCATTCCACAGGAAATTCAGGTTATGCTGACAGCTTTAAAATGGTACCTGGAGAATGGAGTGGACAGATATTGTGGAAAAAGCAGATAAAAAAGATGGGCTGTATTTTAAAATCCCAAGATTCTTTAATGATCAGTAGACAAACCAAAGTTTTCAAATCAATTTTTTGGTTGTACAATGGGTCTTCATGCCCCTTCATAGCTCCAGGGTTCCTGGTCTGATAATGAACTTGGTTTCCCTTTTTTCAGCCCTAAAAGCATAAACAGATGTGGATTTTATATGAGAATTTGGTCCTTGGTGTGTGTGTGTGGTGCTCTGCAATGGACTGGCATTCCACTTATGACCAGTGTTCACCGATTAGGGTTCAGATCCAGAGACCCTGATCAGTATAAATTTACTGACAAAGAGTGAAGAGTGAACTCATGGGTACACTACCAACCTTTAACAACAAACATTTGGGCTTCAGGATTATAATTTAATAGGGATGTAATTCACTGTAAGCCTCACTGTTGGTGATAAATCTTTGTATACAGAGTAAGACCTGTGAAAACATGGTGTGCCAAGTTTGGTGTGGTCAAGACCATGACCATGATTAAGCAGTATGAAGTTCTGTTAATATTTACATTGCAGCAGCTGTAATGTATTAATTATATTACCGACTAATTTATTCCTCTTACTTGAATTCATTCATACAGAATGTTATGTAGAGGATGAAAAATCATACATAGAAATAGAAATAGAAATAAATATATAAACAAACAGAACAGGAGCCTCACCACCTGCTTCATCAATAACAATGTGTGTTTTATAATCATCACATTTTAAACACCCTTTAATTATTATCAGGACTAGAATATGGTGTGCATCCATTATACAAGTCTCTGTGACCTGTTACTATAGAAACTTATAGAATAAGAATATATTAGAATAAGTACATGAATATAAGCCTGTAAATTGAATTACATCTGGCATTCCTGTCAGAGCTGCTGTAATAGAAAATTAATTAACACATTAGTGCTGAGTAGTAGTTAAGGTTATAAGTCTAAATGACTGTCCCTTAAATTGAATAGTTTTTAAATGTTTAGGCACATGAAGATGTTTTCATTGAAAGCTGCTCAAGTCCTAGTATAAAGCCTATAAAGTTAAAAATAAAAATAATGTCAGTTCTATTGTAACTGTCTTATCTACACTGATCAGCGATAACATTAAAACTATTGATAGGTTAAGTGAATAACACGGATTATGTTATTACAATGGCACATGCCAGGTGATTGGATATATTGTATTGTTGATGTGTTGGAAAAAAGAAAATTATTCAAGTGTAAGAATCTGAGTCACGTTGAGAAGTTGTGATAGCTAGATGACTGGGTCAGGGCATTTCCAAAACAGCAGGGCTTGTGGGGTATTTCTAGTATGCGGTGGTTGATGAAAACACAGTGCTCACATAACACAGTGCAGCTTGTTATACATACAGTAGGGCTGGGAAGCAGCAGATCATTTTCAGAGTGCCAATGTCGAGCCACTGAATGTGAGCCTCAAAAATCTATCATGAAGTAATAAAACAAGGTGGACTGGTCTGCTACATAACATGGTAAGGGTGTGTGTACATGTCATTTACCTGGGGAAGAATGGCACCAGGAGGCAGTAAGGGAAAAAGGCAAGCCAAACCTTGGGCCCTGGCATTCATGTGGATTTTACCGTGACACATACTGTACCACCTAAGTAAACATTGTTGAAGTCCAAATACATCCCTTCATAGGGATGTTATTTCCTAATGACAGTGGGATTTGTGTGTGTGTTTGGGTGTGTGTGTGTGTGGGGGGGGTGTATTATAGGCTAATTATATCCCTGTGACTCATACCAGTAGACCTCAGCTATACTAAATAACTGGAGTACAAATTACATTAGATTTGTTTTATCTAAATGTCTAAAATGATGGCTTTGCTTTTGTTGAGAGATCACTGTTGTTAAGTGGCAGTAAAAACATGTATGTGTTATTTCCTAAAGGCAATGGCTTCTTTCAGCAGGCTAATGCTCCCTGCCACACTGTAAACTTCGTTCAGGAATGGATTGAGGAACGTGACAATTAACACTTTTGACGGAACGTACAGTGTGTTTTTAAGTCACTGTACATTTAAGCCTCTGTGCTGCAGAAAAATTGGAGTTGATATGAGAAAATTATAAAAAAAAATATATATATCAGAAAAAATGCTTTAGTTTGATCAGATTTACAGCTGTTTGTTAGGACTTATCTACATTCTAGAATTTTACCCTTCAGTCATTCATTGGCCAGCTGCACATCTTTTTTTTTCTTGTTTTTTTTTCTTGCATGAACTAAGAATATAATAGCATATATAGTGACTTTTGTTCAATCTGGTCTAAATCAAAAAGAGAGTGCAGAAACTGGGCCGAAATGGAAGCACGACAAGTGAGCCTTCAATAATATAACTGCTTTAAAGAGGCATCTGTTCTGTCAATTATGCTACAGTATGTGAAATATAGACACTTTATACTTTATATAAAAAGCTCTCTGAGAGCTCATATACTGAGAAAATTTTGTGGAAAAAAATGGACAATAAAAAGTTTACAATATATCAAATAATCACAGTATAAATATAATCATCACTAAACTGTGCAGCTCTGACTACTAACATTATTTTCGAGCCTAAAGTGAACTGACAAGAGATACTAAAGAATTAAAGTACTAACCTGGATGACTGATACTATCTAATGCTTACAACTGAAAAACAGCTTTCATGGTGAATTCATGGTGTTGACTTGGCCTCCAGATTCCCCAGATCTCAAACCATTTAAAGAATCTGTGGGATGTCCTGGAAAAACAAGTCTGATCCATGGAGACCCCACCTCACAACTTACAGACCTTAAAGGATCTGCTGCTAATGTCTTGTTGCCAGAAGCTACAGCACACCTTCAGAGGACTTGTAAAGGTTATGCCTCATCAGATCAGAGCTGTTTTGGCAGCACAAGGGTGACCTACAGAATATTAGGCAGGTGTTTTAGTTATGGCTGATCAGTGTATAATAACACTAGAATATGATATGTGTTATTTTAGTTTTTTGGCCCGATTTTTGAGCTCTGTGGCACATAAAATATAATTACATCACTAAACATACATGATGGCACCTATTTCCTTAAGGTGTCAAATATTGTATAGAAAACAAATATGTGCAGCAATCACAGTTATTGATCTATATTTTTGATCTATATGAGTTATTGGGTTATGGTTTGGGTTTAAAAGGAAGAAATCCCAACTAACTACAGGGATGTAAACAGCTCAACCTGAAAAGATCTTTATTGTAATTTTTACTCTGTAAACCTTTAAGACTCCTATTCCTCTTCATACGACAACACAGTACCTAAAACAGCTCTCTCATTTTGAGCTTAATTAGCTAGAGAAAAAGATCCTTTATTTTCTTCTACAAATAGACCATGAAAATAAAATCACATTATCCATAATTCCTTTGAAATACATAAAACACTTAATGGTTTTTTGCATGGGTTTAATTTCTTTATGCAACACTAAATTCTAGATAATTATATCCATGTGACTCATAGCAGCAGAGCCCAGGATTACTAAATGACCAGGATACAAATTACATTAGATTTGTTTTATCTAAATATCTAAAGTAATGGTTTTGCTTTCACTTAAAGGCCATTGCCCTTTAGGGCCAGGAAAAACTATGGGTTATTTTTCTTGTTGAAACATTTATAATTGAAAACGAATTTAGCTGTAAACTTTAGAAGAACTGTTATTTATTTGTTTGTTTGTTTGTTTGTTTATTTTGTTTTATTTTATTTTTTTTAGTTAGTTAGTTAGTAGCTGCAGCCTTCAGGGCAGGTAATATAAATGACCCAGTCATCATTTAGTTTCAGTCTACTAATTTGATTGGATAAGCGGCATTCCAATAGTGCTTATATTTAGTATCTGCAGTAGGATGTTTCACTATGCTTGTTGTGTTGCAAAATGTAAATTCTATCAACAGTTTCAAAGAATCCTTTACTAACAATGCAATGCCCATTTCATGTGTATTGTATAAATTCAAGACTCAAATTCAGACTAAACCGCCAATTTAATCGGATGCACAAATCAGTGAGTTTGGTTTCTCCAGGATGTATTTCCTCTAGTAGGGAAAAAAATTAATAAAAATCACAGCCAGGACAGGCTGATAAAAAAGCACATTCATTTATTGCATGTGTTGGATAAGTATTCAAGTAAAGGGTTCCAAAATGAACCTTGGCATACACCAATTCATTACAAGTTTGTCCAAAATTCTTGATTTTCTAAACTCTGGAAAAGTACTCACAAGGGCCAAGTAGTGGTGCATATTGGTCATTTCAAAAAGTATATATATATATATATATATATATATATATATATATATATATATATATATATATATATATATATATATATATATTCACTTTTCCACCTATTAGCCAGTTAGAAAGAAGAAAGGTCTTGCATTTTTTGGTTTGTTTCAGATGTTTATAGCTACTAGTAGAAGAGTAATTGCTCACTGATCACAAAGGAGCCAACATTCTAAATATACCAGTTAACAGACACCCAATGTAACATAGTGACAGGATAAGAAAGGCACACTGCTCCAGTATGACCTTAATTCCCCATTCTATTATACACTTACACTAGCTGGATCTCTCAAAACTCTCCCAGCATTCCATTGAGGCCTCTGCCCTTGAATATAAATTGATGACATCTATATTTAAAGCAGTTATATTATTAAAGGCTCACTTTTCCTGCTTCCATTTCGGCCCAGTTTCTGCACTCTGGTTTTGATTTAGACCAGACTGAACAAAAGTCACGCTCTCCTCATGGATTTTTAAAGAGGCATCTCTCCTCCCCAAAATAAACTGATCTTCACCCATACCTTGGCAGCTCCAGCAGACTTCAAAGGCTGCCAGTCTCAAGCTTGGCCTCGCTCTCCTACTCCTAAGAACAGATAAGGGGTTGGATATTCCCTTGACATGCCCAAGATAAATCTGTATCTTTAGTTGGGAGCTGTGATTTCCCTGCAGACTTTCTGCACATGCCATGTTGTGGTTACTGTATATACATAATAAACAAATGCACACATACACATACACAAACAAAATTCAGTTCAGTCATTTGTGAAACAAATTAGAACAAAAAACAAAAAAATTAAACTAACAGTATATTCTCAATAAACTTCAGTTCAAAACTACATCATGTTAAAAAGAATCGTTTACAAATCATGTTAAATATTATAAATGAAAATGTTTTAAATGCTTTCCAAAAACTCTCAGAGCATGTAAAAAATCATTCACAGAATCCTAATGCTCTGAAAACGTGCTGACAACCATGAATTGTTACCTGCTATAATGTTTGTTATAGAAATAATGCTTAATTTCTATATTAAAAAGTTGGTGAATAACACCTATGACTTAAATTCAGAAGTTACACGTATTTAGAATCAGCTACCATAGCTGCTTGAGCTGATTTTCTGTGAATCCCAGTGAGATTATAACAATGATCTGCATGTAATTTATGACTAATACTAATAGTAAGCTCTGAAGAGACGGGAATAGGAATTATAAACTGGAAAACCAAATTGTTGGGTTTTTTTTTTTAACTGTAATATGAGGTAACAAATTCAAGAGACAAACTGAAAAACAGACAAATAAAAAAGGAATATAGGAAGCATTCAAGAAAACATCTACTGTACTTACAGTCCAACTTGTATAACAAATCTTTATTAACTTTATTATTCTGCCACCTATAAAATAGCAATAAATGTTTTATGTAATTTTTTGCACAATAAACCAGACATAGATGCAGAAATTCTGTAGTTTTTGTGTATTTACAGTGAAAAACATTTTCAGGGTTAGACTGTTAGTAGGTGGCTGTTAGTAACTGTCAGACATTATCAATAGACTTGATATTCACTTGAGCTGAAGGTCACACCATCGTTTTTGCTTGTAATGCAGGGTAATACTGAAATTGCTCATATCAGTCTCCAGAACTTTAAAGTTATGTCTGAGGTTGAAATGTACGTCATTTCACCATTTAATTCTCATAATGTAACTCAACTCTGAATACAAATCACAAACAACATTCATGATTTTCTAGCCGCAACTTGAAACGCTTTTGAAAATATACTCAGCCAATGAGGTGTGTTTGTGGGAAGATAACAGCAACACAATGTGTTATAAAGGTTAATGACGATGGATCACTGGCGTATTTTCCTGTTCTCTTCTGTTCTCTGCCACTTCATCTTTGATTGGAGACTTCATTTCGATGAGCTACCCATGTCTCCTGATTATATCACCTCAGCAGATTTCTGAACTCTGTTGAAAGTGAGCATGATCACAATTGCCTCTTCTTTCATGCATCAGTGTAAGATGTCAAATGGTAATCAATGACTTGTCCATTTTCCCACATTTATCACTTACCCACACATGCACATTCTAAACCGTATATGAATGTTGCATGTACTGTATAGTCTTCAGCTTCCTTCTGTGTTTGGAAAGTACAAAGGGTTAATCATTTCTGCTGATCTGTGCTTAATGACTGTCAGAATGTTGTGAAGGTCACTGCATTCTACATGGCAGAAAAGGCTTAAGTCAAGACTGTATGGATATCCATAAGCTAACTCAGCATCCACGGCAGCAGTGAGAATATCATATATAATATTGATGCAGACATTTATTCAATATTAAATATAAACCATAACCCGCAGGAACACAAGTCAGATTGCCTGTTACAGGGCTAAGGCATGCATATTTTATTAGTACATCTCTTATTAATATATGATTGGAGATTTAAATAGATCTCTCTATCAAACTCTTTCAATCTCTTTCTCTCTTTTGTGTGTGTGTTTGTGTGTGTGTGTGTGTGTGTGAGCAGTGTGATATTTGAGGCTGATTGTAATTTGTTGCATACATATATTCCGCTGTGATTTCAGAGTAGTCGATTCTTCAGCTTGACTTTTTTTGCATATGAAATGTGGAGGAGGTCTGAGCTCAAAAAGCCAGCCTCGAATTAGAGTTACACAGATGCAACAGAACATCCACATGATAAGTTTTATTTAAACATTGAAATCTGGTTTTACATACTACATACAGTAATTGGTGCTAAAACTTATCCAATACTTAATGACATACAGTAAGTGGAAATGTGCAATAAGTCTCTATAAGAGAGCTACGATGTAAGTAATATACTGTACAGTGCATTCCAAAATGATTACCATAAATTATTAAAATACATGAATAAAGAGAAACTAGTCTAACACTAGTTTAAAAATTATTAGCATCATTACAGTTTTAATATTTAATATAACCTCTATGTCACAAAGCAGACAACGAGGGTTGGATGCAATTGAGGACGTTTAATAACAAAATTTACAAAATTAGGAACAGTACAAAAAATAAGAAACAGTACAACCTGAAACAAGTAGAACCTGTGTAAAGGAGGAAAAGAGAGCAATCCAAAATCACCAGGCAATAACCCGGTAAGAACCGATGCAGTACAACAGGAGTGAAAAGGTCCACAAGGGCTAGGCAAAGTCAAGGGCAAGAACAGTTACATTTTTTTTAAATTCATAAAATCAGAGTAAATATCAATAGGCTTAGCAATGTCATGAACACAAGTGAACAGAGTTTATGCCTCACAGCAAGGAACTAAAAATATAACCAAGGTGCTTATAAAGAGTGCAAACCAAACATACATAATTAAACGTACATAAACAAAATGAGTAGGTTGGTGATGGTGAGCCTGAGAGTGTTGGTGGTTACTGCAAAGTCAGCTTGAAGTTTAATGTAAAGTCAAACATTGGCCATGTTTGTGGGCTGTTGTTTGTTGTCATATTATGCAACATGACACAACCCTCTAAACAATATTAGCCTTGCATCTTTTATTCTACTGTCTAAAAATAATGAAGACTTTCTATATTTTCTATATGCTTTCTTTAAATATTTGTGCTTGCAATCCTATTTGTTCGATACAGACCACAGGCTGGAATTTGAAGAATGTGCCAGTTAATGTAAAACAATGATTTTGTGTCACTGCAACCATTTCTGTGTTAATTCGAACGATTTGCTTCTATATCTTGGCTCTACCAACAGCCAACTGTTAACCTCTTTGAACCAGTTTTTGGGCAATTATTCTTATACTTAACTGTTCATAATGTAATTGAGGCCACCAACCCTAATAAATATTTCTAATGAGAAAATGTTTTATTAGTGCAAAGTTATGACAAATGACATTAATTAGCAGAAATTTTGGACTTGATATAACTCAAATATCAGTGTTTGCTAATTTCCATAAAAATAATTCACTTTCATAAAACCTTCAGAACTCAGGCAAGTCATTGATATTAATTACTGTAGTGAAAATGAGTTTGTCACATTTCTGAAATGATTGAATAATAATAGATTATTGTTTAATTATTGTAACATTAATAATATTGTAGATCGGGGCAACCAGTTACAATCAAAAGTCCGAAAAATATTTGAATTTACTGTAGTCTACCTCTCTGCAATTAAAGTGTAAAGTCATCTTATTATAAATATGCTTGTTCTTGAGTCTTCTTCCAGAGGCTGTTAGACAATACACCTTAAAAATAGAATTATGAAGGCCAAAAAGCTATGAAAACAAATCAAAAGGAAATAATGAGAGTTCTGGAAAGTAATTAATCAAAAAATGAATCCAAAAGTCAAGAAATATGCAAAATTCTGAACACCTAAAGCACCACGACGCCCCTTATTAAAATATAGAAAGAATATAGCACAACCATGACTGTCCAGAGTCAGAGGAGGCTGTCTATTAAAAGTGAGTGAACAGTTAAAAAGGAAATCAATCAGACATGCAACCAAAAGGCCAAAAGTAATTCTGAAGATGCTGTTCAGAAGTAAAGCAGCACAGATGAAGAAACTGTTCATAGGTCAAGGCACTCTAAAAGCTGGCTCTTATGGACAAGTAGTGAGAAGAAAGTGATCATTGAATATGTGAATTTCTGCTTGGGACTTTCCAAAAAAAATGTCTGAAACTCATCAAACGTGAAAAAAATGTTCTCTGGTCTGATGAAACTAAAATGTAACTTTTTTGCTTTGGCATGAAGTACTAAATTTGATAAAACCCTTAAAACACCTTTCCCACAGTGAAGCCTGGTGGTAGTGGCATTGTGCAGTGGAGATGCCTTTCATTAGCAAGGAATGGGAAATTGCTTAAGGTTGAGCTTGAATAAATTTGCAAGGATGAATGTGCAAAAATATCAGGATCGAAGGGTGCAAAGCACCCTTCCATATATTCATATTCCAGAGGACATTGAGGCTGTAATTGCAGCCAAAGGTGGTTCTACCAAGTACTGATTAATTTACTGTTTAATTAACCTTTAACCACAATAAAAATATATTGCACCATGAAGTGTTCAACATATTATGTAAACAAAATTAAAACAAACCTAATTATGGGGAAAGGTTTTGGAGGGGGATCAAAGTGATAGCACATAATCTGGTTAATCCATTCAGTCTGACAATAGCACAATTGGGATTACTTGAAAAACAGTCCATGTAAATTGATTTAAAAAAGAATTATACAGAGGATTATGATTTTCAAGTGTATGAGGAATATATCTTTGCCATTATCTATAATAGGTTCTTTTTAACCATTTCTAAATCTCACAACATCAATAATCAACACAATGCAAAGCAAGCCAAATGTGCAAATGGTGTGAAAAGATAACAATGACTGCGGTGAGGCTGTTGGGGAAAAAAAAATTAAGGTATTTTTAAGGTAAGGGCTATGTGCCTAATGTTAAAGCTGACTCATGCCAGCAAAACTGTAGCTACGTCTATTCTTTTTTTAAGCTTTGTTTTGCTCATGTTTTGCAAGCTGTTAATAAAGTCAGGCTTAAGAAAATGTTAATGTATAGTCCTAGTTGGCTATCTTATGCTAGGTTATATTTAACATATATACCGGTTTTGGCTAGCTAGTTTATGTTAACTTGTTAATTACATAGCTAGCACAGTTGGTATGTAGTTTGAAAAGGTTTCCTGGTATTTATTTTTGTGTAAGAAAAGCAAGATTTGATTTATTTGATAAATAACACAGTATGGTCTAGTCAGCTGTGAACACACAAGCTGGTAGATCATATTTGCCAGACGTTAAATTATTTTTCAATGTCCTTAATATTTGACTAATTTGATAAAGAATAAACTATCTGTCTGTGAAGCAGCATCAGTAGCACTGCTTCAGAAAAGTGTTTCCTTTTTACCAGCATGAAACTTGAGTTTAATTTACAAAACTTGTCATGAAAATTGGAGCTAAAGGGATGAAATAAGTTCACATAATGTAATGAGGATATCATGTTTAACAGTGTGCTGCCTGTTCAGATGCAAAAGTTCTTGTTTAATTAATTTTATGCAGGAACCTGATAAGTGATGAAGAAGGCATATTAGTAGATGATGCTGCAGTGTGGGTGGTGAAAAACAATTACTTATTAGATTCATTCTGCTGCCATGTAAAGATTTTGTCCACCTCCACCTGTCTATAAGTGGAAAAGCACCACTGCTCCTCAATATCTGGGTCTTGGGTAAGTCACAGTACTTATAATGACATAGAACTGTGCCATTGTATCAGGTGTAGCATTGTTCATCCTTTATTAGACATGACTGCCTCGTTAGTTCATCTTGTAGGTGTACAGTGACAGGCTATATTTCATTTTTCCCATGCACAATTTGTGTCAGTCATTCCACAGCCTTCATGAATGTCAGTTTCTGACTGCAGGAACACCGCTGCTGGCTGGTTATTTTTGGTTGGTGGATTAACCAAGCAGTGACACTAATGTTCATGATACACAAGTACCACAAATATTACTAACTGCGATTGTGCGATTGTTTTACTGAGAATGACTCATTACCCAAATGATATGTTGCCAGTGGTGGCTATATGGTCTTAATTTTTTATTGATGGTTAAGGTAAAAGGGGATTAACAAATGCCCAGTGTCTCTGTTGCTATCTGTGTGAGATGATACAGTCATGATAAAAAAATAAAGTACACCCCCTTTCAGTTTTGTGTTACTATTTATCATGGTCTTTATCAACTGTGTGGACTTAATAACCTTTCTCAAAAATTCTGAAACCAGGTCGAAAAACTCTTCTTTAAAACAATGCTCCAGATCAGTGATGTTTGGGGGCATTTGTTTATGCAAAAGTCTCTTAAGATCCCACCACAGCATCTAAGTGGGGTTGGGGTCTGGACTTTGACTTGGCCATTCCAGCATACCATGTTTTTTTTTAATTATTTTGGCCATTCAGGTATTGATTTACTGGTGTTCTTGGGATTAGTTTCCTGCTCCATGCCCCAGTGTCAGCCCAGCTTAAGCTGCTTGACAGATGGCCTCATTTGTTGCAAGAATATTCTGGTTTAAAATGATTGTTGTCATTGTGTCAGTGACCACAGGTTTCCTTGGTCCGGTGATGCAAAACAAGCCAGAATTGATACCCCTTCAAAATCATTACTGACAGTTGGTTTGAGGTGGTTTAGTGTGGTTTTCATTGCTGATGATTCTTTGCATGATGACCAGGCATCTCCACCTTAGTATCGTCAGTCCAAAAGATATTATTCCAGACCTTTTTATTTTGCTTAAATGCAAACCTAATTTGTGCTGTCATATTCTTTTTGAAGAGAAGGGGCCTAGCCACAGTTCCAAGAAAGCAATATTTGTTCAGTCTTTTTCTGGTTGTCATGAACATAAACATATAATGTGATGACAGGGACCTGAATTTCATGTGATGTAACTCTTGGTATTTCTTTATATCTTTGAGTTTCAAAAGACCTACAACTTTACAGGAATTTGCAGGGACCCTGAATTCTCAGAAGATGGTATTCATGTGGTGAAAATGGTATATACAGTACAACCATAAAGCAGACCTTAGTAAAAGTAGTATCAATTCAACAAATAGTATGAACCTTTTTGACTAAATTGCTGCACTGTCCAATTCTAAAAGTACTTTTATATTGTATTCTATTGTATAGTGTTTATTGGAAAAAAAAAATTGGATAAAAAAAAAATCTTCAGGGCCTGCTAGACAGCAGATAACAAGGTGAATGATGCTTTTCACAATTCCTCAAAATTCTTATCTCTAAATTGTGCTGTAGATCCTTAATTCACCTCTTTATAAACCAAACAGGGTACCAATGATAATTTAATGTCTATACAGGTAAGTCTATTATTTCTGCTATAGCCAGTTTTGTAAATTAAGTGGGTGACCTTGTTGTGTTCCTTGAAGACAAGCCACAAATGGTTATGTTGATGTGCCTGGTTTTGGGCCTTATTTAAAATGTTTAAAGGCCATCCAATCTTTATGTCTAGTCAACTCAAATGGCCTTATTATTATTTCAACCATATTCAGATGGTACAATACACAGTAAAGTGAAACAGTGTTCTTTCATGACTATGGTGAAACACAGAAGAGAAATACAGTACATAATACTGTAAAATAATTACGAAAAGAAATTAGGAACAAAAGGTACAATAAAGGACAGTGCACAGCTGACCAGTCCAGTCTTTGGGCGTAAAGGAGTCTATTGGTTTGGATGAAGAAACTTTACACAGTCTGGTCATGATGGCGTGTGTACTTTTGTACCTTTTCCAGGTGGCAGGAAGGTGAACAGTTTGTTTCAGGTTGGTGTGATTAACCACATTGCCGGTGTCTTTTCAGATGTAGCGTGTGGTGTAAATATACAGTATGTGGTGAGGGAAGAGAGAGCCTGGTGATCTTCTCAACTGTCCTCACTATACACTGCAGGGTCTTGCAATTTGAAACAGTGCAATTTCCAAACCAGGCTGTGATGCAGCTGCTCAGGACGTTCTTGAGTGTGTGTTTATGAAATACAGTGTGGAAGGTTCTTCTCAGCCCTCAGAGAAAGTAGGGACGGTGCTGGGCTTTCTTGGCTGTGGAGCTGTTGATCAAATTCCCTCTGATCAAATATTCATTTGGGATGTAGGAAAGACACTGTGTACTGTCGAGTACCATGTTAATCTGAACTAGTGCTGACCCTGCAAAATGTCAGCAGAAAAAGGTGTCAGGAAAAGTGAATTATTTGCTACAAATACTGTATCATATATCACTACTGCCCCAAAAGTTATCCAGGGTTCACAAAACCACAATACCCATAAAATCATTGTTCATTCTAGCACACTAAAGGTTTGTAGAGAAAGCAAAGAATAATTATTTTTATAATAGTTACATATATATCTTCTCTTGTCTTAACAGCAAAGAATGACTATTTTGATTTGCCTGAATTTTTATGCAAATGCAGGATTATGTAAATAGTGTCACTCCATTAATCCCACCGACGCTGGCACTAATTAACACTACAATCAAGAAAACACTATACTGCAATCTACATTTCATTAATGAAGCTCATAATTTGCAGTTAGTAAAGCTAAGAGCTTTGAAAAAGCAGTGGGGTAAGACAGGGTTGTGCTGTGTTTATGGATGGGATAACAGCAAACAGCTGTCTCACTGTAATCTCTCCCTATTCAGTCATAAAGATCAGTCTACTCTAGATCATTCAGTTCTCGCCATAAATTCATGAAAAGATGTTTTCATCCTGTTCAATGTTTTGTTGATTTAGTGCCACCAGAAACACTTACAAAAACCAAAAACAAAAAAAAAAACCCCACCAGAAATGCAGAATTTTCATATACAATTGCAGTCTACTAGTCTAATGTAAAGCAAGAGAACTCTGATAGGGATAAATAAATGAATGCTAAATGCATTACATGGTGACTCATATTCTAGATAATGAATCTGTTTATTCTTTGACCCATAAGCTTTGTATCTCATCGCTTACTCACATGAAAGTAAGATCACTCACTTGGCCTTTGTGGGCAAGCTTTGTTGATTGTAGCAGTACTATGTCTTTTTATAAGTGATTGGGTGGGGCTTTAAATAGGGTTTTTATTCAGAGGGTATAAAAATGGTGTCAATGACATCATGGGCGAGCGCCCCCTACCCACCACTGCCTCATTTCTGGTGTGCCATGTGAACGCCCATGAGGTAAGAGCTATTTGCTGTGTCGTTAGGACTGATTGTTTGGTGGCGCAGGTTTGTTAAGTTTGCTTTATGCTTCTAATGTGGACCGAAAAGCCTAGTGGGATACTTTTTGGTGACGGCCATTTGTGTATGTTGCATGCCATGGAACTCCATGACTAGCGTAAATTTGTACTTAACAGGTATGTCATTATTTTTAATGAGCAATTTTAAATAGCTTAGTTAGCAACTTTTAATCTGTTGATGTGTTTTGTGCTTACCTTGTTAGTGTGCAGCTACAGTAAGCAACATTGCAGAAGATTTATGGCTTTGGTTCTGAAAGAAAACATCTTGGACATTTGCTTTTATTATTTTCTCTTTAGTGACTGATCATCAGCATCAAGCGAGACAGGCTTGTGGGGTTGTCCGACTATTCTGGACTGTTGACTTGGCAGCATTAGTGTGCACAGTGCAGCACTGATCTTTTAAATCTTTCTTCTCTAGTTTGCACAATTTGTGGAACTGGACTGACCAATCCTGAGGCTTGGTGCCTTATACTGTAATTCTCCAATTCACCCAGTTCAAGGTAAAATGTGGAAGTTAAGCCGGGAGCGGCGCATGTTAACGTGCATAGCCACCAAACTGCCACCATCTTTTTGTGTCTTTCAAATTCTTTTTTGTTTATTTTCTTTTTTTGTGGTTCAGTTGAATTTTCCTTCATTCTCCCAATAATGATATGTTTTTGTTCGTTTAATTTGTATGACAATTGAACCTGATTCAGTTTGTGTTATCCTGTTTAATTTGCATACTGCGACTGTACATGAATGGTTCAGGTTTTTTTTTTTTGGGATATTTTTTGTTAATGGCACCTGCTGTGCTGATTAATGTCATGTTTTTGTTTTTATTCTTATGAGCGGGAATTGTGTGTGCTTGTCTGAATCCCCAATTGTGTCTTCCTTCCCTTTAGAATTGGTATGGCCAGCTACAGCAAGAGTTTGCCTTTCTGCGTGTTGGTGGTGGAACTTCTGGCAGCTGCAGTGCTCACAGTGGGGTGTTGTATGTGCTGTGGGGTTCGGGTGCATATACGTTGGCTGTCCTATGGCTTAGTGAGGCTGACATCCAATTCTGTGATTGTGTTTTCTTGCATCTGAATGATTTTATGTGCTATTTGAAATAATCTAAGTCTATTATGTAATTGCGATCTGGTCTGATACCTGACTCAGCCTTAATGGAACCTGTGTGTTCTTGGAACTCCCATTGGAGTCCCCAATAGTAAGCCCCTGGGGTGGCGTAGTTGGCTACTTAGTCTAGCAGCCCAGATTAAGTATATACCCGTTGCTTCTGCAACTAGATTAGTGAGGAGTTAGGGCTGAAGGGTTATTTATTTATTTTTTTATGCACATACGTTCCACCACATAATGGGAAAAAAAACATCAACCTCCTATTAGTATTTGTATTGTTTCAGTTTAGAGCATGTTATCTGAAAAATTATTTGAAGCATTTGAATTCTGAATTCATCCCCTCTTAGTAGCTCCTGTATAGCTGCTCATTCATGCAGTGATCCCACAGCCAATCACATGGCAGCAGCTCCAAATCTTGCAGTTACAGGTCAACATTTCTGTTAATGTTCATATCAGACATCACAGTGTGGAAAAATGTGATATCGGTGACGTGAAGCAGTGGTTGTTTGTGAAATACATGCTGGTTTGAGTATTTCAGAAACTAGAGATCTTTAGGGATTTTCATACAAAACATTCTCAAAGGATCAAAGCTTTATTTATGTAGTTTTGATTGTGAATCTCTGTGACAGGCTTAGGAATATCAAAAGTATTTTTAATCTTCAGACTCAATAATCATTTTTTAAACATAAAAAAAAAAATCTTCATTTTAATTAGTTCTTAAGCTTGACTTGCATTACTTTTATAAAGCATGAAACATTTGGAAATGAGAAAATCAAACCAGTGGCAGTTACAAACTCTAAGCATATTACTGGTTTAATTATCAATAATTTCTTTGGGTTTCATTGGGTGAAATAATATGAGCTGATTTAGAAACACACTCATATCCAAGCAAAAAGAAATCTTCTTATAACTCATAGCACATTTTCTTTGTCTATCAGATTTGTGGCAACATTATCATAATTTCAGATGTCACTAAAATTTTTCACAGAATTTCTTCAAAGATTTCAGGTTTAGCTCTCCATGACACAATTAGAGAGCTATATTTTTGTCTAAGACATGCCATGACTGCTGGATCAGTGACTGACAAAGCATTATCTTTCCTCACCTTTATGAATTAATCCAATTATCGCTTGTGGATTTTCACCCTTTCCTATATTGTATATTTTGTGGCCGATATCTTTCATAGCATTTCATCGTAAACCTGATGCATTGTGTCCTCATTCATCATTAATGTGATGTGTCAGATCTGGAGACAAATTCTATACAGTGCATATGTAGCCTTATTATATCTTTAAGTAATGTACACTGGTTCAATAAATAGAGAGTTATTTTGAATGACTTCCGAAGCATAAACAAATGTTTTATGTACTATAATTAGTTCTTATATTTGAAAATGATAATACAAAAGCATACAGATATTTGACAAAATATTTAGGAATGAAATTAAAGAACACCAGTTTTACACTTTCATCTACTCTGGTTCTTCTCTCCTCATAGAGCTCATTAAGATGTAAAAGTGCCACAGCAGTATATTAGAAGGCAAAGGCCAGAAAAAGCTTGTTCATACATCACTACAAGTAAATTTACAGAGAGTTGAGCTGGACTGAAATAGACTCTTGCAGTGACAAAATATCTGCAATAAATAATTACAGATTAGAACATTAGCACTATTTTAAATGCAATTACAAAATATATCAAAATGCTCCAAAAATTGATTATTTCTTGGCACAGACTGTGTTACCTCTGTATGTGATCTACAGTGTATGATGAAAAAAAAATCTTAACTCTGAAGTTCTATCCACATAATGATATTTTTCAAAAGGAAATGTGCTTTTATGTCAAACGATAATTTTATTGTTTTCCTCTCAATATGATTTCTGCAAAGTTAGATGTTCCCTTTAGTTCATTCCCTTGCACATCTGGCCTCAAGGCATTCTTTTATCTTTCCATCTGTTCTTTCTTTTCCAACCCAAAATGTCTCATTTGCAAGTTCGCTGACATCATGCCACATGCCTCATTGTTGTTTCTGTTACCATTCATTTTACAATGGGTGAATCTTCTTACGCATAATGGGACATTCTTTTTGTAATGTTTTGTAATGCAATGGCATCCACTCATTTTATATTTTTTTAAGTGCACATCAAAATACTTTAAAATGACATATTGGTGCTAAATATCCCACACAAGTGCTACTGTCATCATGACACAAGCAGCACTTGAACGAGAGACAGGGCAGGAAAAAAATGTTACCTTAAGAACTCTTGTCTAGCAGCTCGTATGAGAACGCATAAGAGAAATGAATGCTGTGTACTGTAAAGCTTTAATATGTGCAATAACTCTCACTATTGCCACACAGATCACCTCAAGGAAACATAAATCTAAGAATTTATCCAACAATGAAGAACACCATCTCCACTCCTTCAGCATTCACAGCCACCTCTTCACTGAGGCTCTCTACTTTCATTGACCCTTCCCTGTTTGAAAATAAAAAAAACCTCTAGGAATCAACTTGATATTGTTGTCATGTTTACACTCAGATAGCAGATAGCACATGAAGTTCAGTAACAGCGGATGTCTTAAAAATGATTTTGATGGATATAACTTATATATAACTGGAATATAACAGGATCCACCAAAGGCACTTGCACAATGACCCCTGAGTACAACAGCTGGAGTTTGTTCATAATCTCTCTGTTCATAATCTAGTTAATCTCTCAACACAAACAGTTTCTTACCACAAGCTTGTTTTTTTTCCATCATATCCTAGTTCTCTGGTCCAGTTTTGATTTATTGATTATATTATTACATTTTTACATCTTTTTATCATTTTCTTAATTTATGTCTAAGCCCCTTTGCATTATCATTCTGTTCCATTGTCTTCTGGATTCTGCAGAAAGAAAGGCAACACAATTAAACGGAATGATTAGCCTGAAAGAAATCCTAACCTCCAGCAACAGCACCAATAAAATCCAAGTTTCCAATAACACTGCACCTCATGCTACAGTATGTCTAGCCACCCTGCAATTTGGTCTTCTGCAATATAACACGTGATTGTCTGTTACACTAAACAGTACAAGTATGTGTTTGGATTTTTATGATATTATGATATTATTTGTTATATTATGAATATTATGAATATTATGAATCCTTGGATGAGCATGGGATGAGCATTTTTTTTCTAAACAAATAAGGATTCTTTAAAAGTGTTAGTTAACAGTATCCAAATAATGTTTATGAAGTGCAGAAGAAAGGTGTTAAACTGTTGGGAAGTGCAAGTCTTTAGGGTATCCGAGTGAGATTATTTACAGCAGCAGGAGGTTAGATATAAGAAAGCTTAGAGATAAATTTAGCTTTTTTCAAACCTTTAGCTCTTACAGGATTTTACTAGTGTTTGGTAGTTTATATATTTATAGATTTATATGTTTATATATTTATTCTATTATACATTTGTTCTATGTTACACCATGGTCCTGGAGAAACATTGTCTCATTTCACTGTGTACTGCAACAGCTATATATGGTTGAAATGACAATAAAAAGCTTCTTGACTCTTGACTTGACTTGATATATGGCACCATGGAATAAACCAAATATTATCAATGTATTTCCCCAATATTCAGAGAAACAAGGAGAGGTTGCACCAGTCACACTAAGCACTAATACCAGCTTTTTAGTTATAAACTGGATTGGGCAATAGCACAATGTTTTTTTCTGCCATATTCTTATGCTTTCATGCCAGCAGGTTTGAAACTGCTTTTTGATTTTGGATAGTTACCAGGATATGAAATAAATCAAAGCACCTCCTCTTTCTTTGCGATGATAAGGTATTTCAAATGTCATACAGGTCTTTCATGCATTTCGTGCACAAGTTTATTTTATCCCTGGGTGTCTGTAACCTTTAGGTGTAACGATCAGTTTGACAGCAGTTTTTAATTTGTAGTGTATAAGGTCAAGCACAATACGCAACAGTGGTATGTTCATCCTCTGTCTGCTGCCATGAGGATTAACTCTGTGAAAGTAAAGGTGATGCTCAGACTTGTATTCTTGTTTTAAACTATTCTGACTATACTCCAAAATTCGTTTTAAAAGATTTAACAAATGTATACAGATTTCTATTGAGAATAACATTTTACATTGATTAAGAATTCTAAATAGGAGACAAATATGATATGCAGTACTATTTTACTATTGTACTATTATACAGTTCTGAAGTTGTGGTGTTTATCAGATTGGAAACATTTGTAGCCAAAGTCATCCTGTGTCAATCCTGAGCTCTGGTTAATTAAAGTTTCAGTGTATGTTCTCCCTGCATTTGTGCAGGTTTTCTCCAGGGCTCCTTACTTTCTTTCCATCTCCCAAAAAACATGCTGGTAGGTGGATTGGCAACATTAAATTGAATAAGTGTATGTGCTAGATGCCTTGCAAAAGATTGTCGTCTGGTCCAGAGTGAATTCTGCCTCCTTATGCTCAGTTCTCCCAGGATGGACTCTCTGACCAAGATAAAGCAGTTACTGAAGATGAATGAATGTGCATCAGATGGAGTTGCTCTCCAGTGGGTTCTCTCCTGTAAGCCAGTATCACTTCTATCTCTCACATGTGGCCCATCACGTATAAGTAAGTGTCTCTTATAAAAAAAAGTGATTATGAAAGGTTTGGTTCCAGTTCAGAGTTCAATAATATTTACAATAAACAAGGCTTTCTCTTACTATTCAGTAAAATGTACTTTTTCCCTTTTCATATTGACTGCATTTCAATTCTGTGATAGGAGAGATATGAGATGTGTACAGGAGGAGCTCAAAATGCTTTATCTGTTTATATAGTTTCATCAAAAATACTATTTTTCTTAGGAATCCCTGAGAGTACACTGAAAATTGAACATTATATGAAAGTTTAAAAAAAAGCAAACAAATAAAACCATGCAACTTACTGAAGGCGTTTCTCAACTGAAAACTATTTTTATTTTGAAATGTTGTGACACTTTTTTGTCATTTGAGGAAAACAAAATAAACTATTAATTAAAAAAATCAAACTAAAAAACATAATTGATCCATGTTTTTGAAATGATTTCTTTTCTTCAGTGAATGAAAAGTTTCCAGATTGCATTAAGATAACATTACTGGACCAGTGGGTAATGTTCAGTATGTCCAAAGCCATACAGAGAGTTGCCTTCCTTTCTCTAGTTTACATACTGTGAAAGTACTGTGCAGCTGGGGATGAAAATCCCAGAAACAGCTTGGCAGTTAGCAGTAAAACTGGTACGCATGACATTGGCGTACACGGTTTGCTGACATGGACTTTACAGTTCAAAGTACTCCACAAGCTCCAATTAGCAAGAACTAAATTGTTGATAGCAAATACCAATAATTATATGCAACTGTCTATGGTATAAATGAAACCCAGGCTCCCTTAACCTCACTAGTGTAAAATATACAAGCAGAATTTACTGCTTTCCTCAAATCATTAGCAACACTGCTGATTCTTCTTGGAGGTGAAAAATGGATATCACCTTCTCAAAAAAGCTGGATAAAAGAGGCAATGTCTCATTTTAAAATTAACAAAAAAGCACATGAAGGCTCCATGCAATTATTTTAAACAAGAATTTACAAAAGTTAACACAATATATTGTGCACCTATTTTTGAAAAAATCATATTTGGACATGTGGACTCATGTAGAGTTAATGTTCTGGTTGTGTGAATGACATTTTACTGAAAATCAGGGTGAATTAGACAGGTCCAGAGAGTGAGGAGAGCCACAGAAGGAGAAAGATGTCAGCCTTTGTTTCAATGTTTGGTAATAAACTGTTTAGAATAAGGTTATGCATATATAACCTACAGTAAATTCTATAGTATGTATTCTTTTGATCATTAATACATAGCCACAGTAATACACTAACATTTAATAATATGTTTTGTGTTTGATAGGTTAGTGTTTGGAAATTATAGTTTTCACAACTTGTTGGGCTTGAGAGTAAATTTGGCAAAGTTGGGCAAAATAAATTTATATGTTACACGTGTTACATGTTAAAAACAAAGCATAATATTTGAAAAAAAAAAAATATATATATATATGTATATATGTATGTATATACATATATACATATATATATATATATTTTTTTTTTTTAATTGAAAAAGAACATCAGCTTGTCCTTTTGTCTAAGCACTGATTGCACAGTGATATATATGTATATATATATATATATATATATATATATATATATATATATATATATATATATATATATATATATATGAATGCCCCCCCTCTCTCTATATATATATATATATATATAAATATATATATATATATATATATATATATATATATATATATATATATATATATGTATGTATATATATATATATATATATATATATATATATATATATATATATACATATATATATATATATATACACACACACACACACACACACACACACACACACACACACACACATATATATATATATATATATATATATATATATATATATATATATATATATATAGAGAGAGAGAGAGAGAGAGAGAGAGAGAGAGAGAGAGAGAGGGGGGGGGGGGGGGGCATAAAGAGAGAGTATTTCCTGTTAAACCAAACAGTTTTGTTTTAGAAAAATGATTCAATAACTTTTATTTTAAGATGTAGGTCAATTTGAGTCTATAAAAAAAAATGCTCAGGCTTTTACCACAAAGGTGTTATGTAAATGTTTAGACTATGAGATGTATTATTGTAGTCAGTAACAGAAGTAATTCTGTCTTTTCTGTCTCACAATCATATTCAATGTGTGTGAGTGTGCATGACTGTGCAGAATGCTCTGTCGTGCTTTTATTGGCTCTTTACTCATCTTCACAGGTGCAGCAGCCGATCATGAGTGATGTGTGATAAAAGTGAGTATTTGAAAGTCGGATATCCTTTCTGCCCAAGCAGATGCTTTTGTTCCTCTAAAGAGGTTGAGTTTGTTGTAATTCAATAGAGCGGACAGGCAATTTAATAGCAAAAAGTACTTATTTCATTCTGCCTTCCACCCACGCCAGTGCACTACATGTAACACTGCCATTTTTAAAGGTCAAAAACCTTTTTATCAGGGGCACTGCTTAAAACTTTTCACCTCTGCTGCTCATAACCAAGTGTAGAGGATCTCTGTGAAGGTTAAATGCTATGAAGGTATTGAACGCAATAATAAACTTGGATAAATAAACATTATTTTTTGTTTGCTAGACAATTTCAGGAATTGATCAGTTCTGGAAGGTGGTTCTTTTAAAATTAAGTAATGTGTTACAAAAAAAACAAAAAACTTTATGCTATTGTTGTATTTCAGATTTGAAGTATCACTGATTGTATCTATAAGACAGACAAGCTCAGTGCTCAGTCCAGATACTGTAGTACTGCGGAAAACTTTGTCATGAAACAAATACGCAAAACCCTCTCGAACACTTTTTGTTAATTGGTCATGCTTTGTGGCCCCAGCATACAAATCCACTTTTTTTAATTCTCCACAACAGAAGCTTTTTTCGATTTAACTCACTGTAGTAGATTATCAGAAGTTCCACTAATATAGAGCTTTCTGACTGTAGCCGTCCTCCATTTGCTGTCCTCTCTGGGGAGACTGGCCGACACTGAATTTAAACAGCCAAGAGGCAGCTGGTTACATAGCCAAACTCATGTGAATGTCTCAGAATGGGATTGACGTACCAATGTAATCAGCCAACACATTTCACATTTTACATGAAAATCCTGTAATTAATTGGGGAGTTAGAGCCGAGGCACTGCTGCGCCAGTCATGAAATGTTCTCTGACAAAGTTAGAGAGATGAAACCATGGCGTGGGGTTTAATTGAGCATCCAGCATCTACCTGTCTGACAAACAGAAGGGCTGCCATGAACAGGATGAGAGCTCTCTGTGTGTTTCTGCTCAGGTAAAGAAAGTTTAAGAATTCAATTAAAAAGCCCTCAGTAGTTTAATGTTGTGATAAGACAGAGGCCAGTGATCTTTTAGAGGATCTCTTTTCTATCCAGCCTAAAACTGATGTAGCTTAAATATAAAATAATAATAATAATAATAAATAAATTTATATATATATGTATATATATATAAACCAATGTATATATGGTTTGTGCACAGGGGCATTGTCATGCTGGAGTAAAAAATATAAAAATATTTTTTACTAGAACCTTATATACATAATATATATTTATATACATAATATACAGTAATATATATATATATTTATAAGGTTCTAGTAAAAAATATTTTTATATTTTTTACTCCAGCATGACAATGCCCCTGTGCACAAACCAAGCTGCATGAAGATATGATATTTCAAGTTTGAAGTGAAAGTGAACAGGACTCCTCACCCAGCAAATGCACGAATACCTAGAGCCAAACTCTAAAATCTAGAAAAAAGCTTTTCTTAATGATAGGTCCTCTTATCACAGCAAATAGGGAGCAAAATCTGGAATGGCATGTTCAAAAATCACATACTGGTATGATGGTATGATGTCCACAAACCTTTGGCTGCATAGTGTACAGTATGTGTGCATACATTTATGTATATGTATATGTAAAACAATGGTATAATAAGAATGCAAATCAGGTAGAGTGTTAAAGAAAGAACACTGATAATTTGGGAAAGAGGAAATCATTTAGATGTAAATGAGTAATGACTGTAATGCAAATTGTATGTCACATAGGATCTGGGTATTTACACAGCATAAGCATGAAAGTCAGTGAGATAATGAACCTCATATATCAAAGTTGTGTTCATTCAAATGCAAAAGTTTCCTCATTCATTCATTTTAGCTTTGACAAATCTCTTTGATCAAACTCATATCTGGTCAAAGTGTGTGTGAATTTGAACAATTGATTTACAGTTAAATAATCACAATCAATACCATCACCATATCATATAGCATGTAGAGTAAGTAATAGGATAAACAATTAAAATATTGATCATTACACTAGTGTACATGAGATACTCAGGGTAAAATATGGGTGATGGGTTCTAGTGTCAACACAATTTGTAACAGAATTTAAAAAAGTGAATCTTTAACCATTCATCAGTTCATTAATTGGTGTATACGCATAACAACATATGGGGCAATGAAGGCAATATCTTATGGAGCAGGTGTATATGTCAAAAAACACATTAAAAAAAAACACAATTTTCTTCATATGAAATAATTAGCTTGATGATGGAAAATGTGATTTATTTAAATCTCCAGGATCCTTTCTAATGTGATTTGTTCAAGCATCAAATGAATATAAATGTACCTATAAATAGATCTAGAGTTCTAGAGCAGGTGAGTTTTTTGACCTTCAACAGCTTTATAGAAATCATATCACTTTCCCAAGCTTCATATTCACCTTAAGAGCATGCTTTATTCCTTTAGTTTGTCCAGTGCTCTCATGTCTTTATGTGTACAGTCTGTTCAAACAGATCAGGTGTTAAAGGTGTAAATATCTCTATCGATACCATCACTAACCAGCCGTAAACAAGTCTCTCTGTAATCCATCATAAATTTTTAGTCTAGCATTTGCTGAAATGTTAGATTTCTCACTAATGAGACATGGATTGCAGCTGGAAAATGGGGAGTCGGAACAGATACTCCTGCTCTTTCATTTTCAGACTCTAACAGTGAACCTGACTATATGTTTCAGTTGATGTACATTTTTATTTATTTAAATTTATTTTTTAAAATACCACAATAACTGCAATTTAAATGTCCCCCTGTGTAAATCATGGCAATAAAACAAATACAAGAGTTGCATATGTAGGTGCTGCTGAAAACAGACAAATTCTGACATTTGTCTATAAGAGAATTGAAATAATTTTACTACTTCAATAACTCAAATTAACATTGTAATAAAATACTATACACCCAATGCACAGATTATGATTTCATGACATCAAGTGAATATCTTGTGGTTTTATTCATTTGTGCACACAATTATCTGTCAGATTGCGATATAAAAAATAAAGCGCAAAATAACAGGATGTGTTGTACTATTTTCTAAGCTGTCAAATAATGAGGGTAGAAGTCATATTAAATGAAATCTAATTTGCATGATTGATGTGATAATTACAACTCAGACTATTCATGCTGCAACGTATTGGCAAAATACTAGATGCTTGTCAGATGTTTATTTTAAAGCTTGCCATCTTCTCATTCATTGTACAATCATATTCATCTGTTTTTATTTTCCATTTTAAAATTGTCTCTTGCATTTATGCCGTAATACTAAAAAGAAAAAAAAAAAATTTGAATTTGGGGCAAAGGGCAAGTAGACTTAAAATCCCTGTTTTAGATATCAAGAAAAAAAAAAAAATATATATGGCAATCCCAGAGGTGTGAACTAACCTCAGGAGTTTTGCAATATGAATTTAACCCCTTGACATAAGTGCTTTCTTAACTCAGTTCTGAATTCATTAAACTTTCCCCAGTTGGATTTAAGCCTCTTAAGCAAACCAACTCAGAATATGGTCTGGTATTACAACTCCTCTTAATGATATAAGCAGCTCAGTATTGCCTAGCAACTTGTGTGAAATATGTCAGGGTTAAATTACTTTTGAATATAACATAGCTTTCTCTAACCCACATGACACACTATAGTTTTTCACATTTCTCACTGCTGTATAAAGCAGTGTGGAAAGGCTTTAATTACCACAACCATAAATATTCAGGTCAGCAACCCACATATTCTGACCAAATCTACAGACTTCCACTCAACAAGGTTGTACAAATGAATACAGACAAGGTTACGTTTGAATAAAGTATCAAGTTCTATTTAATAAGAAACACTTATTGTAGGTCACTGAGCCACATGTAAGATATTACTGTATATTGACATATACGCAAGGATATCTAGCGTTTTTCAGGGATGTCTACTCATAATCCTGATCTCTTCATAGGACAGTGACTCATGCTCCGAGTCAGCTAAAGAGCAGAAGTTTTGAACTCACAAAGACGATTATGGACTTATCCAATTTTACCCTGCTACTGACTCAGCATTGTGAGCAGAGGGATGAAAGAACAGACTGGGGGACATGTAATGATATAATCACTAAAGCAGTGAAATTAGTTCAATTTTAACATTACTGGTGGATACAGGGCAGGAGTGATGTTTGGTGAAATTTAACATCATCTTGACCTCTGAGTGCAGCTCCACAGCTTATTGTATTATAGTATTATCGTGCTCATTCTGGGCACTGGTTGCTGACCTGTTTCAAAAATTACCTAGACCAAGGTGACCCTGTGCTATATTACATGTTGGCTTGTCTCTATGGAGTTGACTATTTTTCCCGCAGTGTTCACAAGCTGCTGCTTCTAGGTTATTCCACAAGCCGAAAATATATCAGCACAAAGTATATTAGCTTATTACTCATGGGCAGTTAATCCTGAAGCATCTGAATAATCAATTATTATAACTGATATACATAATTGAGAGAGCTGTAATTTGTGCATGGTTTCTGCTCCTGGGGACTGAGGAATGAGATGTGCTTAGAAATAGTAGATGGTAACCTTGGAAACATTCGTTTAAGTTGCATATGCATATGCATTTAGGTCAATTCCACATTTAAGACTTGAACACTCCTTATTTAAAGCCTTTTAGTACGATATATATCAGAATAGCTGCATATGAAGCTTAATAGTAGCATGTGGTGTCAAAAGGTTCTTGTATAAACACCATTTTTAATTGTAATGGAGTTGAGCATTTTTCTGCTACAAACAATTAACGGAAGTCAACCACTATAGGGTTGTTAAACAACATGTATTATGATGTATGAACCTTTTTCTCCTAACACATAGTCAAACATATTGACATTACACATGAACTAGTAACTGTATCTGATTATTCACTATTTTTAGAATTAGTATTTGTTATACAATGGTTATATTTTAGTGGGAAAATCTCATACAAAATCATTTTTAATAAAAAATACAGTATACTATATATTAATATATATACATTTTCCAAGTAGAGGAGTTCTACACAGACCCTGCAGGCATTCACAATATAAGAGATAATAGAGAAAACTGCATTGTTGTCTGTTAGTATTTCATTTATTCAATATCAGTGTCAAATCAAATGAATCATCTGCATCTGTTTTCCTTTCAGTTGAAGCATCATGTTTATAAATGGTTACTACCCAGTCTGAATTAATTATTGTAACTTAAGTGGCATTTAGTGAATAATGCATAAAAAACACATTGTTTTGTTTATTACATATCGTAGAAATGTTGTGGATTGAGCTGAGATTCGGTGGTAAAGTACCTAGGGTGTGTTGTGTTGTGTTGTGTTGCTTTCCAAGAAAATCAATTAAAGAAAAAATATTGTTATAAATGATATTCTCAAAAATAAACTTTAAAAAAATACATTCTTATATAGTGCTTCATATTTAATTCATTCTCTTGCCAAAGTCATGGCTTATGAGATGAGGAACAATAATCATAATACTTTCTGACATTATAGCTAAATAAAATTGTGAAGAGGTCCCACTGTGGTGGAAAGATTAAATATAGGATAAGCTTATTCAAATTTTGTAGAGAATCAGGCCAGATCAGAATCTCATATTTGCCCAAGGACTGAAAGAAGGAAAGTTTTTAACTACAGTGTTAAATAATGATATTGACTTACCAACTGTCTAGGAAAAAGGTAGCAGCATAGTAAGACAAAAAGAAATATAAATTTATCTTATTAATATTTGACTCATTACCATCTTCTTAAAATCATTTAATTATAAAATCAGTGCCTAACAAAGATGAGTTGTCTCTGGTGTCCTGTGTTAGCCTGTGTTTGTTAGGAGTGTAATGTTAGGTGGCTATTTCTATCGGTAATTGTATCTGAAGCAGTTTAATTCTTCAAATATCTGTATCTATATTCCTGTATTTGGATTTAAATCAAATACAGGTTATAAAAATATGTTGGGATTTTTTTTGTAGATATTTATTATATAAAATCATTCAATACATCACAACCACCATGCTCCAGAAAATAGTGGTCAAGTCAAGTCAAGTCAAGAAGCTTTTATTGTCATTTCAACATGTACAGTATAGATGTTGCAGTACACAGTGAAATGAGACAACATTTCTCAAGGACCATGGTGCTACAGAAGAAAAAGACAGAGCTAAGGACTTAGTAAGTAGTCCTACTAGCCACAAAAAAGGGCATCTGTGCAACCTGGTGCAAACAGTGCAAGACAAGACAAAAGGACAGTCTGAAAGTGTAAGTGGTGAAATAAAGTAAAACGTCTCATCACTTTCAGTATGATTTCTGGCTTGAATAGTATATCAACCTCAGCTACATCACCCAAGGTTCAAAATTAGATTCTTACATTACTTATTTGTTATTTTTGTTTGTATGTGCTTGAAATATAATTGGTTATAATAATAATAATAATAATAATAATAATAATAATAATAATAATAATAATAATAATAATAAAAAGAAGAAGAAGAAGAAGAAGAATGATAATAAATTATTTTCTGCATGTCTGAAATGTACTACAATGCATAGATATTTATATTCTAAATATGAAATATGATTAATTATTCTAAATTATAAAATTCTGAACAAAATTACTGGGGATGTTTTGACCAACAGCTACAGACTGGACTGACATTGTGTAAACCAGTTATTTAAAGATTATATGGTTTATATCTGTTGGATATGTCTGTGGGAGGGTAGGATAATGACTGCTTTGAGGTGATATCTGCCTCTATGCTTGTGATATTACATATCATTCATGTGTTCAGACACAGTTTCAAAGTCATCTACACCATGTCTAGCAGTGAAAGAATAGAGTTTTAAAAAGCCCCACTGGTTCAAACTGCAGACAATCATCTCTCACTTGAACTGCTTCATATATCATCAGTTCGCTTTTAAATTCGACTGCTGACTTTAAGAACCCTACAGTGTTATCATGATATCACAACAGCTTCTGACAGAGAACAGCACAGTGCAGCAGTGAGCTGACAACAGGACAGATGTTACATGTAAGGCAACATACTGTGTTAGGAACAAGATGCAGCCATCCAACCCTCTCTTGAAGATGAGCACTGTAGTCAAATGTGCTGGCAACCAATAGTGTGCATCTGTTCTTGTGTTTATGCCCTCCCTCTCTCTTATTTCTCCCCTCTCTCTCTCTCTCTCTCTCTCTCTCTCTCTCTCTCTCTCTCTCTCTCTCTCTCTCTCTCTCTGTCTGCTGTCTTCCCCTGGGTAGAACATTGTGCTCTAAGCAAAGTGAGACTGACAGATGCTCAAGTTCACCTTAAACTGAATTTAATTGAATTAGAAGCCGAATCACACAGACAGGCACGTTTGAGGCACCAAGAGAAAATTAGAGGCAATTTTTAATTTTATTTACCAAATCATGCAGATAGGTTTGCATGATGAATTTTAGAAGTAGGGAATATGACATGGGTGACTTCTCGACTTGTGTTTGCCCCGTGAAGGAAGAAAGAACCCTAAAGACTAAAAACAATGATTTCTGATCAGGCACTTTTAAACAACAGGCGAGCTGAATTATGTTGAATTATAATTTTATATGGATAGAGCTACAAATACCAGTATCAACATTACAACATGAGACAGTAACACCAGTATTAATATGATGTGAAGAAACTCATTTCATAGTGTAGATGTTAAGAATTTAGGTTTATTTTCCATAACATGCTTTGACAACCATAGGTATATTTTATCAAATCACTATTGTTTAAACTAACCTTTGTGTTTATTACTTTTGAAAATTTCCTTCAGAAATCATGCTGCATAAGAAAAGAGTTTAATATATGCGGTGTTAAAAACCTTCAGTATGCATAAAGATGACACCCTGTTAAACTTTGATCAAGTTTATATGTAGTTATGCGCCATAGTGAAACAGAGATGAGTCTTTATTTAAATTCAGTTTGCAATCAGATGCCAGCTGTCACAATGTCTGTAGTGCTATTGTTGTGTTAAATTGGAATCTTTAAATGCAATTTTCTCCCTTTTCCTTTTTCTGGTGTAACCAGTTTTAATAAAATGAAATGTTTAACGTTACTTCTGGTTGACATAAATGCAGAAGGGAAACATATTTCAGTTTAGGAAGGCCTGTAGTTTTCAGAGACTTATATAGTAAAAAATGTCCATATTTGACTATTTGGAATGTTCTCTCTGACCTCCACATCATGGTACCATCTAATACTTTGCAACTTGTAATTCTAGGAGTAAAGCACATCATCTGTTGTAAACATAACTGTTTTGTCTTACAGCGATGACACAGTGAGCTCTGTAGTAAAAATGTAACATTTGAATACTGCCAGAAACCCTGTCCTAAATATGTGACCTGGAGGTGGAACACAACTTTTGAGAGACTACAGTGGATATTTGGGTGAGAATGGGGAGAAGGGGCAATGGGGGTTACGCTCATTAAATAATGGCATGTTTAGGGAATCAAGATAGCTACCTGGCTACTGCTAATAAACTATCACTTGCTTTATAAGTGTAGAGGCTAAATGATTCGAAGCAATGGTCAACATAGGGGACATTGTTAAAGCCAGGATCCTATAAATTCCTTTGTAAGTTGAACAATTTTTGTGTCTATTATAGGTTACTCATCAGTAAGGACATGACTGATGAAAAGCTACATTGGTTTGTTAATGCAATTAACACATACCACAGCATGGTTCAAGGCTCCAATCTTATTGGTTAGAAAGTGTGCATTATTTTATTATAACAGCACAGGTAGTATAAGCATAAATAAATTATTGTTTCTATAGTAACAGCTCATAGACATGGTCAATCTACATTATCCAAGACTAATAATAGATGGATAGGTCTGCTTTTGATTATTTCTGTTCTCGCTGTAAATCTGCAACCTGTGTGTGTGAGAGAGAGGCTGGTGATTGAATGTTTATTGCAGCTATAACGTAATTGATATCAGGAGCAAATTGTCGTTCCACATTATAAATCATTAAACTGTCTGATATGTCATTTATTAATGAATTAAACATTGTTGGCAAATTGCTATATTATAAGAAGAATAACACAGTCCAGGCAACTGTTGCATAAAAATACTTCACTCCGCTTGCACATTGTGATTTTTTATTTATTTTTGAATGGAATGACAACGTGGAAACAGCATAAGAAAAGAAAGAAAGCTTTTGCTGGCAAATGCAGCAATGTGTTACATGCAAAGGGTAGTTGTTTTTGATGATGTAGAGAGTAAAAGAAAGTAGGTACTCAGTTGCTTAGCCATGTTAACTAAATTGAGGGTGTTAAGGAATGATAAGCGCTCTTATATAAACCATAAGCCATTATTTAGAACTGGTTTGTGCAGTGCTAGAATCTCACAGTTCATGTTATTTAGGTTTTTCAAAATCTTTTACTAAGCTACATAAAGAGACAGGTGTGAAACGATGAGGGCCACTTTAGAGTAAATTCACAGGCTGATTTTTGCTCCTAGTCTGTCCTTGCCCACAACGGACATCAGCAATTATTTGGGTAAAGAACACTTTAAAAACCTGAAGTAGATCAAGTCTGCTTGCCAGAGTCCTCCATACTGCATTTTATGAGAGTGTATCAGTTCTCAACCGTGCAAAAGCCATTCTAAATATCCTCAACAAAGTTCCTGTAAACTATATAAACTGCAAGGGAGAGGACCTCAAGGCCAATCGACTATGTCAAGCACCACCGACAGCATATAAGCCACAAAAAAAAACTTAGCGTCTTTGAGAAGACTTTTTCTGACAACACAAGTTTATGCTGTGCTGACTCTGTAACTCTGAATGAGATGTTATTTCATGCTCCTGACTTTGGGTGTGCATCAGAGCAATTTCTGAGGCGCATAAGTCAGCCGCTGTCTTTGCAAATGGAGACAACAAAGGCTTTCTGAAATGGTTCCTAGACAAAGGCATTAGAAAAATAACTGCAGACCACAACATGCTACAACTCAAAGTGATCTGGGCAAAAAGGCCAAATTCCCATAATGCTGTTCAAGGTGTTTACTGAATTTAAAAGGTTTGACTGAAGATAAAAAATATATAATAATAATAATAATAATAATAATAATAATAATAATAATAATAATAATAATAATGATGTTTGATAGGATTTTGTTTGTTACTGTTGTCAAAGCAACAAAGGTCACGATGTATAAATGTTGACATCAGTTCCGATGGACAATTTGAGGACAAGATCCAAACTGAAATTCATTAATTACTGAGTGAAAACAGTCATCGCTGCACTCTGTTCAACATTGTAGGGTTTGTAATTTCACTTTTCACAACATAGAAATGGCCTTGTTTTCATCAAATAGAGCAAGGTGCCTCACAGGAAACAGAGCTACTACTTTCCTTTTATACTTGGCATTTATCTGTTCCAGGCTGTACAATCGCACCAGACGACACTTTTCTGATTCTACATTTTCATCTGCAATGCTTTGATTTCAGTGCCACTGTTGATGGCTTTTATGGATCTCTCAGTGTCTATAAACCCTCAAGAGTTCAATCAGCCTGGTTCTAACAGAATTATGAATATTAAGATGTCTTCCCTGGGCTGTCCCCTGGAGACCAGTCTTCTTAAAGTCATCATGAATTATAGCCTTGTTGCTTCACTTATTGACTTTTCCCATGTCATGTATCTCTTCTATCGTTTCTCATTCTCTTGAGAACTACATAGTCATTTTAAATAATTAAAAAAGAGACAAAACATAGAATAAAAAAAACATAAATACACACAGAGACATATTACACAAACATATGCATGTATATGTTTAAATAACTACGCTAAAGAATATCAAAAGGGAAGGATCAAAATTATCACCAAAGGACACCAACATCCCAGTACTTGATTAAACTACTTTACTTTCAATAATAAAGAAATATTCCATTTTGTTGTGAGGCATCATTTTAAGACACAATTCTCCTTCTATAAACATAAGTATTTCTTAAGGTAGTGCTAATATAGTGGGTGAAACTACAGGAAATAATGCTTAAGAAACAAGTTATTTTGTAGGGTATTTTTGTGTTGTTTCTGTGCATGACTTTTTATCTACATCTTTAGTATAGGATTTACAAGATTTACAATTGTGGCTGTTTTTCACCACTAATCTATCATGGTGATTCATTTAGCCAGAAAGAAAAGCTCCTTTACTGCCCAGTTAAGTGGAAAATCCTCAGCTAGAAGTCTTTCAAGATTGGTGGCATGTCTTGCTAGCATTTCCACTAATAACTGTATGATGCCTCAGATCAGGTATGACTTCTTTATTATAATTATATTGATTCATTTGTAATAATTTATTTTGTTTGTAGATTCAGTCAGCTGCTGCTTTGCGATTGCTTACTGCTTCAGCTACATTTGCTTTGTTAAGTCAAGCATGATTGCTTTGCTGTTTTGGCTGTGGATTCTTAACCGGTTGGCACTGGGTGCAGCTTTGACTGTAATTGCATTCACCACTCCTGCTTCCTACTGGCTGCATCCGGTGGTGACGGTACTTTATTCTCGCTAGACCTGCTGCTTTGCCAGTGTTTTTGGGCTGTATTTGGGTGGGTTTCTGTTCTTTAATTTTGGTTGGATGATCATAATGTTAATAATGTATTATTCTAGCCATTCTTCTTCTTTTTTCTTTCTAATCTGATCAAATAATACTTTGTGAATCTTCCAATAAAAAAGGTTGTCAATTATAATTTTTTAGTTGTTGTTACTGCTGTAATTCAGTTCTTGTTATTTTAGGTGCTGTACTGTACCTAGCCTTACTGTATCATTACTAATGTGGAGGGATCTGGTCTGAAATGCACAGGGACTTCAACAATATTGCTGTGGGGTTTTATTATGTTTTTCTGTGGTCAGTACATGATGTGGATTTTGTTCGGCTTCTGTGAGTGAAATTGGATGGTGGTGTACATTGCACAAAAGTATTGAGTAGTTTATTACTGTTTTGTACTCCTTGAACATGGGTCTCCTACTCCACCACTGATAGGGTGGAATATTGCTAGAGATTAGTTGATTTATACTATTGTAGCAAGTCATAGCGAACGACAATTTTAATGATTTTACGTGAGTTTCCTAACCTAAAACGCTCATGTTGATTTCTTCTTTACAACATCAAAAGGATTCTTCCTATTCTATCTGCACACTTAGGTGTTTGTTCACTCTCTTGTCATTTCGAGAGTGGACTACTGCAACTCGCTCCTTCCCCATTCATCCTCTGCAGCTGATCGAGGATATACTGTAGATGTGTGATTTGTTTTCAACTTTCCTTAGATCTCCCACTCTACCCCAGTGCCATGTTTCTTCCACCAGCTTCCTGTAGCTGCTGACATAAGATTTAAAACACTGATGATTGCCTACAAAGGCAAAAAACAAACCAGCAGTAGTCATTGCACTAATCGCAACCCTGCACTGCACCATGCTCCCTCTGATCCTATAGCACTGCTCAACTGATCCCCATCACTCAGGGTACAAGGAAGATTTACATCAAGTCTTTTCTCTGTTCTGGCACCTAGGTGGTGGAATGAATCAGCTGAGCTCAGTCTTTAAATGAAATGTTCCCTACCTATTCCTGAGGTGAACTACCACTTCCCGAGGTACTTAAAATAGCACTTAAAATCTACAAAAAAGTGTCTATGGATTTCTTGCTGTATTACCTCTCCAATAGTTTTTAGACTGATGGTATTCTTAGTCTGTGACCTAGTGAACCAGTATTGATGTATAAATTGATAGAGACTTCAAAGCACTTCTGTAATTCTTTCTGTGTAAGGTCGTCTGCCAAATGCTATAAATGTAAAAGTAAATGTAAATGATGTCTGAAGACCTACTTCTTCCTGTACTCAAATTACTTAATGCACTAAAAAAAATGTAGAAAAATTGTGCTGTCTGTGTGCTTGTCTTACTATATTATCTACCCAACAGAGTTAGACTATTAGTATTCTTTGTCCATGAGCTAGTGAACCAGGATGTATTTATTGATAGAGACTTCAAAGCATGTCTGTAAGTCGCTCTGGATAAAAGCTGGCAAATGGCATAAAATGTAAATCCATTTTTGTTCTCTCTACTTCAGATACTTTGAACTATTTTATAGTATTGATTCACATCTGCATTTGTTTACTCTAATTCGGTTGAAAAGCTGGTGATGCCATGTTCCAGGTCGATCAAATAAATTCTCTGAGTGAGATTTCCTCAGGGTGGTGTAGTCACTAGCCTGATCTTATCCTTCTTGCACTGGCCAGTGGTGAAGTCTTTAGAATTGAGACACCATCACGTATACTTCTCCCAGTGGAGGGTCACTTTGTTAAAAGCTCACCTAGGCAACTCAAATAGGGACACAGTTAGATCAATACCTGCTCTGTGAAGGTGACCTCTTCATCCAGTCCAAACTCTCCTGAGATATGTACTGTTCGAGTAAGTCAGGTGTACTCTCTATCCAACAATTAATGACTTAAAAGTCATGAAGTTGCACTGCTATTACAATCTGTCTCTCCGTTTGGTGGTTTGTTAGTGTTCTTGCTCACACAATCCAGTGACCATGTGAGCACTAGGTATTCTGCTCAGCTATCAATCACAAGACTAGACAGAGTACTGAACATCTGTCAACTCAGAGAAAATGCTTTCTTTAATGTCCACAGGCAAGGATAAGCACTGCATTCAGAGGCAGTATGGCTAAAGAGAATCATTCATTTAAAAAATGCTAAGACAATGAGCCTTCTAAGACTGTTTACAAGATGCTTCCAGTGTATCCATAAATGCACTCTCCCTGTATCTCTTTCTCACTCTCTTTCTCTCTAGCTATCTATTCATCTACATATAAAAAGATATGACTAGTTAAGGTTATGGGAAAGGGTAGGGTGAGGCAGTAATAACATTTTCTGATTCAAAACATCAGTGTTGCTCAGTGCAATTCATATGAATTTTTCATGAGCGTAAGTTGCAAAGAGCATTCACTCATTTAATGACAAGGAAAGATATCTAACTACATCTAGTACCCTTGTGACATTGTAAAATAGAAATGCGCTAGTACATACCCCACCTAATTTGCTGTATCGACAGGATAACATATATAAGTTACGTTCTCTCTGTTTATTTTCTTATTCATTTAGGTGCAGCATTCTTTTATCCTGTGATTTATACTTCCGTGTGCATAGTTTCTACAGCATGGGGGGCATCATCAGCGGGCAACAGCAGCGATTGTTCTCTCAGGTGTTAGTTTTGCTGCTGCTTCACCAGAATGAACCCGAGTTACCCTTTGTTCTTGGTGGCTTTTAGATGATAGCATACTTAGTCAAAGTGCATTGTTGTGAATATGAAAAGATGTATGCTGAGAGTTGCTCTTATTAAGTCTAATAATGAATTCATTCTATGCCATTTTAGTGGTCCAGCAATAATGCAAAGCCTGCTAGGCTACAAATATTTATGTGAGAGTTGTAGAATGAAATATAATTATGCTCAAACACATTTTGTACATATTTCTTTTTTTATTAATGAATGAATGAAATATCCCCCAAAAATGTAAAAGATGCTTTCAGATGTGCTGTCATATTGACCACTTTTTTATATTATTACAGACTGACCACAGCATGACTAAATGGAAAAACTCCATTAAACCATATTAAATCTCAGACTGCAGCTAAAAGTGATTTTTGAGTGAGTGTCAGACTGATGTAGATGTTCATTAGTCATGCACTAAAAGCAGCTCTGCTGATGAGTTTATTAACACTGGCGCTTGTTTTAATCAAACTCTCTTTCTCATCTATTTTCAATAGTGTTCAGCCCCAGAGGATTTCACATATTGGGTTGCTTAAAGTTTGTGTAATCGTTTAAAAAGTACTGATTACATAAACTATTCTAATATGACTCTCAGCAAGAAAAGGGTGTCATATTAATCATTGGGTTGATCAATGAATTATGACAGCATTTAATTGTTTTAGTTATTTCTCTTTCCCTCTCTCACACACTACTGGGTTTGGTATCATTTCTATGGATCATATATATGGTCATCCTGTGGGAGAAGAACAGCTGCAGCTGCTATGTATTCTATTTGATAAACTCTACTATTAGTCCTTTAACAAAGTCAGAGACATTGAGCATTTCTTTGATGGAAAACAGAAACTCTCAGATGAATGTATATATATTATAACAATTTAAGAAGTTTTAATAAGATCACCATAGCACTGTGCAGCACCATCGCAAACACAAATCATAACACCTGCTGACATAGAAACATCCTCACTCCAATGCTGCTTAAGAGACTGCTCAGTCTTGACATAGACTGGCAACACACACACACACACACACACACACACACATGTGCTGATGGATTCTCTGAAAGGCAGTATTTTCCACTTTGAAAGCATGAGATTGGTTTCCAACTACAGCCTATGCAATTATTTTGTATCCAAATAAGATTGAAAATAGTATCTCCATAACTCTAGATTGCATTACAGAAATACATTCTATGCTTTTCCCAATGGTATTTATTAGAATATCAATATTCACACAGAGCGGAAAGGAGATGAGAAAAACAAGGACAAATAAAAAAGAAAAAAAAATATATATATGACTATCAAGGGTTTAAAAGAAAAGCTCACTGCAATGTGACTTGTGTGGTGCAACATGAACCCAAAGCACTGAAACTCAGACCTTTTATGCTTCGACCATTTAGAGCTATATTTAGTAATAAATGTCAGGAAGTACATTTGCATTTAGTCTACCATTTCAAGCAAAATGGAAAGTTTAGACATTTAGAGGATAAGAGAAAGGTATGTAAGAGAATCAATTGTCCATTCTTCATGGCTCATTTTGCAAATAAAACAATTTGCAGAAGACTTTACATGAAACATGAGTGGATTTATGTATAAGACTCACTAATAACACTGATATGAGGGATAATTTATAGGCTTTAACCAGTTTAATTTATAAGATATATTTGTCATAGTTATGCTGAATTTGGCATTGAACTATTGTGGTTTATTTGTGTTAAATTGTCAAGCTTTTGTTGCAGTGTTGTGTTTGTTGTGTGTGTCATAGCTTCACTCTTGTTTCGTATATTTTATTAAATTATAGTTATAAATAATTATAAATATTATTAATATTTATAATTATAGTTATATATAATTGTGGTTGATACAATCAACCACAATTGTGACTAAAACTATAACCCTATATAATTATAATTATAGGGTTATAGTTTTAGTCACAATTGTGGTTGATTGTACGTGTGTTTTTAAAATGATCTGCACTTGTATCTGCCTTTATCACATATTTATTTCATTTACACAAAAACTTAATGAACATTTTGTGAAACACAGTTACTTCATATTAATGACTTATGGGAGGCTATAAAAGGAGGAAGAGTGTGCAGAGTAGTAGCCAGAACACTGCAGTGGCTGAGCTGCATTACTAGAGGATTTAGTACAGGCCAAACATAGGAGGCTTTTTTTTTATAGATTGCTCAATTTTTAGCATTCTGTGAGCTTTAATGAGGTTTGAAGATATTACAAAACTTCACAGTAATTTACAGTAATTATTTAAATTTACAGTAATTAATCAACATTCACATATGATAATCTACATTCAATCTGAGCTTTGTAAATGCTTTTTATGCACATGCCTTGCTAAAAGATTGCTAAATGAGGCCTATTATATTTTATATTCCCTGTTTGTTGCATATATGTTTATAAAAGAACAAAAAAAAAAAACTTTGAACAATGTTCTAAACTCCTGCTATCTTAAGTATGTATCCTAGTGAACCAGAATTAATGTATCCAATAATAGAGACTTAAGCACTTCTGTATGTCACTCTGGATAAGGGTGTCTGTCAAATGAGGTAAATGTATTATTGGATAGCTGGAAAAATAAGTAGATCCAGAGTTCTTGCTTCTTATGTTGAGTATATGAACTTATGGTCATAGTTTTACTGTGAATACCCTTAACAAATATATTAAAAAGGGACTTACTGGTAGGTCTCAGTGAACATTTAGTTATTCACTGACGCAGGTGCTGTAAACATAAAGAAGACTACTTGCATTGGAATAGGGCCAGTCTTTCTTGGTAATCTATTTATTATTCACAAAGACTTTGTTTGTTTTTTTCCCTGACATCCATGAATACTAATGGAATGCGTGATAGCAGTCTTCAGAAACTGGAAAATACACAATATATACGCTTGTCAAGTCTAGTCCGTTCTCATTATTTTCACTAATTTCCATGCTTTCTTGATATTTCGCAGAATGCAAAGACCGACAGAAGAGCATGGCATTTAAACAGATAAGAAAATCATGAGCACTCACACCATGTGTCAACAATACATTTGCTTTAATTGTGACATGTTTCATACAACCTGCTATTTGGGTTTGATGGGATCATATTGATCCGTGGTGTTCAGAAGATATGTAAGTGAAAATAAGGTTTTTGTTCAAATGTTGATAAATGTGGGGATTCTGAAAGATTTTGTTTGCGGTTTATTAACAGAAAAAACTGAGTGATAGGAAGAGAAAACAAAAGAAGATATGAAGCTTTAAGCTTTCCCTGAAGTTCCCAGCTCTGGTGTGATTCCAGAACAGTACAGAGAATTGTTAACACTGTATGGCAAAAAGTATGTGGATACTTGACTATAACACTCATATGTGCTTGCTGAGCATTCTACTCCAGATTCAGTCCCCCTTTGCTGTTATAATAAGCTTAACTCTTCTGGGAAGGCTTTCCATTATATTTTGGAGTGTGGCAGTGGGGATATGAAAATTCACCCACAAGAGAATTAGTGAGGTCAGGCAATGATATCGGATGACGAGGCCTGGTTTACACAGTGAGCATTTTAGTCCATGACAAAACTATTCAATGGCGTTGAGGTCTGAAATCACTCTCATCTTGGTAAACCATGTGTTCATGAAGCTTGCCGTGTGCACAGGTTCACTGTCATGCTGGAACACGTTTGAGCCCCTTAGTTCCAGTGAAGGGAAATTGTAATGCTACTACAATTGTTTGCTTCCAACTTTGTGGCAAGTGTTTGGGGAGGAACCACATATGGATGTGATGGTCAGCTGTCCACATTCTGAGCATTTGGCTATATAGTATAGAAAGGTGCACAGTAAGTCCCTAAACAAAGTGCAACACATCTGAAAAGCTGCCCATATAAACGCCATAATGGAGGATCAAAAACTGGGGATTAAAATGTGATAGGAATGGGTAGAGCTCTGCATAGTGGTGGTGCATGAGTCATCTAATGGATACACTTTTATTATTCAGATAACAGATGGGAAGTACATTCTTCTTTCTCATCAGCCATTTCATGTATTGGAAATTATTTATACTCGCATTTGATTGAAGGTGTAACATATTTACAAATGCTTGGGTTACTAGGTTATTATAAAGGTCACATCCCTAACTCCATATGTTGGCCTGTAATCTTTACTAAACAGTTCATATCACATAAGCTTGAATATTATATCATAGTAGATTTTTTAATCATCACAAGTAAGAACAGAATGGATATGACTTCAGCAGTACTACTGGCAAACACAAAAGATACAGTGACTGAAAAAACTAGAATAAAACCTAATCAGTGGATAAAATGGATTAATCTGACAAACTACCAGAGATTCATGGCCACACTGTGTCATTTTTATCAATCCATTCCATCTTCATACTGTATCTTTGTATAACAGTAAACTATTAGCTCATTATGCATGCTGTCTGTGGCATGCCAATATGGCCTCTTTGTACTTACATTAAGTAAATTGTTTATTGTCTCCGTCACATTTTTGTGACTCCATCTATTGGATCATTGGATCTTTACACAATTTGACTGAGTGTCTCTCATTAGCTAATAAGAGGAATATATGTCTTCCATCACTGAAAACACAATCATCAACTAAATATATTGTGTCAGTAATTTCAGTAATTTTGACAAATGTTTAGAAGGTGCATAAATGTGATTACATTCATAAAATGGATTTTCTTCAGTTTTGTGTGTGATCCTGTGAAATATGTGATCAAATGGGAATAAAATCTGTTTATTTACTTTTGGTAATGTGCTGTCTTTGCTGATAAATGTGCAGTCTGACAAATTCAAAATTAGCTGCAGTTGTCTTAGGTCGCATATTTAGATGTGATTATAAGTCATGGGTCAAATGAATAAATCTAGTCATGATTAGAGATCCCAGGTCAAAAAGTTAAATCTAAAGTAAATATGATCAAGGTCATAAGTCACAAAGTTAAATTTACTGTATGTGTTACTGATACCTTGGGTTCTTATATATTTTATTTTTACATTGTTTTTGATTACAGTTTCACAAGTCTAAAATGACAACAAAAAGCTATTACTTTAGGGGCATAAGAGAGAAAATTAGGTGTGAGCTTAGTGCATTGAAATGTTGTTACCACTGGTGCAGGTAGAAAGTGGCATAAATGGCCAAGGCCATTAAATAGGTTTTACATTTATGACATTTGGCTAACATTCTTATCCAAAGCAACTTGCATTCTAGCTAATCTTTAATACAACTGAGTAGTTGAGGGTAAAGTGCCTCGCTTAAGGGCCCAACAGTGGCAGCTTTGAACATACTGTACGTTCCGAGCAGTAGGCCAATGTCCACTTAGCCACTGAGCTACCACTTCCTTTTCCTACTTCAGTTAAATGAATCATTAAGAGATGTGCTTAAGCATGTTGCTTCTGTATCCATATAAATCAGCTCATCTTATTCTCTGAGAGGATACACAATGCAGAACAGTGATGCTTTCATAATGATGTGCCATTCCACAGTATTTACATTTTAGTGACATAACTAACCAGTGCTCCTGACAGGTTAATGTTTTCTGTGTCTGGTTTTAGATTTTATGTTAATATTTTAGTGTTCATTTGACACGAGAGAGAATGTGACAATGCAGCATGCTGATCGGATTTGAAGTGTCCATTATGATGTTTGTATTTTAACAGCACTGATATTCTGACTCTTATGTAAATACACTCAATGTTATTTTGGATTTTTTAATGCCTTTATATGGGGTTAAAACACCACTTATAGGCATGTAAAACGCATCAGGATAGATGTGGATGTACATTTATAAAGATACACCAGTTATAACAGAATCATGTATCTGACTGATCCATGCGTCATGTAAAGCTTTCAGTATGAATTGGCTTTGATTAGGCCAGTTTAATTCCATAGTTTTTTCTTATTTATTATTTACTAATTAATTGTCTGTTGTAGTTTGTTAGGATTTGGATAAAATAGAATATTTATGTTGAAGTGGTGTGAAATAGATTGTGAACATCCACAAGTACAAGCAGAGAGAAATGAAACAGGGCATTGTATTCTGCTAGCCTTGAAGTCAAGACAAATCCATGCTAACTTTCAGCTATTGTTGGAAAAAAACACAATTCCTCCATGGTGCTACAATATATAGTCAGTAAGGGATAAAGTTTCATCACCAACAGCATGTCAGATACATCTAGTACCCAACATGTATAATTCTGTTTTTTTTTGGGTTTTTTTTTTCATTTATTTTAGTTACCTTTTGGTTTTGCTCCTGAAAGTGCATGAACTTTATATCATCAGAAGTGAAAGTCAACATTATGTTTGGAAACAGTATGTCCAAGAGGCCAGAACCATGTGAGACATCAGAGTGCAACACAATAAGCAAGTAGTTTAAACAGTATTGAGTCCAGATCATTTCTGACTGGTGCATTCTGACATAGGGTAAGTGTGGTTGTTAATTAAAGGAGTTTTTCCTCACCACAGTTGCCTCAGTCACCTCAGGCTTGCTCATTGTGGATAAATACAAATGCATTTTAATATAAGTCTAATATTATTTTTTGTATTATATTAATCTTTGTATAATATAGGGATGAGCGAGTACAGCATTATCTGTATCTGTATCCGTATCTGTTAACCATATGAATTATCTGTATCCGTACTCGGAATGGGTGGGGCCTAACTGGGAAGTGGGCGGGGCTTGCATTGAAATGGGTGGGGCTTTAACCGGTAATAATTAATTTGTAATATTTATAACACTAGCTTACTACCTTTATGTTTTTATGAAATACAGCAAAAACGTGTCAGACACTCAGTGTCTGGTTACTGGTTAGAGACAGCTGAAGGTTTAAAAAAGAAAAAAAATCTCCGACAGGCAGAGACGCAATGCGAGTCGCATTCTACCAAGCAAGCACCACGTCTGAACGAAACCACGTTTACCAGAACTCTACTGGTTAGTAAGTACGTATTATTAACGTTACAACCCGAAGTAAAAAGCTGAAGAAACCCTAAAGGTTAACGGAAAAGACCCACGAACCCGAGTGACTGAGGGAGAGACAGAGAGCTGTTCTGTGTGTGACTGTAAGTGAGCAGAGCGAGACACAGCAACACAATACATCTGTATGTGTGTAGGGGAGGGGCGCTGTGACTAGCCTATCACAGAACGCTGACACAATCAGCTACCCAATGATGATTTTCATTCAATCCGAGCACAGATATTGACTCGTATTACTCGTATAATACTCGTACTCGGCAGAAGTGCATTATCCGTACCTGGATACTTGGCTGAAATGAGTAAAATAGGCTCATCTCTAGTATAATATACATTTTTACATTTCCTATGTTCTGTAAAACTGCTTTGAGACAATGTCGATTGTAAAAGCGCTACACAAATAAATTCAAATTGAATTGAACTTATTATAGTTAATAACCAAACATAACGTTATACTCTGATTCTTCAAGTTGTTTATTAGAATTTTATAATATATTGTGCACCCACTTTCTTATTGTAAAAAGTGATTGTTCATACTAGCAGGGGGTAATTTCAAGTGATTTAAAAGCGCCGATTTGTCACCTAGCCAACTTAAATCAAATAAACAAACTAAATCTTAAAAGACAAAGCAAAACAAAACAGCACAACCTGCAAATGCAAGCAATCACCAAACAGCAGATTGGAGCATCACTAAATTTCTTTTTAGCTTTGGGGTTTTCTAACTCAGGTTATTACCCAGTTAATTACCAAAGTCAGATGTCCTTGGATTTGAAAGCTTTTAGCTTACTGCTAAACTGTAATACATATTGCCAATTTCTGTCCATCCAGGGTACCTGAAGCCTATCCCAGAGGACAAACACTCACTACAAACAATTCAAAGATGCCTTTCAGCGTAGAACACATTTTTCAGGGAATTTGGGAAGGAAACCTGAGAACCCACAGAAAACCCATGAAATTCAGGGAGAACATGCAAACTCCAAACACACACAAAGCAGGGGTGTGAATCGATCCCTTAACCCCTGAGGTTTGAGGGACTGATATATTCCCCCATTGTACTTTTCCCTATTGATGAAATATGAGAAATCATTGCTGCTAATGTCTGGAGAAATGTAAGAATCATACATGATTTCCTTCTTTTGTTTCTTTGGTTTACCAAAAAAAAAAAATAATTCTTCTTATTGCTGTCTGTCAAGTTTGAAAAATAAGCTACTCTTAAACACATGCCTGAGGATAATTAATGAGTGGTGCTTTCCAAGCTTCCACAGGAAACCTCCAGCCTATTTTCCTACTTTGTTCATTAACATTGTTTACTCATTTGATGATGTGCAATTGTTCATTGTAGCATGAGACACATCTTCAAACAATAGTTCTCTGTTTCTTACATCTTAAAATGGTGCTACAAATTGCAAGACAAACCTCATGAGGTATAGTAGGTACAATAAGTTCTGACTGCTTTTGCTTTGGGTTAAGCAGTAGCTCCAAATACAGCTTTGTGGAACTGAAAGGCCAAAATGTAATAAAAGAAAAAAGGGTCTTTCTCTGTATGAATACTAGATCACCAATATTAATAACAATAAGAGGAAGAGGAAGAAGAATTTTCATTTTATAGCACATGCCATATTTAGATATATAAGCAGTTCAGAGTTCTTTACAAAATGACAATAATACTGTAAAAAACGACAACAGATCAGATCATATCCCACAAATGCCAAGCCTATACCTCTTGGGTCCATGAGCAAGGCCCTTTAAGCCTAAACTGCTCAGTTGTATAAAATAAGATGGACGGTATGTCGCTCTGTGTAAGAGCATCTGCCAAATGCTGTAAATGTAAGACACGTTACTCAATGTATTTTAGTATACATTCACCGGCCACTTTATTAGGTACACCTGTCCAACTGCTCGTTAACGCAAATTTCTAATCAGCCAATCACATGGCAGCAACTCAATGCATTTAGGCATGTAGACATGGTCAAGACGGTCTGCTGCAGTTCAAACTGAGCGTCAGAATGGGGAAGAAAGATGATTTAAGTGACTTTGAACGTGGCATGGTTGTTGGTGCCAGACGGGCTGGTCTGAGTATTTCAGAAACTGCTGATCTACTGGGATTTTCACGCACAACCATCTCTAGGCTTTACAGAGAATGGTCCGAAAAAGAGAAAATATCCAGTGAGCGGCAGTTCTGTGGGCGCAAATGCCTTCTTGATGCCAGAGGTCAGAGGAGAATGGCCAGACTGTTTCGAGCTCATAGAAAGGCAACAGTAACTCAAATAACCACTCATTACAACCGAGGTATGCAGAAGAGCATCTCTGAACACACAACACGTCAAACCTTGAAGGCAGATGGGCTACAGCAGCAGAAGACCACACCGGTACTAGTAAGGTGTACCTAATAAAGTGGCCGGTGAGTGTATATTCTATTGCTTATTGTCAGCATAATATATTTATTCTTATTCTGGTATATATGCTATTCAAATGCTTATTTTAAGTATGTATTTTAAGTATGAAATGAATAGAATATATACTTAAAATACATACTTGAAATAAGCATTTGAATAGCATATATACCAGAATAAGAATAAATATATTATGTCAGTGTCAGTGTGAACTTCCATCTCTCACTCCAAAGACTATTTATGATGCTTAAATTAATGTCTTTTTGTAACGCAAAAAAAGACATTAATTTAAGCATCATAAATAGTCTTTGGAGTGAGAGATGCAAGTTCACACTGACACTTCAGAGATATTTTTGGGGTTAATACTACCCTGTTGTTATCAGTTTTAGGACAGAATCTTGTCTTGGCTTCTCTGGGGTGTTTCGCCCACAGCCAAGATACCAAGATATTAGCATGACTATGATCAAGTGTAACGTTAGTATAATTTGCAATCACAGATCTTGAAACTGTGATCTTATCATCTAAATAAAAAGGAACAGGCAACAACGAACAACGAACTCCCATTCATATTAGATTCCTTGTTGGCCAACACTGTCCATTTGTGCTTCTTATATTATCAAACACTGAACAACCCCAAAAGCCAAGATTATTATACTGTATAAGCCTCTGCTAAAAAAAAGACCAATTTCATTACAGGAAATCTGTTATTAATCTGATTAATGCGTATTCATAACACATCAGAGCCTCCACACACAGACACACATACAAATACTCTCATTGTTTCTGTCCCTCAGCCTCTAAGACAGACAAGCACATGTCTGTTGCCAAGATAATAGTACAAAACAAATAATAAAATATTTAGAAATTAAGCCAAGCAAGATAAAAAAAAATCAACAAAAGAAACAAACAACCCCCCTCAGATATTGTGCTTTGTATAATTTTGTTCTGCTGAATTTCTGATGTCTTGATAATAAAAATGAACTGACCTTTCAGTTTCTAACATAATTTGCCTGTAGGCTCTGAGGCTAGCCCATGCTCCTGTCTTATAGTACGTATTCATGTAGTTATTAGTGTTTATAATTTTTTTCTTGTCCAGGCCCAAGAAAAGACCCCCATGTCCCACAAACCTTAAACGGTTAGGGGTGAAAGCATTACTATTTTCCTCCACATGAATAAATGATTGCCCTAATTACATTACATTTATGTGCACCAGAAATGTCAAACTTCAAAGTGAAAAATAAAATGAATTTGTTTGAATAATGATACGTGTTAGTCGGATTCGTTTAAATGGAGACTATTCGAGCGAGGGTGGAATGAGGGTGAGGTGCCCCGCGCTGTGTCCTCCAAGCTTTGAAGCAAATGAATGTGAGTATCCACATCAGTGGGCTGTCTACCATGATTACCTGAACAATCTCCATCTCACCGTTACTCCGGTTGTTCTGTACACCCAAAGGTTATTCCATTTTCAAGGCTGCATATAAAGAACGTCTGACTGAAATCTGTCTCTATTTTTTATCTCCATGAGTGCATCAGGATGGAGCTGGCTGAATGAACTGGACTTTGTAAACTGGACCTTATTTGCCTCTGCTGCTAAAGTCACCAATAGTGCATGTTTGTTCCTCCTTATACTCAACTCCTTTTTTAATAATAGATGCTTGATGTCATTGAGTTTCTTTGCTGTTCCCTTTTCATTAAATTCATTGAATTCTCTGTTTGATAAATAGATAAGTGGGGTGGGCTTAAGTAAATGTAGCCAATACAGCATAAATAAAGTGTAAGTACATAACTGCTTACAGTTGTTTGCTTATCTGTTTAAAAGCAGGTAAATATCAAAGGAAAACAAATTGTATTAGCCAATACCCAATACAGCCTTTCCTCTGAGGTATCTGACGCATACGTGATGACATGGTGAAGGACAATACTGGCTTGTTACCCACCGGAACTTGAGAATGACAAAACAACCAGAAGCGCTTTAAATTGTTATTTCTGCTACTAATGTAACACAACACTGATGTTGACCTACATGTAACTTTAACTCTCGCACATTAAAAGCAGAAAGGACTAATAGCATTTAATACAATATAATCGCCTTGATGTCACTTTTAATTGAGGCTGTGATTGTCTGAAGTGGTCTCACTGATGCACTGATTAGTAATAATACACCATTAACCCCTCAACCTTCTGCCAAGTGACCACGCCACCTTTCTATTCTTACACAGCCTAATTGCAGCTTCCCTTATCCGGATAGGGTAACGCAATCTAATGCAGCGCTTCTGCCCCGAACCTGTCTGGATTAAATGTCTGTCAAATTGCTGCAGTTATAACAATCTATGTTTTGTGCCCTCGGATGTACTACTGTTACTGTACCTTGAATAATTGTTCCATCCATATTCAAGTGCTTTTCAAGCAATTTTTCAAGATTTTCAAATCTTAGCAAATATTCAGGGACACCCGAAGTGCAGTATATTACAAAGTACAGTGGTTTACAGAACTGGATGTCTTGTATTGCAAGTAAAAACTACTTCCAGACTTTCTACTTCATTTGCTCATCATTTGCTCAAATAGAAGAAAAGCTGTTCAGTCATCCTTTCTACTAGAAAGTCACAGGAAATAACATCATTGAATCAGTTGTCACAGTAATTAAAAGATGGACATCATCATTTGTTTTCGTTTGGGTACTGGAATGACTAATAAATGCTAATGCAATGCTACAAGGGAAACTTTATAGGTTTCCTGTTACACTTTATCATGATTGAAGAATCAGACTTCATCATACAAGCACACTGTCACGTCGTCACTATTTATAAACATTTCTTTTGCTTATCAGATTTTCTGAAAAGTAAGTTGAATAGAGAGCTGGTTTAATGCCGGAGATGACAAAAAAAATACAACAATATGTTACAGACTGTTTCCTCTTCTAGCATACTGACTTCAGTGAGACTGCATTCACATTGAAGTCACTCATACAGTATATGTATTGGAATAGTATTAAAAATAAAAACTCTGCTAAAAAAATATTAATTAATAGTCCTGCTGGATATTAAAAAAAATACAATAGGTCCAAACCATAAAAGCAAAGTAGGAGTCATGTTTTTGTTTCAGCAGATATTTTGGAACTGAGGAGCTGAACAAATTAGTTTATTATGCTGTGCTGAGGTCTGGGTTGAGGAACACTTCACACTTGTAATTTAGAAGTGTGGTTAGCAACAATTTTTACCTGGGGTTATGAAACTCTCTGCTCTGATTTGTGGTGTTAGCCCCACATTGCAATACCAAACTTGTACAGTGTGAAGCAATGCAGTGTTAGAATCTTACAGCTAGATGCTTAGCAAGAAGAAAAAACAAGCCATTATCGAAATAGGTCGCAAACTGCATTTAACCAGACATTGTTGTTAATACTGCAAATATGAGAATAAGTATGCTAACACAAGGTTTGTGAAATATCAGATTATGAATAGAAATGATTAATTGTTAGCCCGAGGTAAAATGTGAGTAAGGTGAAATGTAAAACAAAGTAACCCAGGATTCTATTTAACCAGGGTTTAAAATGACCCAGGTATAACTATTTCAAATGTTAAAAAAATCTCTAAGGTGAATCCTAGTTTGAGTGTATAAAATAGGCTGTATTTAAAAGCTCTATTCCACTTGAGGGCTTTTCACACGTGAAATAGTTAACCTTAGGAAATGATCTATTATTACTTACTCAGATGTGTTTGTCTGCATTATACTGTATATCGCCTATAAAGGATTTCATTCTGTGGACAGACTTGTGCTTCGTGTCAGTTGAGCAGCTAAACTAGAGCCAAAGCTGTTTCCTTGTCTTCATGAGTCAGAAACACTATTTCTGCACTGTTCTGGACATGCCATCTTCTACCTTAACTTAAGCAGAGCAATTTACAGTGGCCAACATTCTAGAGTGCAGATCATTTAATTCAGTCATGCATGGCATTATGTAAGGGTATTAAAGTGGTGAATTGCCTCTATATCATACACCATGTAGCCTATTTGTTAAAAAAAATAAATAAACTCACCATAATGTAAAATATATAATACGTCATCATAATGGAAAGCCATGCATTATAATGTATGCGTAGATTAATTAGTGATAGTTTGAAAAAACTTCATCCGGTACTGTCTCCCTTTCATAACGTTCCTGAAAATGTTATGAAATCTGTAACTGAAATGAAATCTGTAATGAAATACTAAATGAATAATACTAATTGTCTGCTGTTGTTGTTTGTTTGTTTGTTTGTTTGTTTGATAAATAAATGTCTGAAAAGCTCATTACAAATGATTAAAAAAAATTGAGAGACTCGTTATTTAGATGTTTTAAAAAAAGGCACCAAGAGGTCAAAAGGGCAGAGAACAACGTGTACTGTACAATAGAGGAACCTTATCATTTCTATGAAACTGCTGGACTGATGTCAGTGAAAAAGATGTCAGACACTGTTATCTCACACTGCCCCCTGCTGGATATAACGACGTTTATATTTTGCGTATTCTCTGCCTGGAATTAAGTGATCCTGACACTGATCCTAGCAATTATTCATTTCTGTATTTGCATTTGTTTGTTGTGTACTATAATGAAACCAGTATTTTGGGAAAACAGAAAAAAATGTTTAGGCTCAAGATATAATTCATAGCAAGTGTTAATCATTTTATATTTATATTAATTCTATAATATTTGAGCAGTGCATATTTATAAGCAGTGCAAATAACTATAGAGTTGACTAGAGATTATTCTTATTTATACAAGCACTTTGTATTGAGCTTTTAATTTGTAGGATTGTCTGAATCGTATTTGTAACTTGCAACTAATGCATCTTTAATAATAATGACTTGTTTATCTTTCCAATTTAATTGCCCTTCTGTACCTTCTGAGTGGCACTAGTAGTGATTAAACTGGAGTGAAACATAGCTCCAAGCAATAAAAAAACCTGTCCTGTACATCATAAAATATCCAGATGGCTTAGTAAACTGGCCAAAAGTAGACTTAGATGCTGCCAACATAAAGACCAAAACACATCTATAGACTATGGCACCAGCCTGAAGTTCCTGGACCAAGGAAAAGTCTAGAAGACACCTTGAAAGTGTCAAACTGCCTGCTGTGGATGAGGCATGAAACATCCATGGGTAAATCTATGCAGTGGCTGCCAAATTTTGTTTTGCTAAATTCTCAAACCATTACGGATTGTGGATCATATTGAACCAGATGTACCACATCTGCATAAACCCAACCACTGAATTTACAATCAACAGAAAATCATACAGATAAACGGAAAAGACCATTCAGAAGTTCACTTCGTAAGTAGTTCTGGGCACAGAACACAATCAAGTGGCCAGGATTGCATACAGGACTGTTGTAGAATAGTATTTAATCAAACAAACAAATAAATCTGAAATCATGTAGGATAAGACAGATATAAACCCATACAGACACAGTATTAAAAGATAAAAAGTAGGAGAAAACAACAGTGGCAAAATAGTAACTATCCCAAGTAATGGTAAGATCTGAATGAAGTAATAAAAGACTCTGGAGAAAACTCAAGGATTAAAAATAGAACTAGACAGAGCTTATCATCAGACAGAAAAACTTGGTGCCGTGACCCCAGGACCAGAAGCGTCTCAGACTGGAAGAGAACAAATTCAAAGGTAGATAAAATACTGCACCAGTGGATACATCATGCTTTAGAAGACAGAAAAGATCTAGTTCTTTTCTGGTTACCATCTTTAATCTGTTGAGTTCATCTACACTCTCTGCTCAAACACACAAGGTTGCAAAAGTGTGTACTTTGGATGCTAAAACTGCAGTTAATGCCATCACTCTCAATACAGAACCAGATTCACAAAACACATCACATATATTTCACTATAAAACATTTTGTATGTTTTAAGAGTGGAGTTTTCCATTGTAGGTCAGAAACGAAATGAACATATTCTTAGATAGATTTGATCACTAGGTGTCGCTACACGTCTGTGTGTGTGGGAGGTAATTCGAGAACACGTGCTCGTCGGATACTGGAGGATTTACTCGCCGTACAATGTCATGGCGACCATCACCGAGCAACTTTACTGTGCGTTCGTAACACGGGATAATTCCGGAAATTAAACATAGCGGTCAGTACGTTTATTTCAGAACTGAACGCAATATTAGTTCAGTTTATTCTACTTGAATTATTTCAGGCAAAGCTGTTTTGGTGCCGGTAGTGAAGAATCGCTGTGTTGTGTAAGGCGCTAGCGAGCTTTAGCTGGCCTGCTAGGAGGCCGGTGAGATTTAGCATCGCGGCTCCTTTTGTTAGCACTACAGCAGCCATTCAGAGAAAAACGGTAGGCGTTTATTCCAGCTCTTCCGGTTTTTACTTAAACATCTCTGTGTAATACCGCTAGCTTTTGAATGATTTGACTTAGACTAAATTTAGCAGTGAGACATTTCTACACACGTTTGGTCTGATGTTAGCTTTTGAGCTAACTGTGCTCATGGGCCTAAACAGATGTTTGTTTCCACACGAGACGAAAAACACTTAATTATGACTACAAAGCGCATATGGAGAATATCCGTTGTTTAACGATACGTTGTTACGAAACAGGTCAGTTTATTAATGTACTCTAATGTCCGCTGCTGAACGGTTTGTTTGGTAAACTACGGGAAGCTCAACACAAGCTAGCGGTTGTTCATTCTGTTGAAATGCGCCTCAACTCCACGCCGCTCACAAACACAACTCCAGCTTCACCTTGTTGTAGTAAACCGGTTATCTGCTTCTTAATTGTTCGTTTCGTGGCGATAATTTTGAGTTTCTAACCAGTTAAGCGCTAAAACCTTTAATGGGGCTTATTGTAGAAGTATCTGCGATGTATTTTGTAGGGGTTTCCGTTAGCATGTATCCCGCACAGCTACCTGTACTGCAGCTGTAAACGGCGCGTTTGAGCGGTTTTTACATGATAGGGGTTTTTATATGTCTAACATAAGCGGCCATTTGTTAATGCGAGAACAAATGTTTTTGTATTGCAGTTCAATGATCTGACACAGCTTTGCTTATCAGGTTAGGACTTTTTCCACCTAAGTTTTGGCGCTTTTTAGCCCCAGCTAAAATACAGCTATAAAATGACTCCTGATACTTATGTAATAATTAACGGGTTTCCTGAAGATTGACCACTTTATCGCAAAATACTGACCTGTAGGCCAAAAGCCTTTTTAAAGTACTCTCGAAAGTTCCTCATGACTTAAACCTTAAAACTTCACGTCAGTATGTTACTCAAATTCTATGACTAAGTTCAGTCTGTTAGCTGCTGTGTTAGTATCAAGAAACACGTTTGTCTTTGCTCTTTTTATTTATTGACTGTACAATGTGATAGTTTTATCGTTAACGTCAAGATGTAAGAAGCGTTATATCCTATTTATAGGCTTTAATAACAGAGACTGAATTTTTAATGCACATGACGTTTAATGTCGCTTAAAATTGGCAACCATTGCAGTGTCTTAACTAATGAATGAATGATAGGCTTCATATTAACACATTCAACAGTTTATAGCTACTTTTTATGCTGCAGGCAAGTAAGTTCCTGTTCCCACTGTGTAGCTTCGACACTTTTATTAGCCTTACATCATGTAGATTGTCTACTGTGTGAATTATTTGCTACAGAAACCATAACTATACAATGCCATGTCTAATGTACCTATAAACATGCACGATCCATAAATGCCTCCATCACCAAAGCCTGCAGATTTTGCTTGTAGGATATTAAGATGGTTCTGGTTTAATAGTAGGTCAAAGTTTTTATTTATTTTTGTTTTAGTTATGTCTGGCAGAGGAAAAGGGAACTGTTCTTTATAATTTCAATAAAAAGTAACCTGTAACTAAGCAAATTCATACATTATGTTCATTGAAAGTTTGGGTTATTTGTGTCCCGTATTTCTGTAAGTGTTAACAGTCATCTTTTTCAACAGAGTGAACAGTGAGAGTAACTTTACTCACGTCTACGTCGAAGGAACTCCCTCTTTACAATAAGCTTACAGCTGCACCGTTGTGGAGATGGAGTCTGATGTGAACACCATTGTTGGTACGTTTCACTTAGTTTTTACACGTCTTTACATTTAGAATGCTTTAACGTTTTCATTCATTTTTAATTAAGTCTACTTAAACTGCACACCTACTGACAGCATGCATATCATAACTGGGGAAATGGAGTGCAGTCAAATATAAAAATGCATGCACTTTATTGATTTAGTGTCATGGCATTTAACATTTTTGATGGTAATAAAATAGCACATCTGAAGAACACAAAGGGAAAGGTTGTTTATTTGAACCAACGGGACAAGTTTTAAGTTCAATTTTACTCGTCACACGTACCACCATACACAGTATGACATGCAGTGAAATGCACCATTCCACTAATGGTGAGATGGCTAGTGCTTTTGGGTATAATGTTTGTATCTGGAAATGAATTTTTGTGGTGGGAGAGAGCACAAATATATTTTTATAATATTTTTTGATTGAAAGCCCATTTTATATGGCCTATTTAGCCCTGTTCTTTTTTATTAGCTAATTTGGCAGTCGAAAACTAATGGATTCTGCGATATATCACTAACTGAATTGCATTACAATGACAATCAGTGGTAGTTTCAGGCTTAGTAATGTGGTGAGGAATGTAAACTTGACTGAAGTGCATCAGAGCTGTCAAGTGCATACACTGGATTTAGACTTAAATTTTTATTACAATGAAAAATAAAAGCGTTTTCCCCCAACAGAGAGTTGTGATCCAACTGAATCTATCCGTAGTGAAGGAAATGTCCTCAGGGATGGCAGTGAAACACCACGAAAGAAAAACAAGAAACACAAAAAGCACAAAAGTAAGAAGAAACGCAAGAAGAAAAGAGATGAAAAAGATAGCAGCTCAGAATCTGGAGTGGAATCAGATCAAGGGTCTCAAACAAAGTCAAGGTAAAGTTTTGCTCAGTGTTCTTTAAAATAAACACACATTTGCAATAGACCATAAATTGTATTGTCATTTACCCTAGTATGAAAAAAGACGAGTCCTCCAACTTTGAGTCTGGCGATCGTGATAAAGATAAAGAGTCAGCAAAAAATTCAGTTGCAGGTGAGAGTTGATTTGCACCCTTGCTTAACAAACGTTAATGACAAGATTACTCATTGTGTGTTTTGTGGACCGTAATATGCTTTCCAAATTAATGCTGTTTTTCCCATTTGGTGTGAACAGAACCACATGATGATGACTACAAGGTCAGAAAAACAAAGCGTCATACAGGGAAAAAGAAGAAAAAGAGACGAAAAGAAGAAGAAAAGCAACAGAGAAATTCTCCACGTTCACGTTCTGCAAGCACATCTGAATCCGTTGAGTCTGAATCTGAATCCGAGTCAAAGGTGCCACAAGCACTGGACCCCTCTAGCTTGAATAAGAGATCACCGGTGACTGCATTGAAGCTTTCTAATGATGGCTGTAAAGATAAGCTACTACCCGACGATAAAAAGGGAGATGTCACTAGCAAATCTGAGCATAGTGAGGAGCAATGCTTAAAACCAGCATGGAGGGAAGAAGAGTCTCTGCAGGATGCACATTTGCAAACTGTAGATGGAGAACAGCACAGTGAAAATAACATCAAAATTGAGAACCTGGAAAAGAATGGAAGTTTTAACAAAACTCGGGAGCTCCCAGATATAATCCCCAAGCAAGAGAATGTACACAAAGAGCAGTTTATAAAGAAGAACACAGCCACGGAACCACATGAGACTCAGAGAGGAACAGGAGATAAGGAGCCTAGATTAAGGTCTCGATCAGGTTCTTACGATAAATCAAGCCACAGTCGTTCGAGAACTCCAAAGCAATCCACAAATATTTCAGCACGCAGGAAAGATAAATCACAATCCAGAGAAAGGTCTGTTTCTAGCTCGAGAAGGAACAGTAGTACACAAAAAAGGCATTCAAGGTCACCATCAGAAAGTCGCAGGTCGCGGTCAAGATCTGTCAGAGGACCAAAGCGCAAATCGAGGTCTCTGTCTGGGAAGCGAAGGCGTCGCTCTGACTCCAGGTCCAATACCAGAACCAAGCGGTCAAGGACCAAGTCCCCACGACGTGGTCGGCGAACAAGGTCTCGATCTGTCGCAAAGCTACGCCGTTCTCGGTCACGGTCCAAACGATCACTTTCTCGTAGAAAGCATCGCTCAAGGTCACGCTCGAGATCTGCTCGGAGAGTCAGACGCTCACAATCGCGCTCTCGAAGGATGACACCACCATCCCGTACACGAAAGTCTCGGTCCAGATCAATCAGGAGGAGGAGACGAACCCGTTCAAGGTCCATTGTGATCTTCAGGCGATCTCGATCCCGAATGAAGAGAAACAGACGTTCTAGATCAAGATCTAGAAACCCAAGAAGGCGAAGCAGATCTTCCTCTCCCCTGCGCTCCAGGCGGTCCAAATCAAAATCCCCTGTTAGACAAAGGAGGTCAAAATCTCCACGTAAGACTAGGTCAGAATCAAGATCTCCTAAGCGAAGTAAGCGGTCAAAATCACGCTCTCACCATTCAAAGACTGCCTCACCTAAATTTAGTAGAGGAGCAAAAAAAGGTAAGAGTAAGCGATCAAGATCAAATTCACAGAAAGACACATCTAGGTCTAGATCTATTTCAAGAGGAAGACTTTCCTCAGATAGGAGTCAGTCTCCAGCTAAGAGTAAATCTAGATCTTTGTCACCAGACAAAGTCCAAGACTCATCAGCGTCAAAAATAGAAGAAGCTGACAGAAAAGTAGCCCAGGCAGCTCCCACAGAAAAGTGGAAGCCACTGGTGGATAAATATCCATCTCCAAAAAACACCTCAACTGAGAATTCAGAACAAACAGAACTTGAACTGAAAAATATAAGCTCCAGTAAAGAGTCTCAGATCATCATGGAGGGCACTGAGAGGCTAAATGCTTCTAGATCAAGGTCGTCTTCATCAGAACCATTACCTCAGGATGGCAGTTCTGGGTCAGATGATAATGAGCAATCTGATAACTCAAGATCACGAACACCAAGTCCAGCCAAAAAAAAGCCTAGCAGGGTGTCCAAGTCACCTATTCGTCGGAAGCGTTCTAGGTCTACTTCATCAACCCATAAGGCACGATCTAAATCAAAGTCTGTTAGTGGTACTGAAAAGTCTAAAACTCCTACAAGGAAGCGAAGATCCCGATCTTCCTCACACAGCATAAAAAAGAGGTCAGCTTCTAGATCCCCTGCCCGGCGAAGGAAGTCGCGTTCAAGATCATTAACTCAAAGGGGAAAATCAAGGTCTAAATCTCGTACCAGAACCAAACGCTCAAAGTCTAAATCTCCTAAAAGAAAACGCTCTAAGTCTAGATCACCAGTAAGAAAAAGACGATCCAAATCACGCTCTCCTGCTCGAAGGAAGAGATCAAAGAGCCTAGAAAAAAGCAAACGATCAAAATCTCGATCCCCTACCAGGAAGAGAAAGTCACGATCTCGTTCAAGGGCCCATCATTCACGATCTAGAAGATCTCGCTCAGCATCCCGTCGGAGGAGGCCCGTATTTCGAGGTCATTCTTTTGACAGGCGAGATCGATGGAAGCGAGAGCCAAGCCATTCTCCCATTCTTATTCTCCGTAAAAGAAGGTCCACCTCAAGAACGCGTCGCAGCGCTAGCAAGACTCCACCACGCCTCACTGAGCTAGGTAAGTGTAAAACCTGAGATGCGTGTCTTTGCAGCTGAAAATGGATATCGTGGCATCTTGTTTATTCAAATTATTGCTTTTTCTCTTCACAGACAAGGATCAGCTATTAGAGATTGCTAAAGCTAATGCTGCAGCAATGTGTGCTAAAGCAGGGATGCCCATCCCAGAGAGCCTTAGGCCCAAGGCTATACTTCAGTTGCCATTGCCAACTCCTGCTCCACCCCCTCTGTCTTTGCCGCTGCCCCTGCCAGTTCCCAACTTGCCCATGAACATCCCAATGGGAATACCTGGTATGCCTGCAATACCAAACATGCCAATGAATGCTGCCATGGCTAGTATGACAGCAGCCACCATGACTGCAGCATTGTCTAACATGGGAGCCTTGGCAGCCATGCCCCCTATGCCTCCACTGCCCACCATAACGAACAAACCTCCCCCAGCTCCTACTCCAAATCTGGCAAACATTGAAGAAGTGAAGAGAAAAGTGGCACAGCAGGCTAACAGCATCAGTATTAAAGAGCTGACAGAGGTGGGGAAAACTGCCATACTGTACTAGTTGTTAGTAATAGTTTCCAAGTAATTATCAAATTTCAACTAAATGTATTCAAGCAAGGAATAAAACTTGATAGTGATGTGAATCTAATCCACAGCAGGGAGGTGTGGCTGTACCTCAAAGTGGAGAGCTATTTTTCTTTTCTTATAAAAGCATGCCTTGATGTGGTTTATTATTATTTCAGTAATTTGTCAAGGATTACACTATAATTTATTGATAAATGTTGCATCATTTTTTGTCATATTTCATATTCAAGCAGTAATATTAATTAGTCAACCATATGGCAGCAGCACAATGTATATTTGCCCTGCAGATACAAGTCAAGGGCTACAGTCATGGATGCTGATACTGGAAGAGCTGGGTTGAGTAAGAAACTGATGAGCTTGTGGGATTTTCATACACTCCTATCTTTAGATACACACAATGGTGTGACAAACAAAAAAACAGAGTGAGCGACTGTTCCATAGGTGGCCATCCACACAGGTTGTTTTTCTCCACACAGATTGTTGTCTGTGAAAGTTCAATGACATCACTGAGTTTTTAAAAAAACACCAACAACTATGCTTCTTTTTGTTTTTTTTATATTTGATGTGAACATCAACATAAGATGATATGTATCTGCATGATTCTATGCATTGTGCTGCTGCTGCTGCTCTTGTGACTGATGCATAACCACTTGAATGTAAAAGGGGTTCCTAAAAGTGGGAGTGGGCACAAATGGATGATATACTGTATCAGTATATGTTGTATTTTTCTCTCTCCCCCTTTTCAGAAATGTAAGCAGATTGCAGAAAGTAAAGAGGAGATGGGTCTCTGAGGACTGTGGAAAACAGGTAAGGCTTCTTAATCCAACCATGTCTGTTCTGCCAGAATAATGGCAAATTAAGTGATAGGTATGTAGTTATTTTTTCCTATGCCAAGATTGCACATTTGTTAGTTGTAGAAACTGATTCAGGGAAAATATGGAAGTTCAGAATTCATGCTCTGCTGTTCTTTCAGAAACACTGACTGACCATAGATGTTTTAATCAGCTAGCTCCACATGATTTTCAAGTTATTTTAAAGGTGTTTAGCAGAACTCTGAATATTAAGTCAGGCATTTGTGTTAAACTGTTGTATCTTATTAGGCAATATCTGCAAATTTACTGCAAGTTTCTCTCATATTGCCATTTAGGTACAATGTCCATGCAATATTATAGCTTTTCTTATTTTTATATTTGTATAAATAAGATTTGTATATTCCTAAAAGCTGTAAATGATCACAGTCAGCATTTTTTTGTCTTGAATAAAGTGATCATTCCTAGGTAATGTCTGTTAATTGCTTTATCTAACTCTCATATTCTGTTTATTTTGCAGTAAATGACCTATTAGTGGTTAGCAGTAACACACCATAATTGTGACCCACTGATCAAAGCTGAAAGAGTAGAAAAAAATGAAGATGCCACTGGATTTTAAACTGTAAACTAGGACACAGTACTGATTCCCATGGATGGTTCACCAGTCAGATTTTCCCGTGACGCCAGCGTATGTGGCAGTTGTTCTTGTCACAGGACTTGATCTGCTAGATGAGATCATTTTGTGTGTCTTTGGGGGAAAATCAAAGGCCTTCACATTTATCAAAGCAAACACACTGCTTGGTCAGATTCACAGTGAAGTATTGTTTGAATTTTAATGTGGTTTTTCTTGACCGTTGAAAATCAACTTTTTTCAAACTGCACTCTTGTGGATTTTTTTTTTTTTTTTTTGATTACAGTGTGAATTATAGACCACCAAGCTCCATGACTTGCATCAACTGTAAATCCAATATAAACTGTAAATCTCATTTATAAAGTACTTTTGTGATCAGGATTTCATTTTTTTTTTGTTTAATTCCTTTGTGAAATGTTTTTTTTTTTTTTTTTTTTTAAATTGTATTTTATTTTAAGAAACTAAAATTTGAGGATAATTTTCATTAAATGCTATGCTTCATAGATGATATTTTACTTGTGCAGGTTTGCAGTTGTTTGTGATCTGATCTAGAACTGGGAATTAGAAAAAAGTCTCACTGTACTGGATTTTAGCCTGATGGGTGTACAATGGCATTTTATCTTTATAATTTCAGCTGATTGGAAATGTATATGGCCAGTAGAGGTTTGTGGTGGGGGTGCTTTTGTTTATGCTATTCAACATTCTCAGAATGGTCAAATTAAAGTGCATAATATGTACTTAGAATAACTGCTCTGGTTGAGACACCTGTACTTTTTGCTATATGTTCAGTGACTTGTTTGGTGTTTATTTGTTCATTTTGGTGCATTTAAAATTGTCCAGTTTTTTTTTTTTTTTTGATGCAATTTCTGAATTTTTTTGGAGACATTCTCCCCATTTTATTACTCATTAGGAAATACTGTTTATCAGACAAGGTTTTTTACACATCCCTTTAAAGCTTAGAATTTCTCATTTTGAACTAGAAGCCCTGAAGCATGTAAATCACTGCTTATTATAATAGAATCTCTTGGGATAATTACATGTGGCCTTCAGCATTGGAATAAGTATTCTTGCCAGTTTCATAATTTCTCCCAATGCTGGCACAAATCTCATGTTTGTGATGAGAGCCATGAATACTACAGTTAGTGGTTTTGTTTAAAGAATGCTTAAGACAATGAATGGCAAATAGTTTCAAGATTGTCTGTACAGTCGCAGACTACGAAAATTAAATTTATTACCTATGGGTTTTAACATCCCCTTCTTATGCCACTCTTTAATAGGAATGTAATCCACTTGACAATTGGTATTTAAAATACTGTAAAATAATTGGTACTCAACCAGTACGAGGCAGTGTGTATTATTGTACCTTTTGTGCAAGTACCATGTTCCTATCATAGTGTTGTATTCAAAATTTTGATTACACCGTATCATTTGGATTTTCCTCTGCTGTAAGACAAGCCTGCTATGTACATATTGCACCATATGATTATTAAAACAAATGCCCATGACCAACTGATTTTAGTTTTCTTTTTGCTGACCATTAACATTATAGATTCAGGTACGTATTATATATATACATTGAATGTTGGAGCAGTTCAGAACTGCAAATCTGGTTTCTGTGTCCGACTTAGTGTTCAAGTTCAAATGCTTGTTTTAAGGTTTGAATTTTCCAGTCAGTGACGTGTACTCCTGCTGTCTGTAATGCCAGCACCAGAAGCACACGTCTACTGCTACAGCACCTGTGATCCTCATATTGAATAATAATCTCAGTTAATATAGAGGAAATCGCCTTTACGAATGCATTGGACAAAAGAAACCCATAGTGTACTGGGGGATTTTTATTAAATAATATAAAAGTTAATGTATGGAGACTTTTGGGACATCCTGTACACCACTTTATTAGGAAAACATGTATATTGCTTATTCGTGTAGTGATTCAATCAGTCAATCATGTGTCAGGAGCAAAATGTAAAAAAAAAAAAAAAAGATATAGGTCAAGAGCTTCACTTAAATTGTGGGATTTATTTATTTTTAATAATATCTCTACAGTTTAAACAGAATGGCTATTTGTTGTGCCACATTCATTCCAAGCTGTACTAGCAATCACTTTTTTTTTTTCCATTTTCTCTATTTGATTATGCTTAAAAAAGTCAAATAATCCACGTGTAGCCGTTCTCCTGAAATGAGGTGGCATCATTGTATGTAAACCTCACACTCGAAATCAGATGTGTGACGTCGCGCCCTGAACTAGCTGACTTTCAAATGACTGCCCAGTATAAAAGTTTACACTGAGTATTGGGTTAAATAATTACATTTACAGCCTCTATAAATAGCCTAAAATATTAGAGTACAACATCTTTTTTTTTTCAATTTTATGTAAAAAAATTTTTACGAATGAAATATTAGTGTTTGTTAGGCTTTTATTTTGAAATACGCTCCAACGGTAGTTAAATTAAAAATTCCGCATGCGGTTCACATGAGCTGTTTTATGGTTTAACTTTATTTTATTGATCGGCAAACGACCGTTTGTTTAGATGCTAAACATCTAAATAGCTAAAATATTACGCAAGTTTGCAGGATATCTGTTTATTCAAGCGTTTTTTTTGTGCCTAAATGTATTAGCTTGTTAGCAGGCTAACAAGCTGCTCGGGTGGCTGTAAAGCTAACTAGTTGACATTAGCTAGCTGTAACGTTACTTTGGAGTCTGGTTGTCATGCAGCAGGCGGACATGGCGGAGGAAGAGAACCTGGTGAACGTGCACTTCACTGCTTTACCTGATTCTCTAATTGCATGGAAAGTGGATGAAGATGTGCTCCGACACGGACAGCTAAGAGTGAGTAGTTGACTTTCACCTTTAGTCTGCTAGCTGTGTTTATGCTAGTGCCTTTTGTTAGCTGAAAAATAAATGTCAAAACATGGAACTTGTGTTTCTGAAAGAATTATGAACAGATCACAGATCTGTAATATGTCTCTCTTTCCCGTTGTAGCTTAAAATATTCAAGACCAATAAATACCTTTTTTAATTAAGTCAATGTCAAGTGGGCTTTTATTGTCGTTCCTCTTTATAGTTTGCAAACACTGGAACAAAATATAGTTTCTCCAGGTTCAAGGTAACAACACAATACGTATAAAATGTAAATACCAGCAGTGTGAGATGAGTGCAGGAGAGTAAATCTATAGAACATGGGCTGTAAGCTGCATTAAACTATTGTCTGTTGTAGCAGCGATATTGGGAGCAAACGAGAGAAAAAATAGGTCCATAAATTTATATCCACTTTAATGCTGAAAAAGCGAATCACTGAATGACTTCACTTATTAATTTGCCGAAGCATCTTGGTCATTTATACACACACATATACATACATACATACATACATACATACATGTACACACGCATACATACATACATACATACATACACACACACATACATACGTACACACATACATACATACATACATACACACGCACGCACGCGCACACACATACATACATACATACATACATACATATACACACGCATACATACATATACACACGCATACATACATACATACATACATACACACACACACACACACATACATACATACATATACACACGCATACATACATACATACATATACACACGCATACATACACACACACATACATACATACATACATACACACACACACATACATACATACATACACACACACACATACACATGCATACGTACACACATACATACACACACATACATACATTCACACACACACATACACATACATACATGCATACGTACACACATACATACGTACATACATACACACACACATACATACACACACATACATACATACACAAATACACACACATACATACATGCATACACACACATACATACATACATACATACATACATACATACACACAGACACATACATACATTAATACATACATACATACATACATACATACTAGGGCTGGGCGATAAAACGATACAGATATGTATCGCGATAGACACGTGAGCACTAAACTTGCCCTAAATTCTCAGGTTTCTCTATGTTTATATTTAACAATTTGCACTATTTTATTACACTTTATTAAGCATTTCTTACATTTTATTTCATTTTGCACCTTAAATGTTAAGAGATAATTAAGTGTTCAATTAATTTGAGTTTTCCATGGTTGTTGACATTTAATAACTGATTTAATAACTGAGGGGATTATGATCAGAGGAAAGTTAAGTTTAAAATAAAACACCCACACACACACGTACACGCATACACACACACACACACACATACATACATACATACATACATACATACATACGTATCCAGGTAGGACAGGAAAAAAACAGCGAGAGGGAAACAGAAAGTGTGTTTGAGTGGAACAGGAAAATTTGAATAGTGAAATAGTGTTCAGATTTCTGAAAAGCATTTAAACCATTGGTGTGGTTCGGTTTGCCACTGTGCTAAATGTTGCCATTATGTTTTCATCATTGCACCATGCACGTTTTTAGTATCAAAAATGACTTAATCAACATTGACTTAGGCAGGAAACAGAAAGAAAAACAGTTGTCATTGCTAAATGTTTGTTCAATGATTAACTTTCTACAGAAATGAAAAAAGCTATTTTTTTGTGCCTGTGTAGTATTTATTATTGTTATATATCATTTAATATTGTATTCATACAAATCTATTTTTAAGGTTATTATTTATTAATAAGTATCATTATATAATTGTAAATCTGAAATTAGCTTTTCATGATTATTCTATTTTTTCTTATCTGATTGATCTATGAATTCTGAGGTGTTTGTACTTTATATTCTTTGTACTTTGTACTCATTTACCAGTCATTATTCACTGATTAACTGATTTATTTCCTTATTAACTGATTTTCCTATCAGGGCAACTCAAGATAAAATATTTTAAAATGCACCATGTTGTAAGAGTCGGCTGATAATCATGTGATGGAAGATTCCACTGAGTTTAGTATCTCTGGAAAGTTTGGAAATGTGCAACTGGACTGCGGTATGTTTCCTTAAAGCTCATAAACAGTTCAGTCTGTGGAAAGTGCAAGTTGTTCCTATTCCGATTCAGGAAAGTCTTCTAAAGGACATTGGGAACGAGACCAAAAGGATCATAAGGAGGCTTTACAAAAGCTGTGTGTGCAAGTTCAGCTATGTAACATGGGCTTCATTTTGTGACTTGTTTACTGCATGATGGACTTCATGTGGCCTATTCTGCTTACATCATCACCAGTCATTACCCAAAGCCTTTTATTATTGTTTAGCAGCAATTCAAACGGTCGTTATTTAGTGGTCCGTAACATGCCAGTTTTTTTCCCCATGATGTTAAAAGGATACTAATATATAATGGTATAGAATCAAGAGGTAGATAAATTACAGACTTTTTAGTATGTGTAATGAATGATCCTCTGCATGTTGCTTGTGTTTAGAGAAATGTCTCCATCTGTTAATGTGATCTGAAGGTTTTATAGCTCTTGTAAATGAACGGTTTAGGTTGACCAGAATATGTGGTCATTTATTAAATGTCAATCTTGTTAGAAGCTTTACAGCACCTACATTCTTTCCCTTTGGTGTAGGTTGGTTTCAAATTTCCACATTTCCACTGCATAAGTGGTCTGGCCTTGTTCAAATAATGGTCTTGCTTGCTCAGCACACACACACACACACACACACACGCACACAAACACAAATGAGTGTTTAGATATAGTGGTGCTCATTCTAGTGACACAATGCTTTGACTATTTCACCTGAGAGGCTTCAGGCTGGAGAAGGCCTGTATTTGTTTGGCTTGCCAGACACGGAAAGAAAGACGTCATGTGTAAAAATAAGTCTGACGTCTTTGTGCTGAATGCCACTTAAAATGAAGGACTGACTTGCGCAGCAATAAAGGGACAAATACACTGTCTCTGGATTCAGAGAGAAAGGGTGGGGGAACAAACAGATAAAGAGCAAAAACAGAGGACATCAGAGAGAGGGAGAGAGAGAGATGAAGGGAATTAACACCCATGGAAAATATGCTGCAGGGAGCTCTTGATAACACAGCTGCTTCATCGCACAGCTCAGCTGATTTAGATTTTCCATCCCGCTTGTGAAGGGAGGGTGTTCAGGGACCGAGAGAAGGTTGCAGTTTGATAGATGAATGTTTTCCAACAATACATGCCTAGCAGGAATGTGTCAGAACGGAGTGGACTGAGGTCGGTAAAACTGAGTTTAGGCTGTAGTCAGCAGTGACACACATTTTCCAGCCCTCGTGCAAGAGTTTGTGTGGAGATGAGTCAGCACAGACCGCAGTCTGGTTGAAGAGCTGTTAAGGAAGGAGGACTATAGTTTCACTCCCTCCCTTCCTGAGGGGGGCGGGCCTGTCACTGCGCTGTTGAGGTCCTTGCATAAAGAGCAGAGAACAAGCAAGCAAGTGTGCAGTGAGTCTCAGAGACGTTAAATCAGTGGTCTAAAAACACGTGGTCCCATCCAGAAGAATCTTTTTGGACAACACAACTTTCCTGTGCTCTGTTAACAAGACAACGTGCCTCCATCGTTATCTTCTTTCTCACTGGCTCTCTTTCTGCTGGTTTTGACGTGTTGCTCATTTTGGCTCTGACCTATTTCCGGCATCAACCTCAGCCTTGACTTCAACAGCCAAAAGAGAAGGATAGAGAAAGAAGAGAAAGGACATTACACCCAACAGGGAAATTAAAGAAGACTAGGATTTATTTCTGCTCACGTTCTCATTCTGCTCTCACGCTGGGGAAGGCAAAACGGACCCCTTTCAGATTTCTCACTTCTCAAGTCCGCTGCAGGATTCGGCAAGCCTCCATCATGCACCTGAAAACCATGAAGTGCAACCGCTTCTGCCTTATCGCATCCCTAGAGGATCTGGATATGTTTAATAGACCTGAGGCCAGGGTACTGTATTTTACTGCTTTTAGAGAATGATTGTTTCTGTGCACCACAAAACTACTGATTGTGACCGTGTCAGACTAGTAAGAGTAGATTTACATTGTGGATGGATTATAATGGATATAAAACTGTACTGCAAATTTCTGACATTTTAACATCACTTGGTTAAAAAAAGCAAGGTTTGTTAGATCGATTCCAGAAATGTATCCTAGGTTGTTAATGAAGCAGAAATATCTGAGAACAGTTATGTGAAGCAGCATGACAGGACACACCATTCTGCTACAGTACAGGACAGATGCTCTAAAGCAACATTGATTTAAAAAACATCAGCGTAACATCAGGTCAGTAGTCAGATTTCTGTGGCTAAAGGATGGCAGACAGATATTAGGCAGCGGAGAGTGAGGATGGTGAGATGAGGAATGTTTAAGTGGCATTAACACATTGTCACTGTGCTAATATGCTATTCAGTTATGCTAGGCTTTTCCAGAATACCTTCATCCAGTCTGTCACTACTGTGAGTTAATCAGTTAGTCACAATGTCAGACAAAGGAACAAGAAAAGATTGGGAAAATGGAAAGCAATGCAAACAAGCAGGGGTGGAATGACGAACAAGGAGCGAATCAGAGCTATGAGTCTGACGTGAGCGATGACATAAGTCAAACACACACAAACAGACTTGTGTGGTAAATGACTGCGGATCAGGCAGTTGGCTCATAATGCAATTTTGACAGTTTTGCATGGGGTCTGATCCAGTTTTGCCCACCATCATTTGTCTGTGCTCTTGCATCCCTCAGTGAATCGCCCTGTTACCCTGGAAACCAGGATCTTGTGGAGCTAAAGCCAGTCATTTACAGGCCTTGTGTACGCATTAGCATTTCATGAGTCACTGAGGATTGACATAGACACACTCACAAAATGTCATGAAATAGCCTGTATTAAATAAATAAATAAAACTTGTTGGAAAAATATGTTTCCAGATTTCAATGTAATAATTTCAGTGTTTTCTTTCTCCCTCAGGCTGGTTTCGAGGAGCTCTTCCGTGCCTTTGATAGTGAAGTTACCTTTCAGTATTTCAAGAGCTTCAGGCGAGTGAGAATTAACTTCAGCAACGCTCTGGCAGCTGCAGAGGCAAGAGCAAGACTCCACAAGAGCGACTTCAATGGCTCGGAGCTCAGACTTTATTTTGCTCAGGTATATTAATGTTATTTATATTTATTTTCTCGTATCTATGACTTGCAACAAAAGTTTTATTTCTGGGACAGACATGGTAAAAAAGTTTACAATACTTTTAATCATTGCTCTGTCTTTTTGATTCTGTTAGTCAGTAAATATAGGAAGTGCACGTTTGGAGCCTCCTAAACCAGAGAAGCAGTTCCTCCTCTCTCCACCTCCATCTCCTCCTGTGGGATGGGAACAGCGTCAGGATGCCACACCTTTCATCAACTACGACCTTCTCTGTGCCATCGCCAGACTTGGCCCAGGTGCCTTCATGCTTACAATAAAAAAGAAAACTGCTTGGTTGTATTTCTTAAAATAGAAAAAAAAAAAAAAGATGCAGTGTGTTTGTTGCTAATCTTCACTCATTGTATCAATCTGTAGGGGAAAAATACGAGCTACACTCTGGAACCCCGACTACCCCCAGCGTGGTGGTGCACGTGTGCGAGAGTGAACAGGACAGCTCCGGTGCCGAGGACGATTCGGACAGCTTCAGACAGCCGCGACCCAAAATCATCCAGACCCGACGTCCAGATTACAGCTCCTCCATCACCCAGTGAGCATGAGGAGAACGTCCTTGTCCTGTTAAGTTTGTTTTTCTGTCTCTGGACTGTCAGGCGTGCAGGTAGTCTGTCCGCATAGGGGAAGCGTTCAGTCAGAGCTCAGTCCTGCAGGAAAAGACATAATACATCTGCACTGTCTTTCAGGGGGAAGTGAGTTTATTGCATGCATTTGTTGATAAAGTGGCTCATTTCTCCACATCTAAAGGTCATTGGGATTTCATGGATGGTTTCCACTGATGACTATGGCTACAGAGAACAAAAGCCTTCTGTTCTGGCTTTATTTATTTCCTTTAATTTGAGATGCATGTTTTAGGACAGTGCAAGGAGAATTTTTATGATGGAACTCATCACAGTTTGCCTTTGTAGGCGAGCCTTTGTAGGATTCTGTTAATGTTAGACTTAAACATTTGTGGTTATGGGTTTTGGATTTTTTTTTTATTTGTTTGTTGTAAGGGAAAACAAGGAAGATGAAATACAGATTATATTTAATAAGCTTCCTGTCTGAAAAATCATGATATATGTTGAATTAACCACTTGTTTACGACTAATTTGACAAATATTATTTTTGGTCAGTAGGAATGAAATGTTTATTGCCAAATCCTGACATATTGTATCATCTTGATAATATTTGTATGGAAATAATTTGTCATGACTGTAATTTGCATTCGTTTCCTTTGACCTTAACACTGTAATACAGTCGGTTTTAACGAGGGACGACCTTTAGGCCCTTTACTAAGATTTGCACGTAACGTGTTACATGGTGGAAGTCATTGTACTAACGTCTGCTCTGTTCATTTTGTTCGACTGTGTGCGTCTGTTTACCTCATTGTAACGTCTTAATTGTCCGATTGTTCAGAAATATAAAAGAACTTGTTTGGTTTCCACAATCTTGTCGACTCAGTAACAGATCTGGATGTACGTATTGTGATTTGTACCTTAACAACCAAAATAATAAATCAGGATTTTGACTTGTACAGTTGTCCTTGAAGTATATGTACCATTTTGTCTTGGTTACATTTATGTTTTTTTTTTTTCATGTTGGACCCACAATCCACTGAAGTGTTTTGAAATGAATTCACTTTCAATCCATTGAAGGAATGAGTGGGCTTTCATACAGTGGTATAATGAAGTAATGACGCATGTAGAGGACCTTTCAAGGTGAAGCACGGATTACTCTAGAAATAGAATCCATGAGGCTCAAAAAGACCTCGCATGTCATCACCGATGCCTATTTCAATGTGCAGCATTGTTCCCTCCTGTGCTGTAGTGCTATTAAACCTCAAGGTCATACGGATGTCTGTACACACTGTTTTCTGTCTGATCTCACTCGATACGCACTTTTTTTTTACCCCCCCCCACATCTACTTATTAGAGGTCATTCAAATCATTTCATGGCTTGGGAATATAAAGCATATTTGAATAGCATGTAGTGATGATATGAGAACGTTGCCCTTGCTGACCTTCACTCTTTTCAGACTCATTAAATGTGCTGATGACTTGAGGGAGTGTGTGTGTGTGTGTGTGTTTCATATATGTGGGTGGATCCATAGTCTCAGTGTGCCTATAATTTATGAGATACGATCCAGGGAGGGACTGTACACCACAGGTTGCACTTCATCAAATCATTTTAGAAACGGTATGTCTTTTTTTCAATAGTTTTCTGTATGACTTTTTTTTTTTAAATCAAGGCATTTGGTGATTTTCCTGATATTGAACTGTATATAAGTTGTAATTCAAAATAATGAAACAATGTTAACTTGTTTTTCTTTTTTCTACCTAGCAAAGGAAAATATGCTAGCACAAAATCGTTCAGATGTGCAGTCTCTCCTGCTCTCCTTGCTTCAGCACTATCTTAATGAAACCTGGAACTTTCCAGCAAAGCCTCTCCCTCCTGCTGCTCACCAGACAGCCGAGCCTTTCAGCACAGTGCCAGTTAAAGTTCAGAGCCAAGGATTCATCTACATTTTACTGATGGTTGGTCTCTTCAGCTTTTTTACCTTCGGCATCATGTTCAGCTACATCCGCTCAAAAAAGCTGGAGAACTCGCAGGATCCATACCACCAGTATATAGCCAGAGACTGGGTGAAGGTTCTGGCTCCGTCAGCAACCATAAGACAGGCTCTCAAAAAAGAGTCTGTGGTTATTGGAAACCCTGCAGCCCTGCAGAACCTGCCAGGATAAAGAGGCAAGAAACTAGGACAGCAAGTGATTTCGGGTAACTGATGATGACTGCTGAGTTCAAACATGTTGCTTTTAGACTGATAACATAGTTAAATTTGTCAAAAGATTAGATTATAGCTTTCTAAAAATTCCCAATAATCACATCCTGACCGTTTGTATCTGAAATAGAATACTTACCTTAAAAGGATAGAACACTATGTATTACTTTAAATATGCTTTTTATTTACATGATGCTGATGTCACAATGAGAGTCATCATGAGAACTGAGCTGATTAATATATTTTCTTTTAAACAGTCAAATAAAATGTAAATCATTCTAAAGACTTGTGTAGTCTCTTCAACTTGGTGCTGTTTACAGCAGTGTTTTGAAATACAGCATTATTCAGACGTCGTTTCATTTGAGCAGACTCTGCATCCATGTAATAAGACCTTGCTTAGAGTTCTGCTGAGAGGTTGTTGCATTCTCTCTGTCTTCTATACGCTTCCGCTCTTCCTCTAGCTCCTTCTCCTTTCTATGCTGTTGATCAGTTTTCAGTACTTTCTCCAACTCTCTTTTCATATTAAAATGAACCATCTGCAAACTCATCAGAGGCACGATCAAGTTGAAATTGTCTACTTTCTTGTTGAGTTTAGCCAGTTCGTCAGAGAAAGAGGCACAGTGTTCTTTCCACTGGATCTGTTCAGGGTGTTTCATTGGGTCTCCAAGTCTGGCCCGGACATTCTGTAGTCTCTTGCGCATCTTCTCAATTGTCTCTCTAATCTCCTTCTGTGCCACGATCCATTCAGGTTGGTAGCCGTTATCAATGAGGATGCGGTTGAGGTTGTGGGTCATGGGGTCTGCATAGGGGTTGTGCTCAAACTTGCTGAGTGGTTTGCCGGCGCCGCCGAGGTTACGGAAATCACCGCGTGCCATAGACTCCTGGATGAGATCCTCAACCAGCCTCTCCATAGCCTGTGTTATCTGGATCTTCTTGCTACGCAGACGCATATCCCTCTGAACCATGGCTCCTTCTTCTGCTGCTGCTTTCTCCATGGCTTTGTAGCGGTACTCCAACACCTGATCTGTAGCTCTGTCCATCCGGAACTGCCGATACTGTCGTTCACGCTGGCTGGGTGTTCCAGAGCCCATGCCTTCATAGCTGAGGTATTGTCTGTGTTGTGGTGTATGACCTTTAACTTTTTCCTCCTCTTCCTCTTCTTGAGTGTTCTGAGATGTAGATCTTTGCCGTGCTAAGTGAGCTAGTACAACTCTGTAAGCCTCTTCTATGTGAGAGAATAAAGAAGCATCAGCGGTGGGGGCTCCAGAGTCAGGGTGATACAGTTTGGCCATGCACAAGTAGGCTTCTTTGACTGCGGCATTGCTGCTGACCTCATCCTCAGGCAGCTGCAGGAGGCGCAGGCTTTCTCTTAAGCTACGAACAGATCGAGGTCTGGAGCTAAGCAGGCGAAGACTGACGCCACTGTAGACAAACAGGAGTCTGTTTCCAGCGTACAGTCGCAGCAATGCAGAGTAGCTCATTGTGCTGAAAAGGAGAACACAAGCAAACATCAGAAAATGGCCTGAATAAACAACAAATGGAATCTTTAAGCATTTCCAGTAAAATGTTGAGTGCACAGAACAACACCCTTAAGTATGAGGAAGACAAAGTCCCTAATATGCTAGAGTGTTTTGTTTCTTCCTCCTTAGAAACCCTGAAATTTTCTATAACCCAATAACAGTGATTCCCTATCAGAGAGGGAGAAGCTCTATGGGGTTTAAGAATCAAGCAACAACCCCAATAACTATATAAAAACCTGTAATCCTTGAAGAAACTTATATATTACACCAAGCACACAGACATACATAGGAAGATCAGTTCACACTTTGTGCTAATTCAAAAAAATAAAATAAAATTAACCCAACAATTAGCCCAATGATCTTATTCACATTTACAGCATTTAGCAGACACCCTTATCCAGAACAACTTACATTTTATCTGAGCAACTGAGGGTTAAAGGCCTTGCTCAGGGGCCCAGCAGTAGCACCTTGGTGGAAATGGGATTGAAACTCACAACCTTCTGATCAGTAGTCCAACACCTCAGCCACTAAGCTCTTTTTCCGTCTGAAAGTACAGGAGAATTCGCATCAACACCAACAGACTCCCCAACAGTTTCCTTCCTGAGGCAGGCAGATTACCCAACACCCTGCTGTCTCCCAAAGCTCACCCTGCCTAGTCAAACACATAACCCAGTATGGCTCAATGCCACTGCACACACTGTACAAAGCTGCATCAGACACCTTATGGAACATTATACTTACTGGAGTTATGTATATACCTACTGCAGCTACACTACCTAATAGTTTACAGTTTACAGCCCATGTCCTGTTCTGTATTCTTGCACTCAATGTCTATAGTTTCTCTAGAACTCTAGAATAGTTTCACAAGCTGATAGTTTTATCATAACCTAGTTTGAATGCAAATGTTTACCACTAAATGATTGACGGTTGCACCAAACAACGTACACCTTCTACAACTACTGTGACTAAAGGAGATTTTGTATATATTGTGCACTATTATATCAGACCTGCACATTTTATGAACAGCAGATATGTTAATCCCTCTCCACTGCTTCTCTCTTTCTACCCATCCCGAGGCATCCAGAAATTGTACCAGCTCCGATCGTCTTCCGTGCGATTAAGATTTCGGACCTCCACTGAGATGAGGCTGACTCTGAGAATCCTGAGGCATCTAGAGATCTACCAGCTCCAGTCAGACTCTGCGATACTTAAAAGGAGATGTGAACTCCATGTGATCTTTTGCATCTATATAACATCTTTTTCTACTGTATTTTTATAATCACACCCTCCAGTGTCACCCATATGAGGATGGGTTCCCCTTGAGTCTGGTTCCTCTCAAGGTTTCTTCCTTTACTGTCTAAGGGAGTTTTTCCTTGCCACTGCTGCCTAAGTCACCTCAGACCTGATCATTGGGGATAAATACATATACATTTAAATATATCTAATATTAATCTTGAATTTTGTATTCTATTAATCTTTATATTATTCTTTATATTAACCTTTTGTTATATGTTTATGTTCTGTTAAGCCGCTTTGAGACGATGTCAATTGTAAAAAAGCGCTATACAAATAAACTTGAATTGAATTGAATACATCACAAAATACTGCCATGCACTTTAGACAGTTCTGTTTTCTACTATGTGTTATCATTATTATTATTATTATTATTATTATTATTATTATTATTATTATTATTATCATTATTGTTAGATATTGGAGTCTATGGGAGCCTTATGAATTGACACCAAACCTGCCGCATATGTTTAGTAATGTAACTTGTCAAGAAACAATCCTTCATTTGCAATTTGTGAAGTCTACTGTAAAGAGGAAGTGGGGCTCCATCTCACTAACAGCTTGACACCTTTAAACAGCACTTTTTGAGAACAAATGCTGATGGTCTCAGTGCCTTCTCTCCCTCCATTTGTCCCTTATTCTTTTCTTTGTATTAATGTTAAGGAGGATTTGTCTCATGTGGACTCTCATGTTTATGGACACTAAAACTCGCAGAAAATAGGTTTCTATAAGGGAACACAAAGGAGAGGGATTATAAAACTACAGACAGGCTATTTTATATCAGCCAGCACTTTTACAAGCGGTGTAAAATGAACACGTCTTTGCGTCTGTCATGAAAACCGCTTTGTTTATGATTATTTTTATGAATGATCGAAGGCGACGAGGATATACGTCACTTCTGTGCGACGTTTTTTATTATTTATTTATTTATTTTAAATTTAAGGTCACTTTAATTTTATATTACTGATTAAAACGTACATTAAGCGTCCACGATGAAAGCAAAATTTTATATCACGTTATTTTTAACCTATACTCAGCATACGGTTTAAGAACGACTGGCGATTGTACGAGATCAGATTTAGTTCAGTTTGTGCGGCTTGTCGTAAAGGCTAATATTGTCGTAAAATTAGAGCACGATAGCATTTAAGCTAAAAAGAGGTGACGTGTCATACCTCAATTTATTCTAAAAAAAAAAAAAAAAAATCCTCCCATTTCCACCGGAGCTCAAGTCTAAACCGTCTTGTGCCCAGAACACAGCGGTTTGTTGCCGTGCGTGAAGGAGAAATGCTTGCTGGGATTTGTAGTGTAATAATATTGTAGTCAGAAATATAGTAACTGCAGTGTGATAAACAAACCACAAGATGGCGCCAAACACCACATTGAACCCGCAGTGGTTATTTCCTCAAAGTCTTTAATCATTTTAATCACAGATATATCAGCCTCCAAGGATAGTAATCTAGGAGTTAATGTGCAATTCATTATTTTATGCTATTTAAGGCATATACTAACAATGACCAATAACAGTGAATTTTTAAGTATAGAGAATAGTTTTAGGCTATGTAGATCATAAATATAATGGCTCTAACATTGTTATTCATGACAACATATTTAGGTAATTAAGATTATTCAAACATCAGAGTACTGACTGCAGAAATATCAATACAATAGTAGTGCTAGGATTAATAGTAGGCCATCTGACAGGTTAGTGCTATGAGCTTCCTTCCACAGGCATTTTTATGGATAAGTCCTAGGGTTTTACAGGGATCTGATAGATTTCCTGTCTAATCAGAGCCCTTGGATTTAACCCTCACCTTCCCTGCTTTATAGTTCTGTCAAACAGTTGTATTCAGAATAGAAAAATGTTGAAGAGTGTTTGGATTCAGTAAATGTGTTATACTGGAAATGCAGTATTAAGAACAGAGCTACTGTTTAAATGTTTATGTGAATGCGAACCCTTGTAGAATGCTACTAAATATCTGTAAGAATTACAAACTTATCAAACTGAAAGAATTACAATTAATGCTTTAAAGTCAGGACGCACACACTTTTGACTTTGTACACAAGTCAGACAGACACTGTATTCAACATCTCATGCACATGGTCTTAGTAGAAAGAAATGTAGGGCTGAAGCATATTCAGGTCATTAGTAGCTCAGTGGGTCCTAATTAATGCTTTACTTTAAAAGAATTTCTCAGATAATACTGATACCTTTAGAATTTTCTTACATATAAAAGTCATCTTCTCTCTTTATTTATTCGATTCAATTCAATTCAAATTTATTTGTATAACGCTTTTAACAATTGACATCGTCTCAAAGCAGCTTTAAAGAACATAAACATAGAACAAAAGGTTAATATAAAGAATAATATAAAGATTAATAGAGTAAAAAAAATCAAGATTAATGTTAGATATATTTAAATGTGATTGTATTTATCCCCAATGAGCAAGTCTGAGGTGACTCAGGTGACTGTGGTGAGGAAAAACTCCCTTTAATGGTAAAGGAAGAAACCTTGAGATGAACCAGACTCAAATGGGAACCTCATCCTCATATGAGTGACACTACTCAAAATGAGAAGAAGGGATTTTGTTGCACATTTGTAGTAGAAATTTACCTCTTACACATGTAGATTATTTGTCTGTGCTATTTATCAGTCTAATGTAGTCTGTGTGAGTGGATCAGTGTTTATTTGGCTGCCCAGAGGACCATGGGACCATTTTACCATCTGACCAAGATCAATGCAATGAGATCAATCTGCTAGAGTGCTTTTCCATCAGTTCCATCCATGTTACATAGCTTAGACTGCACAAGAAAAAGTTGCACACACAGAGACCCAGATCTCTCAGAAGCTCAGAAGCACAAAGACGATATAAAAGCATAGAAGAAGCCACGGCATAATAGGATTGTGAAATGACGAACTTTACTGAGGAGGATCTGGAGCATTATTTACAGAATCAGGTCATATAAATAATAAGTGGATTTTCAGTGATTTATAGAATTAAATTGTGTACTATTTAGGATTGTAATTTGCTTTTGTTATTAATTGTTGCACGTGTCTAAATAGGCATACTTGTTTATTTTCATGAATATATATATATACAATTTATGAACTTGCATTTGATTATGAGATTAGGAAGTTATGATCGAATCTATTTGTGACAAAGTTTTGATATTAATGCATTCTCTACAGGTGGATCTCAGACACCGGCAGGTCTCTAAATCTGTAGAGGAGGTGCAAAAAATAATCAAAGACCTAACTGCTGAGATCAGCTCAAAGGATATGCGCTTCCACTCCATTGCTCACACAGGACTTCACAATAACAGCTTCAAAGTAACTTTGTTGTTTTATCAGTGTGATGTCATTAGCTATAATTAATTATGAATTAATTCTAATGAAAGTCAGTACGGTACCTTGTTTGTGTTGTCTCTAGGATCAGCCTGCTCTAGCATCAAAATGGGCTGCACTACTTCAGGGAAGGGGACCTTTCAATCCTGCCATTCAGGTAAAAGTACTGAAGTAAATGCAGGTAATCAATATCTATCCTTTACAGAGAAATTCAAACTTTACATGTGAATTATGTGATTACAAAATTTACATGTGCTTCATAGACCATTTATGAAGTAAATTGAGATGAGGTAAAAATCTCAAAATGAAGTAAAATCACAAACAAGGTTCTCCGTTCTACTTGTTTGTATCCGCAGGTGCTGACTCCCACTCTGTTCCTCATTTCTGTGCCAGTACGAGGTCTCACAGGTTATAAGGAAAGACGGGCACGTAAGTGGCGATATTACACACTGAGTGGTTCACAGCTTCTTTCACCCGTTCGAGAACCAGAGAAGCTGCACCAGTGGCTGGAACTAGAAAGCTTCACTAGTCCTATTCAGGATTGGCATGATGACTGTGTGGCGATCGAAGGTGATCTTGTTCCCTCCAAAGTAGTGAGTGCCTTTAAGGAGCAGGTAGAGGCAGCTATTAATACCTGTGGGCTGTCAGGTGAGCTTATTTTTTAATGATTTATCTCAGGAAATTATACATTCTGGAAGCAAAATAAAAACCAGATCTTTAACCTCCTACAACCTGGTGTGTACATACGTAGACATCACATTGCATCTAAAATGCAAGCCAAACCAAAGCTCGGGTCTTAGGAGGTTAAAGTCCAGCTAGGAACTATGAGGTTTATCTATTGTTGTGCACTAGAAACATTTTATATATGTGAAAAATGAAAATGAAAAAGAGAAAAAGTAAAAAAAAAAATAAGCACAGTTTAAATAATAAATAACATAACATACGAGTGGCTTTGTTTTTATTTGCAGCATATATAGTAGCGGATATATAATAGTGGTTTCTGGATGCTCAGTTAGTCTGTCCTGCTAATTCTGGACTATCAAGAATAAAATCTATAGTAAAGATCAAATCTATAGTAGAGAGACCATTCAAGGTCTGTGCTTTCATGATTAGCATCGCCTACGCTGGCCTTAGGCGCACACGCAACAGAGAGAGAGGTTGGGGGGACAAACATTCAGTACTCACACATATTTGGATGCTCATTATTTTGTTACACCAATCTACTATCATCTCTCCACAACACACCATGACTCCATACAATAATACTGTGGTTTTATGTTGGGTCCTCCTGTCCTCTTGCTATGATAGAGAAATTGAGCATGCAAGAGTCACTGGGCCCAGTGGTACGGGTGGCAGTAGAGACATCAGAAGTACAGATAGAAGTGGATCTAGTGCCCACAGTGGAGGTAATGAACTGCTGGCCCAGGAGAGCTCGCTGGCCTCGTTTACTACAGCGTTGGCCTTCCACAGAGTGTACTCGCTGTATTAAGGTGAGAAAGTGTATGTTATACATTCAGAAAAAATATCCACTATGTATGTTCTTGGTTTCTGTTTCTGTGATTTAGGTCCCTTATTAATTATATATACAAATTACATATATACTGTATAACAAGAATTATATAATATAATATTCCAAAGACATGCATGGTAGGTTGATTGGCATCTCTGGAAAATTGTCCATAGTGTGTGATTGAGTGAGTGAATGAGAGTGTGTGTGTGTGTGCCCTGCGATGGGTTGGCACTCCGTCCAGGGTGTATCCTGATTGATGACTAATGACGCCTGAGCTATACACAGGCTCCCAGTGACCTGAGAACAGTTCGGATAAGCGGTAGAAAATGAATGAATGAATATATAATGTAATCATATATACAAATAACAATAGTTATATAATATGAAATCTAAGAGTTAGAATGAGTATGAATATTAGTATTAATTCTAGTAAGTGAAGACCACTGTTATAGTATACTTGAAATACACTCTGCATGGGCAGAAGTATGTGGCCATCTCACACCAAATCGTGGGTCTTCCTCAAACTGTTGCCTTAAAGTTGGAAGCACACAATTGTTTAGGATGTCTTAAAATGCTGTAGCATTAGAAATTTCCCTTTACTGGAACGAAGGGCCCAAAATATAAAAATACAGGTGATCTGCACAGCGCCATGACCTCAACCCTGCTGAACACCATTGGAATGAACTGGACTCCTGACTGAGCCTGAGACTTCCTTGCCAAATATCTGTGCCTAATCCCACTAATGCTTTTGTGGATGAATGAGTAAATTCCCACAGCTACACTCCAGTATCCAGACAAAGGAAAGCCTTCACAGAAGTGTAAAGGTTATTATATCAGCAAAGGGGGACTAAACTTGGAATAGGATGTTCAGAAAGCACACATGAGTGTCACTGGGGTATATCTACAAACTGTATAATCAAACAGTATTAGCATAAGAGCATTACTGTATATGTATTCAATATTTGGTAGGGGCTCCTTTAGCTTTAATTACTGCCTCAATTCGACATGGCATGGAGGTGATCAGTCTGTGGCACTGCTGAGGTGGTATGGAAGCCCAGGTTCTTTGACAGTGGCCTTTAGCTCATCTGCTTTTTTTGGTCTCTTGTTTCTCATTTTCCTCTTGACAAAAGATTCTCTATGGGGTTCAAGTCTGATGAGTTTGCTGGCCAGTCAAACACACCAACAACATGGTCATTTAATCAACTTTTGGTGCTTTTGGCTATCTGGGCAGGTGCCAGAATCATGCTGGAAAATGCAATCAGCATCTTTTGAAAGCTGGTCAGCAGAAAGAAGCATGAAGTGCTCTAAAATTTCATTCAAATTGGTACATGGGGGCAGTGACTTCAGTTTTCAAAAAACAGTGGACTAACACCAGCAGATGACATTGCACCCCAAATCATCACAGACTGTGGAAACACTGGACTTCAAGCAACATTGGCTATGAGCTTCTCCGCCCTTCCTGCAGACTCTAGGACCTTAGTTTCCAAATGAAATACAAAACTTTCTCTTACCTGAAAAGAGGACTTTGGACCACTGGCTAACAGTCCAGTTCTTCTCCTTAGCCCAGCTAAGATGCCGCTGACATTGTCTGTGGTTCAGTAGTGGCTAAACAAGAGGAATACGACAACTGTAGCCAAATTCCCTGACACGTCTATGTGTGGTGGCTCTTGATGCCTTGACCCGAGCCTCAGTCCGTTCCGTGTAAAGTTCACGCAAATTCTGGAATCGATTTTGCTTGACAAGCCTCTCAAAGCTGTGGTTCTCTCTATACTGAATGTATATAATACACAAATTTCACAATTTGAGTTGAATTACTGAAATAAATGAACTTTTCCACAACATTCTAATTTATTGAGATGCACCTGTAATCTCACAGCATTTTCTTTATACAAAGTAACTGGATAACTCTCGAAATATGTTTCCAAATTAATGATAGGTAAGATTTTTAAATAAGTTTTACATTTTTTAAAGAAGTTCTGTCTTCTGTAAATTGCATAACCAAAAACAGACCTGCCCAGAAAAGATGTTTGGTTATCAGTGCATCTTAGCAAACAACTAAAATATTCTGGAGGTTCATCAAGAAATAAGACAATTCATTATGGAGATCTACCTCTGCTCTACTGCATGCCCTATTAGAGTTTCAGAACTACTGAATTTTATTTATTTATTTATTTATTTGTTTGTTTGTTTGTTTGTTTGTTTGTTTGTTTGCTTGCTTGCCTTTACTACTGGGAATGCCACATAGCAGAACATGGTTTTGCTTTTGGGGGAATTCTTCATGTTCTCACAATCTTTACATCTTTTCTGGTTCACCTATCACTGTCACTGATAGGAACTGGGTTGTCTTTTGTGTCCAGGCATTTGACAGGATGATATATGACTTATCCTTGATGATATACTATAGTACATATTCTGAAAACTCATGCTACATCTTACTTGACAGTCCCAACATTGAATTACTACTTTGTTTTCTCTTTTCAGACTCACAGGAATGCATGAACACAATGTGATTTTACTAACAACAAGTACTTGTTACTTGTCAACATTAGCTTTAAGTTGACAAAATCACACTGTCCATTGTCCATGATGAGAGCTCAATTAAACAGGCAGAAAGTGAAACATAAGTAAATAATATCATTTAAAATGTAAAGGTGGCATGGTTATTCATACAGTATCTAAGCACATTTTCTTTGCTTTCTTTGCAGTCCTTTGGTTTCAACCTCATGGCTACTTCTAATTACCACTGGCTGCTGTCTTTCTCACGGGCAGAGCAGGTGCTGCTGGCTGGCATAGATGAGGACGGTGGCTGTCGAAGGAAGTGTTACAGGGTTGTGCGTCAGCTGAAGGAGGACGTTTGGTGTCCAGGGAGCAAACCTGTCATCACTACCCACCATTTACAAGTATTATCTGTATTATTGCTCTCTTCAGCTCAGCCGTGTGCAGCCTACCTTCTTAATCAGTATTCTAGCTGCATACTGCAAATGTATTGCAATCATGAAACTCATGCTCAGACAGTACCAATGTGATCTCCACTAGAGGCTCCTCTAGCTCTTATTAACACTGTTATAATAATTTAATCAGAAATTTCTGTCTGTTTGAGTCTAAATTGTACATTTTCCACATATATATTTTAGCTATACAGCTATCAATGTATATATACATAAATATATATTTTATTTATTTATATATATTATTTATATGTATATTTTCAGCTTGTCACATCAATTTAGTATTTTTGCAATTATAAGCATGTGTGTGTGTTCCCTGCTTTTTTCTGTTTCTGCTTTAGACTCTGCTGTTCTGGACGTGTGAGAAGTATCCGAGCACCAGGGATTGGTGCAACTTACGAGAGTGTGTGCTGCGACTGGTGCAGAAGCTGCATAAATGTGTGTCACAACGTTACCTCAGACACTACTTTGTGTGTGCCTACAACCTCCTGAAGTACACCAACACAAACGAACTAGATGATATGTCCAAGAAGATCTCCGAGTTCCTCAACAATCCAAGCACCTATATTAATTAGGAGTTGTTTTTAATTAATCTTGTTTTGTTTGTGTCATGTGTAATGAATATCTTGGCACATATTAGAAATACATAGAAATGAAGTGATGACTATTGTTAAGATGAAATATATAGATGATAATAATCATAGAGTTAGAGAGAGATTTCAGCACAACTAAATTATGAGGATATTAGATGTTTAATTACACTGTTGAACTGTTATAACTGTTATGTTAAACTAAATAAAAAAGGCTAATTTCATGTTACTGTTGAATACAATGTATGTGTTTTATTTTTTGTCAAAGTTACTGGACAATTCTAAAAACAAGAGAGAAACTCAGCACAATGATGCAGTAAATATTTGAGCAGTGCATATGTTAAATGATATTTAATGAATCTTTTTATTTCTACTTTTCATTCACTAGTTATAAGAGAAAAAGTTATGTGATGTTATAGAATAAGACCTAATATGAATGTCTTTCATAGCTCAAAGAGTACCTATGTAATGTCCTAGTAATGTCTCTGTGGAATAATTATTGCTAACATGCTCATGATCAAACCAAGTGGTTTTGATTCTTAACATTTCTTGCAGTTGACAGATGCCTTTATTTAGAGTATTTTACTTTTATCTCATTTTTACTACTGAGCAGTACCAGGTTAGGGGCCTTGTCAAGGGCACAGCAGTGGCAGCTTGGTACTTTTTGGATTTGAGCACACAACCTTCAGAGCAGTGGTCAGGTGTCTTTACCACTGAGGTACTAATGAATAAAATATCATTCCTGTATATACCTTGTATGTGTTGGAATGAAATGTGGTTTCTTCATGACCATGGTGCATGGTGTTAGACTACTGATCAGAAGGTTGTGAGTTTCAATCCCAGATCCACCAAGCTTCCACTGCTGGGCACCTGAGCAAGGCCTTTAACCCTCAGTTGTGTAAATTGATGAAATATAAGTTGCTCTGGATAAGGGTGTCTGCTAAATGCTGGAAATGTAAAGTGTCTGTGGTACTTGTGAGAGTGCATGTGGTACAAAGTACTGATGGTAGGTAGAGAGACACTTATCATCTTTTCAAGCTGTTCTCACAATCCAGAAGATTGTATGGGTGTGGGGAGTTTAACTCTTTTTCAGCCTCTGCAGGATATGGAGACTGTTCTGGGCTTTCTTGGCTAGGCAGGTACTGTTGACAGCCAAGGAGAAGTAGACAGTAGTAGAAGACACAAAAAGAAGACACTTTTTACTTTCCCTACAGTTCCATTGATGTTCATTGGTGAGTTGTTCAAGCAACCTGACATATCTTTAGTCTTATCAACATTAAAGATGTCACAACACCATTTTGTGGGCTGGTTCATCGCCTCCCTCTATGCTGACTCATCTGTGTTGCAGATGAGGGCCACAGCTGTAGTGTCATCAGCAAACATGATGATGTGTATTGAACTGTACTTTTCAGCACAGTCAGCAGTCAGCAAGGTCTAACAGTGGACTAAGGGCACAGCCTTGAGGAGCACAGGTGTTCATTTTGGTAATGCTGATGGTGATGTTTCCAGTCTTGAAGGACTGGGGTGTCTCAGTCAAAAAGTCCAGGGGGTGGTCAGACTAAGCATAATCAGTTTGATTATCAGCTTTTGTTGGATGATTCTGTTGAATGATGACCAGAGGTTTATGAACATCCTTACTTAATTGTCTTTTTTGTCCAGGTGAGAAAGGCGGATGGTAGCAAATATAGAGTCCTCTGTTAAGAAGTTGGATAGGTGTACTGAAATGGGTCCAGTGTGGTGGCAAGACTGTGTTTTATGATTAGCCATTCAAAACATTCCATGGTAATTACTGGTGTTACCTTCAAGCACACGTGGACGGTTGCTTGACTCAGAGAATGTGCTGTTCAACTTGCAGATGTCATAATAGACATCTTAAAAATTTCCATGAGTTAAGCAGTCATCACTGCACCTGGCCAGGTATGCTGTCAGAGCCGGCAGCTTTCCACGGGTTCATTTTGGACAGAAACTTTCTGATGTCTACTACAGACAGAGGTGGTTTTCCATGCTGGCATGTTATTCTGGGCTTTGTACCATGAGATTTTTCAATGCATTGCAGATAAGTGGTGTAGCTTTGCATATAGACTGAGATGGCCTGGATGCCTTACCATATATGGTGTATGTCCTTAGTGTTTATATTTATAACTGTCACCTCCTATCTTCCTCACCATCATCTTCTTTCCATCACGTGTCCCTGTCTTATCTCATCCACTAACTCTTGATATATATGTTCTCATGGTCATAATGTGCACCACAGCACTTTTTTGACCCCTTGTCCTTCTATTTGGGCAAAAGTTTTAAATGGTGAAGTAACCCTCTGAATAGTTGATTCAGAAAAATATACAGCTCACAGAGATCAGAAATTCTTTTTCTAATTAAAATCTGTTCATTTACAAATTTGACCTAATACATTCACAAACCAGGTATGCTAGTAATGTTAACTTTCTTCACATTCTCTGAACATGTTCCAATCTGTGGCATGATCGTCTGTATGCTGGGATTTGCATAATACAGATGTGGTCTCAGCAGCTGAGATGGGGCAGGTTCCAGCTAGGTAAGCACTGTGAATGTTAGTGTAAACAAGGTCTACAGTGTTTGTTCCACAAGTCATGGAATCAACATGCTGGTGGAATTTTGATAACACTGATTTCCAGTTTGTGTAACAAAAAATCTCTCTGGGTATGCTGTCTTTAGGTCACTGGTAGCTATGTAAAAATCTCTTAGCATTTTCTTTGGCTTAGTGCCAGATGGAATGTACACCACAACAATGAGCATGGTGGTAACATGTTCCTAATGGTAATGGTAGCATGGTCAGCACTTTATAGTAAACTCCACCAGTGATAAACAGTTGCTCAAGACTAAAAAAACAGACCACCACCACCATCAGTATTTCCAGAATGGCTGTGTCCAGAATACTGTCACTAAGCCATGTTTCTGTAAGAACAAAGACATGGCAGTCCTGAGATTACTGCTGCTTTTGAAGAAGTCCAGTTTATTGTCAAGGGTGCAGACAATGGAGAGGAATATGGATGATAAATGGCTAGACTTGACCTTTAGCCTAGCATGGATGCCAATTTGTTTATTGCCATATTTCCTGCTGTTAGTTGCATATTTCACTATAGATTAAATAAGAATTCTGAATTAACCTTGATTAACCCTATTCAATTCAGTGGATTAGATCAGAAGCAACAGTGCTAGAGGTTAGGTGGGTATTAATTACACAGAAGATGAAGCAGAGATTACAGACAAACAGTTTGTTAAGCAAAGGAATGGTACTACAGGTCACAACTGAACTAATTATAAATGTCTTTTACATCTTTTAATATAGTTATTAAACTCATAAAAACAAAGGCAGTAAATTTATTTAAAATGTTTAGGAACTTAGATGAACAAAAGACCAAACATCACTGTTGTAGCAAAGAACGAGAATGTGCTATTTAATAAACTGACAGAAAGGAAGCATGTAAATTATAAAGAAGTGTCCATCAGTTAGACAGGAAGTGAGCTGAGAGGCAGGCTAAAGTTATGGACTTTATCAAAAGTCTGTTATGGAATTTATCAACAGCCACCATAAATAAAGAGCAAAAAACATTTATGGCACCAAAGCACAAAGAGGAGGTCATAAACTACCCTAAAGCATTACTACCCTCTTTACTAAGGAACAGTTGAAAAACAGCCTGAAATAATATACAGTAACTGTTAGAAACTGTGACAGTAGCTGAGAGGCAGCATTTTACAACAGTTTTGAGTTCAGAAGGAATAATGTTAGCAGTTAGGCTAATATTAATCAAATAAGATGGCGAGGCAGTGATTAATAGCATATTTTAAGGAATGGGGTGGATGTGGATTATATCTGACCTAATAATACACTTAAAGTCCTGATAACGTGGACTATAAATGCAGACCTAGTAGCCAAAACCTGGAAAGAAGACTGGATGCCTAGAAATGGTTTTCTTTAGAAACAGTTGCAGAAATGTGCCACACAACATATAAGCTTAAAACAGTAACAACTAGGATATAGGAATCTTATTTTATATATATATATATATATATATATATATATATATATATATATATATATATATATATATATATATATATCAACTGGCACTGTTAATGATACTAGAGCTACATTTAAGACCGTTCTATATGACAGATAATGTTTATGAGCAAATATTAAAGCTGAATTTTTTCTCAAGCACATTAAGGCTCTACCTCTTTTCATGACCTGGAACTTTAAGGAAAAAGTGTAAATAGGAGCAAGGGAAGTGTTTATAACTAGTCTTCATGGAACAGATTCTTCTAAATCAGCAAAAATATAATTATTATGTTAGCGCAAAGTCTTTGACGGAGAGATCAACAGATCAGTAGATTCATGGGTTTTGGATTTTTTTACTTAATTTTATGGAATTCAATAAGCTTATGGTCCGAAATCAGAGCAGAGTTGTAGATGAGCATAGCACGAGGACTGCACAGCTTAAGATATTATAAGTAAGTGCATTTACAATTACTATGTAGACCTTCAGTTATTCAAATCCCCAAGAAAGAATATAAAATAACTTTTATTGTATAGAGGCTTTTTCAATGTGAGCTTTTTAAACTAAAATAGAATAGGCTTGATAACACCCTGGCACTTCACTCTCTGCTTTAGCCAACCCACCTTATATAGAACCATAACCTTCTAATCTGCTCAGCCGTGCGAGCTTAAAATATTTAATGTTCTACTAAATTGAGGATATACTGAGCTATTTTTTCTCTTTAATTAGAGGCCTGGCAGCTGTAGAGGTGTATACACAGCGGAGTAAGATAAGATGATGTTTGGCAATAATTGCAGTGAGAGGAAGTGCACAACATATGAGTGAATGAGTAGCCAGATGTTGTTGTGACAATTTTAACCTTACCATGTACACCGTACAGTGTAGTTTTTCGAGTCACTATACATATTTGTTGCTACAAAATTGGAATTGAAATGAGAAAATTGATAAAATCCTAGTTGAGAATACATTGTAGTGTGATCATATTTACAGCTGTATTGGAAGGACTTATCTACATAATTGACTTTTAGACTTCTAGTCATTTGATGTTGTGTCTTACTGGCATTTACCTTCTTTGGTTCTCATTACAAGCCAGAACAACAAGGACAGCTGCACATAGATTTTCTCTCAATTTTTTCTCTCTAATGCATGAACTAAGACTATATATTGCCATATCCCTTCATTCAGTTATTTGAGACATGTAGACACTTTGTACTGTACATATAAAGCTCTCTGAGATCCTGAATACTAAGGAAGGAAAGTTTATAATATACTATATAATCACAGTATAGGTTTAATCACCAATAAACTGTGCAGCTGTCTACTAACATTATTTTTGAGCCATACATGAACTGACAAAAGATAACTGAAAAAAAAATGAAAATAATATAAAAGCGATAGCCTAGATATCATCTAATACTTACACCTGAAAAACAGTCCTGATAGTAGGGTCATTTGCTTCCCTAGATTGCCCTCGTGAGGGACAGGTGTTTGAGGGTTTATTCCTGCCTCATGCTCAGTGTTCCTGACAGAGGCTCTGGATCCATGACAACCCTGACCAGGATGAAGAGCTTAATGCAGATGAATGAATCACTCAATCAATCAAGGCATGATCAATGTCATAAACTCCCCTGATTATTCCACCCATGTAAATTACATTTACAGCATTTGGCAGACACCAAGTGTTTGTCAGGAGCAACGTACATTTTATTTCATTTTCATACAACTGACAATTAAGGGTTAAGGGTCTTGTCAGTGGCCCAGTGGTGGCAACTTGGTGGACCTGGGATTCGACTCACAACCTTCCAAACAGTAGTCCAACACCTTAGCCACTAGGCTACCTCCCACACCTACGTAAAAGTAAATCATGATTTATGTATTTTCCTAGGAGAATCCATCATAGGTAGTGTCAAAAGCATGTCATAATTCAGGTTCACTATTCTCATTGTTTCATATTTTGTCCCTTCCCTTTTCCAATTTGCTTACCTTCTTCTGTAACAAACAAATCCTAAAAAAATTATACTAGCAATACACTAAGCAATAACAGCAAACTATGTGCTATTGTTCACCCAGAATTTAGAATATAATTTATAAGCAAATACAATCTTAAACAATGTATACCTGATTTCTTATTAGTTGACCTAATACACAGACATTACCTCACTTTGCACTGATTACATTTAAAAGCTTACTTTCAAAAGCTAGCTCCACGATTTATAGTGAGAATGTCCATGCCAAAACCCACTTGTCACGACTTTTGATGATCATTTATCTAAACAAAGTGATATTACCATAGATACATGAAATCCAAAATGCTTATAATTTTATTGTTACATCATCCCTTTTCTTCTTCCGCATGATATTACAGTATATAATACAGACTAATCATTTAAGCTTTTATAACCATATTTTATTATTGTAATTTACATTTAAATAAAAAAGAAGTGAGATCTATTGTGGCCACATCCATTCTGTAATTTAGTTCTAAATGCTGTAGGTGTTTAACGCAAATTAAGTGGTTGTAAATACAGAGCTGGCAGGCTGTGAGCATGCTTTGTGACTGCCAGGAATAAATTGACTACTGGCTGCCCAAATCATCAGAGAGATTATTAAAATAACAAATCCTTGTGAATGTACCCTAACTGTCAAATGCTGGGTCCGTGGGTTAAGGTACATGTTGCCTGGCAACAGTAAAGCAGGCTCAGAGTAATGGCTACCGTCTTTTAAATTTCTCTTCCACACTCACCAGTAGCCTATGTCAAAGATTATAGAGATTCATGAGCTTGAACACTGCTGATAGCTTACTTTCACATTAAGTATGCTTAGCGTGGTAGTCTGACAAAATGAAAGAAATATAGAAGCGTTCAGGGATTTGACGTCTCCCCTTTCTCTAGTGCAGTGCAGTGTTTATAAAGATGTATGTCACTGTATTCATATGTGAATATGTGATTGAAACATGACTGTTTTTGTCACGCTCACTTTTCCAAACGAGCTTAACCCCCCTCCCTGTACAATTATAAGTTGGCTTTTCATTCTCTGTTGGAAAGAACTGACCTTCTAATCTTTAAAGTATAAGTAGATTTTACACTGGGGACCATTTAAACAGGCTAACTTAGACTGTGTTTATACCATTTCTCTCTCTCTCTCTCTCTCTCTCTCTCTCTCTCTCTCTCTCTCTGTTTGTGTATGTGTCAATGTATTGTGTGCACAAAAACAAGCTGCCCTTTGTATCAGGTGCCAGGCCTAGGGTAGGCAATCTCTCTCTCTCTCTCTTTCTCTCTCTCTCTCTCACTCTCTCTCTCTCTGATCATTGACTCTTTAATGTAATCTTGGATCTTTCAGTGACTTGACAGACTGATGGTGTGGTGTGCTTGGAATAGCAGATGAAAGTAGTGAAGTGGATAGTGACTGCCTAGTTACGCACATGGTTCAGGGAACATTTTCGTGGACGGGCCCCCCATCTTACTCCCTTTGTTCATTTCTTTTTATTTCAGGTTTTGAAAAAAAGCAATTTAGCACAACCCCTGAATTACATCCTGCTACACAACAGTGCCGTATGTAGACATTCAAAGATTATTTTAAAAAGACAAAAAGTTAAAAAAGAAACTTTTCAGAGCAGTTCATATCAATTCTGTTCTGTAAAACTTCTAAAGTACAAGATGTGCCTGTGTTTTTTCCTATTCAAGGACATACACACCCAGTCAAACACTGTGATCATCTTTCATTCTTGATTCTCACTCAAATGTTCTTACTCTATTTTATAGAAGAACAAACAAAGTATTATGTTATGAATATTTAAGTCTTACTGGATATTTCTAATGAAAATCAATCTTTTTAGATTATAGATTATATCATATCTTATTTTATAAAATATGCTGAGTTAGTTACACCACCACAATGCTGACCTGTAGTCGCTTTCCTTGTCACTTTATTACTGTTCTGTGGTGTTTGACACATTATTGAAGTACATTACAAAACAAAAGTCTCTCTCCAACAGAAAAGATGTGCCTGTGCTTTTTCCTATTCAAGGACATTCACACCCAGTCAAACACTGTGATCATCTTTCATTCTTGATTCTCACTCAAATGTTCTTACTCTAATTTATAGAAGAACAAACAAAGTATTATGTTATGAATATTTAAGTCTTACTGGATATTTCTAATGAAAATCAATCTTTTCTTAATATGCCATACTTTATATTTGTTCCTGCTGTCCGATCTATGCCATCTCGCTTTCCTCCCTTTCTTTTAGATTAGATTTGCATATTCTTTTAGTATATTAGATTTGGCACAGGTTTTATGCCGGATGCCCTTCCTGATGCAGCCCTCCTATTTTATCTGGGCTTGGGACTGGCACTAAGAGTTAACTCTTCAGTGGCTGGGTTTCCCTGCCTGGGAATCGAACCCGACCTGCAACAATGAGAGCATGGGATCCTGCTGCTGGACCAATAATAATAATAATAATAATAATAATAATAATAATAATAATAATAATAATAATAATAATAATAATAATAAATGTGCTATGGTGGTGTAGTAGGTAGAGTTGCCACCTCACAGCTCAAGGGTTCAATACATAAGATTTTTTTTTTGCTATTCATTGCCATACACACACTGTATCAACTAAGATTTTCATCTGAAGCTTTCCAATTTAGTTTTCAGTCATTCCTCCAGACATCTGCAGGAGAATTTTGACTGCTACTGTATGTAAATGATTGATGTCACTACAAATGTGAGTGCTTAGAAAATCAGGAGAGAGATGTGTAATTTCCTGCAGTGAAGTCTTTTATTGTCCTCCAGATTTAGTTCGACCATGTTCTAACTGAGACGTCAGGCAGAGGACGATCTACTGACAGTATCAAGAGGACGTAGTATAAGGAATAAGAGCAGGAGAAAATGGGAAACTGAACGAGCTGGCATGCTACACAAAAAGAGTGACTCAAAGATGAAGTATTGACTGACAGATACTGATGTGTAGAAGTTATAGTAAAGAACAGAACTGAGAGAGAACCAATACAGGAGGCAATGCAGGGCCTCTGATTCACAAAGGTCATAAATAAACACAGGAGAAAGAAGAGCAAGGGTGAGCATAAAAAATTAAACAGTAGGAAAAGATGGATTTCAGTTTGCTTTGTTTTTAGGGTACAAACACTATAACTTGAGGTGAAGCACAGAAACCCTAGGGCTTTAGTACTAATTTGTTATATGTCAAGTCTGCCTTAGTCAAGATTATGTAGATATGCAGTGGACCATAGAGCATAAACTACTTTCAACTAAAAAGCTTATCAACTGATATCATATATAATTGAATTAACCACAGTGATTAGACATAGCACTTCATCAAAAATAATAATGGGTTCACATCATACACAGTCACTTTAAACTGTATGCGGAATCCATTTAAGAATGGGAAAGTAAACTCTCTGCCTTGTTTCAGTTGTAGATAAAACGTGTAAAGCTGCTTATCCTCGTCATACTCTGCCACATGCTTGGCCTGGGCTTATCTGACCTAATGAACACTAGCAGATACCAGTTACAACTACAACTACAAACAGACACATGAAAAATAAATATATATTAAAAAAAAAAAGCAACAAACCAACCAAACAAAGAAACAAGCAGAGAAATAATCACAATGAAACAAACAACAAATGGTTGGTCAGTTACGCTGTGGATGAATTTGGTATGGTTTGGATCAACTAATCCCTTCAAAGTCTAAGGGAATGGCATGTATAATGTTATACAGACTGATCACTTTTATCCTGTGATGAACATTTCTATTGTGATGGGAGTGGTCTCTTTCACTATGACAATGTCCCCATCCATAAGATATGAGTGATCATATAGTTTTTTGATGAGAATGAAAATGATGTAAATGGTATGCTATGGCCTTCACATCTCAAGCCAACATAATGAAAACACCAACAGAGGGAATGTATTTTGGAAGAAAGGAGTTTCATGGTTCAGAGACTTGTAGAATTTGTGTCATTGGAACATTGTTGGCTTTCGGTCTGTCAGCTGTTTTGTCAAATTGTGGCCTAACACCTTACAAAGACACATTGTGGCTTTTCCTTTCATTTCGTCTTATTCAACATTTTCTACTGCATCAATACTGGAATGCAAAAACTATTTACTTACATTTTCCCAAATAATTATAGATTATATCATATCTTATTTTATAAAATATGCTGAGTTAGTTACACCACCACAATGCTGACCTGTAGTCGCTTTCCTTGTCACTTTATTACTGTTCTGTGGTGTTTGACACATTATTGAAGTACATTACAAAACAAAAGTCTCTCTCCAACAGAAAATTTTGTTACAAAAAAGCAAAAGTAGCCCCAAGTTTTTTCCCCAAGTAGCCACTCTACAGGGCCATTCTCTTGCCAGGCTGTTATCTCAAGGCTGTGTCTGCAACATGCCACAACACTCACAGTTTCACAACAGGAGCCTTGAGAAGATAAAGCACTGGATAATTCAGTGTTGTCCAAGCTGACATTCCTGTGAAATGTGCATTCACCAGCATCGACACATAGATAATATGTATGTTTTTCAATTTCTGCTAGAACAACAAGAAAAAATAAACTGAGATGCACTTGGGTAAGAGTTTTCATTGTTGAATGAGTACAGAAAAATTGACAAACATTTAATAGATGCACAAAATAAAGGAAAATAGGAATAGATGAAAAGCAGAAAAGAAAAATCGAGAAAAAGATTTATATGGTCTACTCGCACAGCTACAGATAATCACACTTTTCATAACCTATGTTTAAACACAACATTTCAGAATTTGCCACTAATCACAGACACTCTAAAAGCAAAACAAAGACAGTAAAAGGAAACCTATATATCGTATGTATACTTAATATCTATGTATATACATATTATAGTTACCTTAGGTTTAATTCCACATTAATTTCATTGGTTTATCAATGCAACGTGACTTTAGCTGATCATTTCAGCTGTCCTGGTTATGCTTAAACGTAGTTGGAAGTTGGGTGAAACTTCATTCATTCATTCATTCATTCATCCACCCATCCATCCATTCATTTATCTTCAGTAAATGTTTAATCCTGGTCAGGATGCCAGTGGAACTGAATATTATCTTAGGAAGACTGGATATGAAGCAGACATATATTCTTTGGTTGTAATTACAGTCCACAACAGAATGGCATGCACACACACATTCACACCTGTACACACACATTCACACCTGTACACACACATTCACACCTAGGAAAATTTTAAAGTAGCCAATCCATTTTTCAGCTTGTTTTTGGAACAGCAGAAGCCAAAGAAACCACAGGGGACCATGTGAAACTCCACACAGACAGTTCAGGATATATCAGGGGAATGTGTGATGCAGCAACACTTTCTCTTCTCTAACACACCTATTGTATTGTATGGGGATGTAATCAAATCAAAACATTATATGATAATAGTGGAAAATACAAACATCTAAAACAGAAAGGAACATATTATAATCACTGTTATATTCCTAGAAAATAACGTCGATGAGTCTTTAAGATCATTAAGCTGTAACCAAATTCTCCAAAACAGGGACTGTTCATCACTTGGGATCAAAGTAGCCTCTCGAGTCCTCAAACCACGCCCCTTAATCCCTTTGTTACTATGGCAGCGGCAGCAACGTCACTGGAATAGCAGCTCCAGCTATAAAACTTAAACGAGTTTCTAGCACTCCTGTGTCGAGGAGCGAGTTTTTAAGTGTGTCACTTTATTTTAATTGCAATAAGAAGCCCTGGGAGGTCGACTAGACAGCGGAAAACTACGCAAAGACATTTAAGAAAGTTGAAACTTGAAGATGGGACGCGGAGTGAGTAAAACTAAACAGAATATAAACATGTTAAACGTTAAACTCGACTAAATATGTTAGTGCGCAGATCCCTGCATCTCACCATGCAGTAGTATTGTACTAAACTGTTGTTATAATGAGAAACATAGTTATAGTTATAATGTTTTCTATTAAACTATGTTCTATATCTAGCTCGTTTGATTTAGTTTGCTTATAAGGATGTAAAAAAGTAAAAATCCACGCAAAAAAAAAAAAGAGAGATAGCAATGTTCATGTTCATCACTGTTAATTACAAAGTAAATCACTTTATAAACTGTCCTATTTCATGCCAGGTTCAATCATTATAGTTTCTTTCTGAAGAATCACTATATATACAGTTAGGAAAAGGGAGAAAAATTGTTTCCCTTCATTTAAGCGTTACATGTTTCAGGTGCATCTGACTATATACTTTTTTTTATCACAATAAAGTGATCTATTACGACAGCCAAACATGTAAACAGAGTGATTTTCATGTATTTTTGACTCCTAAAATGATATGGATTATTAATATGGGTTAAAGTTTTATTCGGCTGGTGACAGGTGGAGAGAGAGTCGTCAGAGAAATAATCAGAATCAGGCTTTTTGACAGGGACTGTAGGGTCACCATGTACAGGAATATGTCTTGGTTGCATGTCTTGTTTGTTGGTGCATAGTAATAATAGAGAAGAAGCATATATATAAGAAACAAGGGTTATAAACAAAAATTGTACACTAATGCAGGATCTGCAAAGTGGCCAATGGAAATATTCAATTAGAAATAAATATATTACAACTGAAAGAATGAATTAACTGTACAATAGTGAACCAGATTGAGGAAGGAAGGTGCATTATAACAGTCCGATTGGTGAACGTTGATGTAATGTATTTGAGCAGTGATGGGGTAGTTTATTAATGTCCAAGGTGGTGAATAACAGACAATGCTGGGTCCTGGATTTTGTTGATTAGGCCAGTTGCAGATGGAAAGAAACTGCTTTTGAGGTGTGAAGTTTTAGACTTTATAGACCGCAGCCTTCTGCCAGAGTGGAGTGCCTCAAAAGAGATGTATTTTAGGTGTGACAGCATGATGCGCTCAAAGTACTTAATTGTTACAGACGTCAGAACAACAGGTCTTGAAGTAGGGTGGCACATGGCTTATCTCCATTGATGTGTTGAAGATGTTGGTGAACACTGGGGATAACTGATCAGCACAGTGCTTTAAGATGGATAGGGAGACTGAGTCTGCATTACATGTAATATAATTGAAACGCATAAATGAAAAAAGAAAGGATTTAAACAAACATGCCATAAATGTTTTGTTATATAATCTAGTAGTCCATTCAAATGCCTGCCTGAAATGGTCTTATCATCCATGGCAACTGAACAACCCCTCACTGTGAGAGGACTGCTGCTTGAGTGCTCAAATAACTTCCATCCTGTTTTGGAACACACACTAGCTCCTTTTTTTACTCCCTGAGGCAATCTTTTGGCCATTGTTTAATAATAGTGTGTGATCCTACCACAACACTTACTGCAGTCTTACAATTTCTTTTTGCTGTTGTCCCTCCACTTTGGGACATACTGTGCACAGTATGTTAAGGTTGAATGAAATATTTACCAGAGTACATCAAAGGGTAACATGCTGTGGTGACTGAAATGCTCTAGACCATTTGCTTGATAAAATTATTCCAAGGCACAGTGGACTGGAAAGGATAATCATATGTGTGGTGTCCAACACGAAACTAGTCATTATTTTCACTTCCTTATGAGTGATCAAATCCTCTGGAAAGTTGTGAGGAATTGATAAAGAAGGTCTGATCTTCTGAATGCTTCTCAGATCCTTTTAGTAAAGCACCATGGGTGTTTAGGGATTGGTCATGACGTCACTGATAGATGTACAATGGTACATATGAATAACAGTACATATGTTATCTATTATGTAGCTTATGCTTTTTACATCATCTATGCTATTCATTGCCCCAGATTATTTATCTAATTGATATCTGTATAAAATTTGAATAAAAAAGTCTTTTGAATAAAGCACAAGTGATGAAGGCCTTTAGAGTATCTTTATTCACTGTAAAGCTCCCAGATTTCATTATCAGGAGAGCAATTAGCGATGATTAAGTAGTAACATATGCTGATTCCCTTTTTTTGAAATACGTAACCGTGTGGCTAATAGAAAGGAAGAGATGACTTTTATGTCCAGACACTTTTCAGTGCTGCTCCCAATCATTTGTTCCACTTAGAATGATTCTAATTCAGCATAATAGCTGCATGCAGGCATAGTTGAGACGGTCTTTATAGTGCTTGTACTATGAGTAATTGTTAAAGATTGTACCATGGGCAATTATTAAAGTTAAAACTGAGAAATATAATTTCTTAAAAAAGTAAATTCATATTAACAAGATAATGTCAGATTATTATTTATTTGAATAATCAAGTGTTTATGTAAAGTCTTATGCTGACAATTGTTGCAAATTGATGCATTATTTATTCTGAATCACTGATGTATTGTGAAGTGTACACATGAACACAGGACACAACATGTCACAAAGTATTCACAACTTGGCATCAGAAGCTTGACAAAAGTCTGTCAGTTACTGTGAAGATGGGGTAAAGTGGTACTGGTTGCCTTAACAGTTCATAGGCCTAGGTGTATTGCATATAGCTAATAATATAGAAAATGTTTTCCACTAAGGTTCTTTTTTATCCATAATTAATTTAGTTTGCAATCATTATGCCACTTGCTGCCTTACTCTGTAAATCTTTGGGATTATGGACATCTTTCTACAACTTACTTTATTTAATGTCAAGTTATGTTGGTCATAATAAAGTCATTTTAAAAATGAATTTATGTGTGGTCTGCACCATAACAGGAAGGAGGGCGAGATCAATATGATCTGGCAGCAACGTCAGAGCAAAGTGGGAAGAAAAAGAACAAGAAAAGAAAAGAAATGGATGAGCTGAAAAAGGAAGTGGATATGGTGAGCATTTAAACTTTTGCAACGTGTTATTGCATAACACTGAATCTGGAACAGTAGAAACAAAAGTTTGAAAATGTGTTTTATTAATATTTTTATAAAGGATGATCACAAGCTGAGCTTAGATGAGCTTCATCGTAAATATGGTACAGACTTGAGCAAGGTAAGCAAATTACTGTGTTTTCACAACTAAAAGAACATGTTTGAGACAGAAATGACTAAAGTGAACAATATATCCCCCAGGGCCTTGCATCCTCACGTGCACAAGAAATTCTTGCCCGAGATGGCCCCAATGCACTCACTCCTCCACCTACCACACCAGAGTGGGTAAAGTTCTGTAAGCAGATGTTTGGTGGTTTCTCCATGCTGCTGTGGACTGGTGCTGTTCTCTGCTTCCTTGCTTATGGTATTCAAGCAGCAATGGAAGATGAACCAGCCAATGATAATGTAAGCACAGATAGAAATGGCACTTTTAGCTTGTTTTTGTTAAAACGGTCATTGTTCTTATTAGATTCAATATTTTGATCACATTCTGTCTTTTGCTTTGCCATGCAGCTCTATTTGGGAGTTGTGCTTTCAGCTGTTGTCATCATCACTGGTTGCTTCTCGTACTATCAAGAAGCCAAAAGCTCAAAAATTATGGACTCCTTCAAGAACCTAGTGCCCCAGGTAACATAATTATTATTGAAAAGCGGATATAAAACTGTTTAAACATTATGTAGGGATTTGTAATTCTATATGCAGTATTTTCATATTTAGAAATGGTTCACTGATCAGATTTATTCATTAAAAAGTGCTAAAAAATCTGTATCCATAAATATAAAGAACCAAGAGCATAGGAAAAAAAAGCTGTACAGGGGCATTTTGTATGTTTCTGAGAAACTGTGTTAAAATTGCTAAGCCTATTATTGATACTCCATTAATGCAACTTGTTGTGACTCAAACACAGACACATGAAACCAAGATCAAGCAAGCAAACAGTGCATGTTTATTTACAGCGTGTAATGAGAAAAGTCTTTGAGCACTTGAAAAGGCAGTGAAAACTTTATCTGGCGGGGCGGCAGGCTGCAGCAGTGCAGAAAGTGAAAGGTACAGTGATGAGGGGAGACCCAGGAGGCTGGTGTGGCGCAGCAGGTTCAGTGTCATCTCTTCCATGTCCGCCGGCCCTTCTGTAAATGAGAAGGAAGAACAAAGCACGTAAGTTCGAATGCCGTCCTCAGCCTTATCGCTGTGGAAATGCTGCGTCCCACTCCAATCTCTCCTCTTCACTGAGGGTAAATTGTTTTGTAGTACAGCTCTGATTGGCTGCTGACTTTGGTGCACTTTTGCTCAGCTCCTACATTGTTGTAGAGGGAGGAGCAGCAGAGAAATGGTGCAGTAAAAAAAAAAACTAAAAAAATTTTCATTCATTCATTCATCTTCTACCGCTTATCCAAACTACCTCGGGTCATGGGGAGCCTGTGCCTATCTCAGGCGTCATCAGGCATCAAGGCAGGATACACCCTGGACGGAGTGCCAACCCATCACAGGGCACACACACTCTCATTCATGCACGCAATCACACACTAGGGACAATTTTCCAGAGATGCCAATCAACCTACCATGCATGTCTTTGGACCGGGGGAGGAAACCTGAAACCCCTGAGGCACGGGGAGAACATGCAAACTCCACACACACAAGGTGGAGGCGGGAATCGAACCCCGACCCTGGAGGTGTGAGGCAAACGTGCTAACCACTAAGCCACCGTGCCCCCCTGTAAAAAAAATGTAATCATCTAAAATAGTTATAGAAATGGATACATAGTAGATTTGGGTTATTCTGTCTTCTTTCATTTTACAACTTCTAACTTTAAATCTTAAATAAACTTTCCCAGCAAGCTCTGGTGATCCGTGACGGTGAGAAAATGCACATAAATGCTGAGGATGTGGTGCTGGGTGATCTGGTGGAGGTTAAAGGTGGAGACAGGATCCCGGCAGATGTGCGTATCATTTCTGCAAGTGGTTGCAAGGTAGGCCTTTTCTTTTCATTGTAGAGGACATGCATTGGTTGCAAGACCAAACCACTTGCATGTTGCATCTTGGTGCATAACAGGCTTTTTGACAATTTTATAGGTGGACAACTCGTCTCTTACCGGAGAGTCAGAACCTCAGACTCGTTCTCCAGATTACTCCAATGATAACCCACTGGAGACCAGGAATATTGCTTTCTTCTCTACCAACTGTGTGGAAGGTACAGTAATCGGAGGGATTTTGCAAATGGTTTTGTAATAATAATAAATTGTTGAAAGTCAGTACTGACAATCCTGGTAATAGTGATTTACTTGTAGGCACTGCGCGCGGTATCGTCGTCAGCACTGGTGATCGTACTGTCATGGGCCGAATAGCCACGCTTGCGTCTGGGCTTGAAGTGGGCAGGACGCCCATCTCTATTGAAATTGAGCACTTCATCCACCTCATAACAGGGGTGGCTGTATTTCTTGGACTTTCCTTCTTCATCCTCTCGCTAGTTTTGGGCTACAGTTGGCTTGAAGCAGTCATCTTCCTCATTGGAATCATTGTGGCAAATGTGCCTGAAGGTCTTCTCGCTACTGTTACTGTAAGTCAATGTAAAACCTCTGTGGATTAGAGCTTTACTCCTCCTCTATGTTGGCCAAGAGAGAGCCCTAAGTGAACCTTAATGAAAGTTATCTTAATTATTATTATTTATTTATTTATTTATTTATTTATTATTAATTTTTTTGTTTGTATCTTCTTAGGTGTGTCTCACATTGACAGCAAAACGCATGGCAAAGAAGAACTGCCTAGTGAAGAATCTTGAGGCTGTGGAAACCTTGGGCTCCACTTCGACCATCTGCTCAGACAAAACAGGAACCCTGACACAGAACCGCATGACTGTTGCACACATGTGGTTTGACAACCAGATCCATGAAGCTGACACCACCGAAGACCAGAGCGGAACCAGCTTTGATCGGAGCTCACCTAGCTGGACCTCCTTGGCCCGCATTGCTGGTCTTTGCAATAGGGCTGTTTTCTTAGCAGAGCAAACTGAGATTCCTATTTTAAAGGTATTCTTTCCCATATTACAGTGCATTAATAATACTGAATTATTGTTACTGCTGTAGATGCATACTGTTTGCACATATAGGAAAACAATAACTACTTAACTAATGACCTGAGATGATGTTCTACATATTTTGAATAACAATGAAACATTAAAAAAAAATGATAAATTATTGCATTTTGTAATGGAATGTGTATCCCTCTGATTTTCAATCTTTCTCAAAGAGAGATGTTGCTGGAGATGCCTCAGAGTCTGCCCTCCTGAAGTGTATTGAACTTTGTTGTGGATCTGTAAAAGAGATGAGGGACAAATATACAAAAGTGGCAGAAATCCCCTTCAATTCAACTAATAAATACCAGGTTGATATTTTAAACATTCTTTTATCTTGTCACAATTCTTAACAGTAGCCTGTTCCCAAAGTAGCTTCTGACTGCATGCCATATGATGTCATACAAAACTGAGAAGACATGATCTCAACATGGTGCTTAATTTCATGATGAACCCATATCTACTTTCAATAAAGATCACTCCGTTAAATAATGCATGATATAAGTTTCAATATAATACAGATAAGCAGAAAATGATATTTATGAAACTTTAATTAATTTCTTTTTCACTTCATTGTTATTTTAAAATGAAGCTCTCAGTGCACAAGAACCCAGATTCTGCATCTGATTCCAAATACTTGCTTGTAATGAAAGGAGCACCAGAGAGAATACTAGACCGCTGTAGCAACATAATGATACAAGGAAAATCTCAGCCCCTGGACGAGGACATGAGAGAAGCTTTTCAAAATGCTTACCTGGAGCTCGGAGGGCTTGGAGAGAGAGTATTGGGTAATGAAGTAAAAAAAGGAGATGAAAAGCCTAATATTTAGAGTTAGCCATTTAGCAACTAACATCTGATTATTGCTACCAGGATTTTGCCAGTACTTCTTACCTGAGGAACAGTTTCCAGAGGGCTTCCAGTTTGATACAGAAGAGACAAACTTTCCTACTGAGAATCTGTGCTTTGTTGGTCTCATGTCCATGATTGATCCCCCACGTGCAGCAGTGCCAGATGCTGTGGGAAAGTGCAGGAGTGCTGGCATTAAGGTATGGCCTTGATCATATGTCTGTGTCAACAATTACATTACTGTATTAGATTTTGTATTTGATTTTTTTTATATTTGAATATTTTCTTTTTCAGGTTATAATGGTCACTGGTGATCATCCAATCACTGCTAAGGCTATTGCCAAAGGTGTTGGAATTATCTCTGAGGGCAATGAGACTGTTGAAGACATTGCTGCACGCTTGAACATTCCTATCAATGAAGTCAATCCAAGGTATGGCTGTTTATTTTAATGCCCAGTCCCAAATTTGTTCATGACTAGCCTAAAAATGCTAGGGCACATGAATTTAATTAGCAACAAGTATATAAATTCACATGTAGGGAGGCCAAATAGTAAAATGTCTATGGTTTTTAAAGAAATCATTCAAGGTAGCAAGTTGTTTTTGGCCTGGACAAAAATTCAGAAGGCTGTGGTGGCTATGAGCTGTGCTGTTTTGTCTTAACATTGCACAGAAGAGAGTTGTGCTAGCAGGAGTATATGACAATTTAAGCTTATTCTGAAATGACTTTTTTCATTTTAAGTAAATTAAGTAACAAAATTAAGTAACAAAATTGTAAGAGCCAATACAGTATATGTAGTTCAGTGGACAGATGAAGATCAAGTATAAAATGCTATAGTTACAGAATCAATGTGCATCCCACCACTATAAAGTTTATTGTACTGAAATATACATACAAAATTAAAACTTTTGTTTTATAAAAATCAAGGGATTAGTTGTTCGTCTTTGTTGTTGATGAATGTGAAAAGAAAAAGTAAAACAAAATAGTTTGAAAAACAAAGTCATTCAGCTGGCCTGCTGTGACCATTAATAGCCCAGCCACATAATCTTTTTGTCCCAAGGCAGGCCAGGCTACTGATTTGAGCTTGAAACTAGGCAACAGAGGATTTATAAGACTGCTGCTGAGAAACCCTGCTGTAAATAACAATAACTCGGATTATCAAGAGCAGAAACCCCAATATGTAGGAGAGTAGCAGTTACTCATGTGCTGTACAAGCTGAATCTACAAATGCTTCACTACATCTCATACAATGTATACATAAATAATAATTAATATCTGTTTGTTTTATGTTTTTTTTTTATTACAGAGATGCTAAAGCATGTGTGGTCCATGGTGGAGATCTGAAAGACCTTAGTGCAGAACAGTTAGATGACATCCTAAAATACCACACAGAGATTGTATTTGCTAGAACCTCACCACAGCAGAAACTGATCATTGTCGAAGGGTGTCAGCGACAGGTAATCATTTTTTTCCCCTGTTAATCTGATGCTAGGATCAATTTAGGCCTTCACCACATGTACAATACTAGAATTCTGGATGTAGCACATCTTGATGAAAAATACAGGACAATTTAATAGATACATTTAATAAAAACAAGGCATTTGTAGAGGTTTTGACTTCTTACTGCTAAATCTCATTAAATCATAATTTACTGTGTGCCACAGGGAGCCATTGTGGCTGTTACAGGTGATGGTGTGAATGATTCTCCAGCTTTGAAGAAAGCTGACATTGGCGTTGCTATGGGCATTGCTGGATCAGATGTATCCAAGCAGGCTGCTGACATGATCCTTCTTGATGACAACTTTGCATCAATTGTGACTGGAGTAGAAGAAGGTACATAAAATGTGTGCTTTTGGTATTTGCTGAAATTTCCAAGAATACTGTGGAACTTTTAGTATATACATTTCTTCTGTTCAGGCCGGCTGATCTTTGACAACCTGAAGAAGTCCATTGCATACACTCTGACCAGTAACATCCCCGAGATAACACCTTTTCTGTTCTTCATCATTGCTAACATCCCTCTGCCACTGGGAACTGTCACCATTCTATGTATTGACCTTGGAACAGACATGGTCAGTGTAAAGCCTCCTATTAACAGTGTGCTTGTAATCGTAACGCAGGCTAAACTCTGTCCTTTGTGTGGTTTATTAAGGTTCCGGCTATTTCCCTGGCATATGAAGCTGCTGAGAGTGATATCATGAAGAGACAGCCCAGAAACCCCAAAACAGACAAGCTAGTAAATGAAAGACTCATTAGTATTGCGTATGGCCAAATAGGTGAGGATTCTGTAATTGTATGCTTTTTAAATTACAAAAGTGAATGATTCAAAATGGCTTCCTTTAAAGCAGACTTTTGTCCTTGTGTAGAAAATGACCCAATTTGACACTATCACTTAAACAAGAATATGGTAAAGGACTTTGCTTATTGTTTTATGTAAACCAATTATAATTTTTTTTTCAGGTATGATTCAGGCTCTAGCTGGCTTCTTCACCTATTTTGTTATCCTGGCTGAAAATGGGTTCCTGCCAGCAAGACTGCTTGGAATCCGTGTGTATTGGGATGACAAATATTTCAATGATCTTGAGGACAGCTATGGACAGCAGTGGGTGAGTTGAACACAATTTTGACATTATTGACATTATGAATTTTTGGATTGTGCTCACATCTTCCTTCCTGTGTAATTTCAGACATATGAACAGAGAAAGATTGTGGAGTTCACCTGCCACACTGCCTTCTTCACCAGCATTGTGATTGTGCAGTGGGCTGACCTGATCATCTGCAAGACCAGGAGGAACTCTGTCTTCCAGCAAGGAATGAAGTAAGTCATGTAGAACAAATTGGAGATATTGCCTGAGAATGTGCGGATGCTTGAACCAAGGTTACGAAGAAATAATTTTCCATAATGTTACCTGGCTGAAGTTGGATATATATTTTTTTTAATTTTAAATTAGGAATAAAATCCTTATATTTGGACTGTTTGAGGAAACTGCTCTTGCAGCATTCCTGTCTTACTGCCCAGGGATGGGTGTGGCTCTGAGAATGTATCCGCTCAAGTAAGCTGAATTACCGTTTTATTTCTGTATTTGGTATTAGATGAGGCAAAACAAATTCTTTCAATAATGTGAATATTTTGAAATTTATTTACTGGCTCTTTCTTTAGACCCAACTGGTGGTTCTGTGCTTTCCCATACTCTCTCCTCATCTTTGTCTATGATGAAATCAGAAAGCTCATCCTCAGGCGCTATCCTGGAGGTAAACACAAATCTTGTTTTGTTCCATAATATAAAAGCTAGAATCTAAAGGAACTAATTGTAACTATATTCTTTCCCTTTTACTTTTCAGGCTGGGTCGAGAGAGAGACATACTATTAGAACATCATATCAGCAGAACTTAAGTCTTTTTGTTTAGTGTTCTACAGTTTTTCTACTCTGGATTTTAACCTCTTTTCCTCCAAATATGTTTTTTAACCAATGTTTTACATGTTTTAAGTGTAATATCAATAAACAATAATATAGAGTGATTTCATTCTTTTAAAATACTTCTTTTGTCTTTTTATTATATATTTAGGGATGCAGTCTGTATGTCTTGTGACACTGAATGGCTCTTAGAATCTGATCAGCAGTTAAAGATGAGAAAAATGAAGGGAAGTGTTTGCTTGGATACCATCAAGCACCTCTAAAGTATTGCATTTGTAGAGAGGAAGTACTTTGTGGGAACCAGAGTTAGCCTGCACTGGAGGTGTTTCAATTTTCCATGGCAACATGGTCTCTTTTATTGGCTTTGTTCATTCGTCCATTCATTCGTTCAAGCCTCATTTATTTGTAAAGTCTATTTAAATGCAAGACCACTGTGTTATCCTATTTTTTTTCTTCTTTTGAACAGTCAGTTATACACAACCAGACAATCAGTGATGAATTGATATTGTCCAAATACACATAATGATGCATATATTAAATTAGGGAATTTATGGTTTTATACACAAAATCATTATTTGTCATCACTGCAGGCAAAACAAATGACTAAATGTCTTAGAGAGGGTAAGATAATGCATTCAAAGGCTCAGTAGCTCCAACTTACCACCCACCATCAAACTTTCCAGAATTTCCCATGCTTCATTAGAATGAATTAATGGGGAGAAAATGGTGTCATTGAGTAGTCAAGCTCTTGGCGCTTTGATTAATTGTTTCTTTACTGTGGGATGAAACTAACAAAATATTACACCACCAGGAAAAGATTCTAAATATAATATAGTGTAATATAGTTACACTATATGTAATGTAATATAGTTTTAAATATTCACAGACTCATTGACTTTTTCTCCCAATGTGTGAGATAAGACCTGTTAACTTTTAGTGCAGAGAACTGAGGATCCAGCTCAAACGCTTCTTCTGTTCTGAGATGCTTGAATTGAGCTTTAGTTGAACTGAGAATGTGACTTGGCAACGGCAGCTTTTGTGCAGTTGAGTGAAAATGGGGCGCTTGTTGGGCTGAAAGAGGTCTCAGCTCTTGGGCCCAGAATGTGATGCCATGGAGAATTTTAGCAGATGAATAGAATTTAGGCCTCAATCGCAAATTATTTCTATAGCAGTGCATTAAAAGATCATGCAAAGTTTTCTTTTGTACCGTTATTTTTTCTTTTGGATGCAAAGGTTTTTCAGGAGCATCATTAGATGTGTCATGCAATGCATTATGAAAGATATTTAAAAATGAATTATTTCTAGCTTGTTTTGTAAATTGCTTTGGAGAAATGACACTCTCAATCATATAGCTTGGAGGACTTGTTTGTTGCCTACATACAAAATTTTGTAGGTTACAAGGTTTACTGCCTGACTGACAATAGGCTTGAGCTGTTGAAATAAATGGTGATTATAAATTATTAATTTGATAATTAGCTTTGCATTTGAGAACATACTACTGCATGTCACCTGTTACTGGAGTATATCCTGAAGCACACACAAGTACACAAAGGATCTTGGGTTAAGGTTTATGTAGAATATATATATATATATATATATATATATATATATATATATATATATATATATATATATATATATATAAAAATGATGTGCCTCTATGCCTTGCCTCACAAATGCTTGCACATACACATGAAAGACCATACAACACAAAGGATATTAGATCTTATCGGTGGACATGAAAGACCAATCTTCTAAATAATTGATGCAGCTGGTAGACTGGTGAAAACAACAGTTAACTAGTCTGTCAGTCATATGGCAAAAACAGACTGATACTGCACACCTTCAGGAAGGCTGGAGTCTTGAATTGCTAGAGTTGTAGTCTAAATACTTCAGTCAAATCATTCTGTCAGTATCCAGCTATTAAAACACATTAATTAGACAACAAGCATAACCTATTTTCTCAGTGTCAGAAAAGGGCTTGATTGGTATTAAATTACATAAAGGTGAGTGCATGGAATTAAATAAACACTGTGCAAGTCTACAATGCACGGATAGATGGATTAGGATAAGAGGAAAAAGACAAGTGTACTTCAGGGAAATCTCAAGGTAAAAGGATTTGCAGACAGCATTCTCTTTGAAAGATATCTGCTATGGCTGTTTGGAGAAGAGGTTATTGCCAGGATGGATGGGATCTGTGAAAATCCGCTAAGCTTTCTTTTTTAATATGGACAAGTGCAAGGCCATGATGGAACAGAACAGGTAGCCAAAGAGTCTCTTAGCAGAGTTTAAAAAAAAAACATAACCTGGCCTTGAAACCAGAGGGGGACCAGACAGTAATGGAGGCAGTAGGTTACCCCTCAGTAACTGCAGAATGGAAATTCTCTGGTCTCAATGGGGCTATAGATATTGCATTTTTTAAGATGGTGTTAGATGTAGACTCTTTTGTAATTTCCTGGAATTTGTTTTTATTGAAGGTGCTGCAGAGGTGGTCCTCCAGTATTTCAATATAAGTAGTATAGAGCATAAGCCTTTCTTCACAGAACATACTGTATTTACAGATATTTATACTTACATTCAGGAGAACACAGCCAGGTAGCTGTTTATGAAAGTCCATCACTTCTATTGTTTACCTGTTGATTGACCTATGCATAGTTAAGCAAAAAGTGATATTTATTTATACCAATATATATTGTAAATGGGAGTCAATTAAATACAGAGGATTAGTATAGGGATACTTGAGGCCAGCACTGGATTATTATGTCAGCATTCCTTTCAAACCAATGCAACAAAAAACCCCATAGGTTAAAAAATGCTCATGAAAGATGAAGAGCACACATTTATGGACTGACTGACTTTGGATAAGTATATTATATATATATATATATATATATATATATATATATATATATATATATATATATATATATATATATATATATATAAAGGATATAAATAGATGTCAAAATTATTGGCACCCTTTCAGAAAATGAGCGGAAGTTATTGCAAAATCACAAGCTGCACACAATTTCTCATATTATCTGCTTAATAAAAAGCAATCTCTATTATAAATCACTCATGTAATTTTTTTTTAATATTATATCATTTTCTTTCAAATGTGTATGTAAATATGTAAATACTCATATGTAAATACTGATTTGGCAGAAATATACTGATATATACTGATATATAAATATATATATATATATATATATATATATATATATATATATATATATATATATATATACACACATATTATTATTATTATAATATATTACATATATTATTTACATATAAATAAATATGTATATATATATATATATAATAGAGATTGCTTTTTATTAAGCAAATAATATGAGAAATTGTGTGCAGCTTGTGATTTTGCAATAACTTTCGCTCATTTTCTGAAAGGGTGCCAATAATTTTGACATCTATTTATATCCTGACTGTCTAAACGTTTATGCAGCAATTTTGTGAAAAGAATTGTTCACTACAGAACAGAAACTGAATGACATTACAGTAAGTGGAATTTGTCACCAGGAATACCCTATAATAAAGCAAAATGTTTTACCCCACAAAAATTTTTTTTTTCAATTGTCTGCAGTTGTAGTTGCTTATGTTCTGTCTGAAAGTGCTGGACACTTGCACCTGAATTAACTTTAAAACACAATTTGCCCTTAGAAAGGCTCTTTCTCTTCTTGACACAACTGAAATTTGGTTTTACAGAGTTTTACCCTGCTGGACTGCCGCAAGAAATAAAATTGCTCTTGAGTGTGAATAAAACACTCTGATACAAACTAATTATATACATATATTTGTTAACAACAAAATATTTCAAATGGTAATCTTTCACAAGTACAGCTATCGATTCAATTAGTCAAAAGGACAGCACTAATAGCCCACTACAATTATACTAATTGCTGTACAAATCTCCTCAGGGAGAATAGCCAGTGGGATGCATTTTGAGACTTGCAGTGGATTACAAGTAAGCAGAATCAGTTTTTCTTTAAATATAGAGTGAATTTATTGTAGTTTTGGGTTATAGTCAAACATTTTACTTTTTGAAGACTTAAAATACATCTTATCAAAGTACTTGATTCAAAGGGTTTCCTTGACTGTTGTAAATAAACAAGAGACTAGACTATGTGTGTGTGTGTGTGTTGCCTTAACATACAGTACAATTTACCTTAATTTCCACATTAGTGCTCCCTCTTCTGGTCATTTATTAGTTATTCTCAGTTCTAAGGTTTGTGTAGTAGATTAGGAAGTCACCCTCACTCACTCACTCACTCACTCATTTTCTACCGCTTATTTGAACTAACTCGGGTCACGGGGAGCCTGTGCCTATCTCAGGCGTCATTGGGCATCAAGGCAGGATACACCCTGGATGTAGTGATTAGGAAGTCAATCACATGATAAATACTAATTTAGCTTCCATAGATGTTGTAAATGCATGTATTGAAATTCAGTAATTGTGTTGATTACTTAGAATATTTTCAAACATCACATGGCCTTTTAGAAATGTTTAGAAATATGATGTGGGCTGTGTTTTAACAAGCAGAGAATGAGAATGATGGCTATGCTGGTGGCTCTCATCAGGCATTTATTTATGTCCTCTTGGTGAATAGACTGGAAGAGACGTTGGACTAAAGCATGCAGAGCTCCTGCTGTTAAGCACAAGCATATGAACTCAACCAAAACAAATCTGCCACATCTCATTGCCTCTCCAGTATGAAGAGAAATCACATTTATATGACCATTTCTGCTTGTGACCCCCTCACATATCCACAATTTCAATTTTCTCTACTTCTTTATGATCTCAAAGCCTCTTTTATTTGCACCATTTTAGGAGAACAGTATGACGCCAGTGCTATTATCTTCAAGTCTGAGCTTGTGCTGTAACCAAAAATGTCCTATTCAAACTGGGTTGCCTCACCACTCACCGAGACATTTCAGCTCCATACAGAGGAAGCAATCAATAGAAAATGGAATTGAGAAAATAGACAGAGCCGGCCAATGCAAGGCAATCGAAAGTCTAAATTAATTCTCATTTACACATTTTGCATAGTAAGAATATTTAATGGAAAAATGTCACCTGAAATACATATTGAAAGGCAAAAAAATGGTGGTGTCCTGTGTGAGAGTCCAAATACCTTACAGACCTACACAGTATGAATGTGCTCATGCACCACTCTAGATTTCACCAGTGCTGAAAGCCATTGGAGAGCACAAAAACTCCTCTTTTAGCACCAGGCCTTTTTTAATTGCAGAAAATCTATTTCTGCAGCATGAATTAATGAACAGGGTTTAGACCCTAAGGGGTCTAAGATATCCTAGAGGCAGCTACGCGTATATGAGGCATCAAACATCGATCATTTCAATACAAAGGTCACAACTCCAAAGACTGACAACATAATGACCATATTAAAAATTATAATATTCCATTCATTGTATGGATAGAATAAGGCACCTACAGTACATGGCCATTGTTTGATGTTGAATATTCAATCAAGGACCTTTCCTTGCATATTGTCTCCAATGCACCATGTGTATTCTTAATATTTTAAAGACATACGCTTTGTATTTAAAGAATGCATACCTTTCTGATATTCAGCACTTAAAATTACATAACACTTAATTATATAGCACATAACATAATTAGCTATTGCATTGGAACAATAAATTGTGTACTGTCACATTGAACAATGAGCTTTTTGAATGGATGATTGAATAGCTGCATAAAATAAGAGAGTTTTTCCTTAAAGGAAGCAATAAAAATTTTTTGCTAATTTTGACTCTCTTATATTTTCTTTCCCCCTTCATTTGGCCTATTTAAAAAGAGTTTATCATATGCATGCTCACTATACATGATGCACGGGTGCTCTCTAACTGGTTCTCATTACTTTAGAGAAGATACATGGCAGAATGATAACAATCTGTCACTGTAATGGCTGATAACCTAATTGAGTACACTCTATTAATCTTGCACTAGGGGCTTGTGTTACATAAGTTGACAATTTCTCTATAGACTGTCATGTTTACATGGCTGAGGCTTATACTGTATGATCAATGTCTTCTTCAAGCCATATATTTACATGGCCCACTGCATCAATGACAGTGTTATAATTATCAACTCCGACTAACGATATGAAGATGACAGATACATGCTTAAAAATAATGCCCTTACTGCTAATTGCTTGCTGACTTTAATTAATCTACAAGCACTAGAAATGAATCCTTCAGCTTTCCAGGCCTGTGCTCACAGCAGTGTACAGTATGTCGGTGTGTTTTCCTCATGCAAGCGTTTCTTTATGACAATGATGTTTAAATTGGTACACAGTGATTAAAATAGGATCAATGGCAATGAGAGGGAGAGAAATGCATAGATATCCCTTCCAGCTGGATTTTTTTGCTTGGCCAGCATTCTACAATTTACTAACATGTAATTTATGTTTGTAGAAAGGGTATGACAGGGTCTTTTTTCTCAAGAAGAAATACAATGCTTGCATTATGGCATTTATAAAGTCATTAATTTGAGCAGTTTGTAAATAAATTACACTGAAATACCAATAGATATAAACTCTACACACTCTCAGAAATCACACAGTAAAATAAAATCTAGAAATGTGCTTACAACACACACACATACACACACACACACACACCGCACACACACACACACACACACACACACACACACACACACACACACACACACACACACACACACACACACACACACACACACACACACACACACACACACACACACACACACACACCAAAGTGTGACATCTATCAGAGATAATTTGTCACTGTGACTCTATATCCATTCTGTTCAATAGTTCTGGCTCACACTGTTGAACACAAAAGAGCATCTTCATTCACTGGCCACACAAATGCATCAGGATGGACTTCAAAGCACTTAAAGCTTTGCTTCTTTCTGAAAATGTGGCCCTGAGTTGTATTGTTGTTCATGCTGTGTCCTTTGTTTTTCTCTGCACTGCTTGAGGCTGGGAGTTAATGGAAAAGCTGCGCTGCAGTCAGAAGCAAGTTGAATAGCCAATGAGTTCAAAATGTACATGTTGTTTTTACACCATCTAGCCACCTGGTGGTAGTCACATCATTTTCCACTACACAGACCACTTTTTATTCATATCTGTTCAGTTCTCTTTTTCCAATAATCTCTCGTTGTTTTCACTGGTTAAAATACTGGAAGTGTATTTGGGGGTAATATGGCAAGTTGAGACACATCTTAAGGAATTAGAAGAATGAGAAAAGAGTTATAAGAATGAATGACTGGGTGACTATTTCTGGGAGTGTTTTCTATATTTAGCTCAGTTAGTTTTCTTAGAATAAGTGTGTTCAGGAAAACTTGTGTCTTTTGGGGAAAGAATAATGCACCTTACACTCTGTCAAGAATGCCAACATTTTCTGATCGTTATTATTATTATTATTATTATTATTATTATTATTATTATTATTATTATTATTATTATTATTATGGGTATTTATTTGAAGATTTACACTGAACATCCTGGGATTTTGCTTGTTCGTTTTTTATGGATGAATGTTTGTGTGAATGTGCTTGCACGAACAAAGCATAATGACAAAGTACATTTCCATTTTCAACATCTTCCCACACAAACTATCTTGAAATACTGACCATCGATCATGTGGATGATTTAATGAAGATGATAATTATGGCCCGTCTCTGTCAAGTTACATTGTTCACAAAGCCACTCATGGTATTCCTCGAAGCCCATAACAGGCTAGAGAACTTTTGTAACTTCAAGATAGAAAACGAAGTGCAGTAACATGCTTTTCTCATGTACATTGTCAGGCAATCCTGGCCCTTGGGATAGCATAAATTATTCATGTCACAGTGGTATCCTTACACATATCATACAGACAAATGGAGCGATATAAAAATTGCCTTAAGCTCAGTTGAGAACTGTGTTGAATGGACATGGGTTCTGAGCTGCAGTCCATCATACATGTGACAGGCAGCTCGTGTTATTGATTCAGCAGGTAATGCACAGCTGGGAATCTAAGGCTGCCAAAAAGGTGATCGAAAAGACTCCTGTTGCTTCACAACTCCATTCACTGCCAACCTTCTCTTCTAGACAAAGGCAAATGCTGTGGATAAGAGTAATGAACAGCAGGGAAAACGCCAACTAGTCTACTGCATGTCAATAACTTAAAATCAGATTTAACTTTGACAGAATTAGTTCTCTATCTATCTATCTATCTATCTATCTATCTATCTATCTATCTATCTATCTATCTATCTATCTATCTATCTATCTATCTATCTGTCTGTCTGTCTGTCTGTCTGTCTATCTATAGATCTATTTATCTATCTCTCTGTCTGTCTGTCTGTCTGTCTATCTATAGATCTATTTATCTATCTCTCTGTCTGTCTGTCTGTCTGTCTGTCTGTTCAAAAAATAATACTCTCTTCAAGATACCATTCTTCTGTGCATGCATAAAGAATTTAATGCAATACTTCTTGCCATCTACTTAAGCAGGAAGCTCTCTCTTAACAGTAAATGATGCCACTGTGAATCACGGAGTCCTGATTGTGGTTTCATCATTTAATGCCACTGAAGTGAGCAATGCTCCCAGAAGGGCTCTTTCTAGGCAACTTAACTTGGAAGCCTTGCATCAAACGTCGGCTGAAATTCATTCTACATTGTATTTAACCATTCATTAATGCTTTAACAACTTACATACACACAATACAGATATTATTGTGCAATTATTTAGAGAAGATTAAAATGGGCAAAATTAAACTATTTTCTTCTTTTATTTTATAATATTGAAATAATACAGTAATATATGTTCAATATATGAAAATAATCAACATCTTTATGACTATACTAATGCTGAAGTTGAGTGTGAGAAAGATGTAATCCCTTTTGTCAGGAGATTTGGGACATGTAAGGAATGCCAATACTATTTGTGTCATTAAAACAAAGGAGAAGGGATTATGTAACCTGCATTAGCAAGGTGGCCAAAAAAGAGTCTTTGAAACTGATAACAAGCTGGTTGACAAGGCTGTTTGATACCGGTGGATGCCCCTGTGAAATGATTCCCGGCCAAAAGGATTGCCTCCTGAGTGGCACGTTAATCCTTCTGAGGTGATACCTTCATCTTAGGGTAAACAGAAAGTGAAAGTAAGGATTAAGAGTGGCTTAAACACCTACCAGAAAGTGCTAACAAGAAGGTTAAATGAGTTTTCTTTTGTAGATTTGTGTACATGTGCCCTTGTCCAACCTTGAGTAACTCATAAGAGTGAATGACACTTAATACCACTGCAGTTGTAAATCACAACAGTGCCTGGGAAATCTCACAGTAATGGGCGATTTTCTGTCTTCTAGGTAATAGGGGATGAATACATAAAACTTTGAAGTAATGCTATATAATGGTGTGTACAGTAGTGTAGGCCTGAGTGTGTTAAAATAACTGAATATTCTTGAATTAATTCAACTCCAGATTACCTCTTTCCCTCTAGCACTGAAGTCTGTTGCTGTCCTTTAGATTTATTTTCTCTGGAGCTATATTTGCCAAAGTGTTTTGTTCTGCAATAAACAGTGATCAATCAGATTCATAGATTGGACATTATGCTTGCAGTTCAGACTCTGTATGGTGAATAAAAAAATCAATAAATGCCTGATGTGCATACAATGGGTGAAAGAAGGTATTGAACGTAGGCAAGGTTACCCTTAGCAGGTTTGATTAACATTGCACATAACCCTTTTCAAAGGTTAGAATGGATGTTTGTCTATTTGTTCTCCAAGTAGTGGAATATTTCAGTTTGTTACTTATCCGTTTGTTATTTTTGAAATAAAATGAAATCAAACTTAATTTTCTGTGAGTGATTGCTGGGTATCAAATTGTCCCTAGAATGAAAACCAGCTGAATAAATTGCCATGGGATTTTTTTTTTTTGCCCTGTTTATTCTTGACCAATTCAAAGGCTATGAATTATTCAAAAATTGGTGAGCAGTGCCATTACAATTCTATCACTCTGAAGACGGACTGTGTTTAGTCAGGCAGCTGGCAGAACAAGGTGTATGGATTTCGGTTAAGCAAAGTTCTCTATTCTTGGCTGTACTTGGGGACAAATTCTTCAACTCAACCTCCTTAACTACCTGTTCCAACTGAAGCTGCATTGATTTGAGGGGCCAGACAGGAGTGTGGAGATTTATAGTTATATCTTATTCAGCAGTAATAGTGCTTTCTCCCTGGAAGTCATGAAGTGTGGTAATGTCCTTCCCGTCAATCTATAACATCGATGAATAATGAGCTACCACCCCTTTACACAGAGGAAGAGATGTCAAGCCCTTTCATCCTTTCTTACATTCACATTCTCTTTTCCACTGAACCACGATCAAAGCCATCTAAATAGAAATGTCTTTTACTAAAGCTAGCGTCTAGGGATTAATGAATACAAAAACTACAGCTAAGCAGAAAACGCTCTTTAAATGTATTTTGAAGCTTTTGACGGGTTATTTTTCGTATCTCATATTTGCTTAATAAATTGGAATTGTTTAATTCTATCCATATTCTTTTTATAATCATGTCATAAAACTGTTCATTATAATGCTGATCATACATATTACAGCACAGATTTTAATGCACAAGGTCGAGTTACATGAATCTGCTTTACATAAACCTACTATAAAGAACATACACAAAAATATGCACTGCCAAATAGATATTTACAGATCATAAAAGTTGGCCTAACTATTTCCTCGCAGAGAGTCCACTGTCCTCAAGAAATCTGATCAGTAAAGGGTCAGTAAAGAATGATCAGCTTTTCAGCCAAGATTATATTATTGAATTTGACCTGTGACCAATATCATTCCATCCTCTTCACCAATATCATTAGAAAATACACCACCTACCTGCTGAGCACCAAAGAGTAAAATTACAATCAATACACCTTTGGAAAGATAACATAGTTCTACATGAGGAGTCTCCAAAAAGGGTAGCTAAAGTTGCTTTAGCTTCAATGAAAAACAATCAAAATGAAAAAAAGAATTTTAATTGCATGGTGCTGCAAAATTTAGAAACAAACAAGATATAAATTTTGATAAAATGTGATAAAATCTGTGATAAAAAAATGTGATAAATTTTTGATAAAATCTATCTATCGATCGATCGATCGATCGATCGATCGATAGATCGATAGATAGATAGATAGATAGAGGTGAACAACTTTGTGAAGAACTGGAACTCCTCACCCAAAATCAGTGCCTGGTCAGTTATTGCTCTTGTAACTGAATTAGCAAGTCCCCAAATGTAGGGGAACGTCTAGTCAATTTCTAATTAGAAAGAAAGAGTCAGTGTATATTTTAAAATATTAGCCAGTATCTAGCACATATATTTTATCAAACATGATAGGTTCATATTTAGATCTTATATACTCACACACACACACACACACACACATATATATATATATATATATATATATATATATATATATATATATATATATATATATATACTTAATATACATATATATATATACTTAACATATACTTATAGTTATACTTATATATAGTTTATTGTATATATATAAATGACAAGAATATATTTTCTCTATTCATTTGGTACCACCAAGTTTCTTTGGTTCTTGTGCCTAATACAGTGTCTCACAATCTTCTACAGAGAGATGCGATTTACAAATTATTTAAAAAAAAAAATACATATATACCACTCCTTGACAAATAAAAGAATGCTGTTGGACCATCATTTAATGAAACCCATGTGGACTGCTATATAAAAATGTAATGTAGACCAGCTGAAAAGACCTTTCTTCCAGCTTTCAGAAAATGGGTCAAAGTTTTATTTAAAAGGGGCATTAATGGTGCACCTAACCTAAATGCCTGGGTATTTTAAGCATGCTATTATCAGTTTAAATTAGATGATCTGAACATTTGCAAAAGAGTCAATCTTTTGTAGATTTTGAAGATTTAATTTAGAAATAGTTATTCTTTCAATAACCAGTACAGTACATAAAGATATTAAGAAAATTATAATCACTGCACAATTCAAGCAACAACAACAATTTAAATGTGTACAATCAAACTTTAATTTCTACTTCCACAACTGTAATATTAAACATTAAAAAAGACAGAACGTCTGCCTACCTTTTCCTAATGGATTAAAACACTGAGACTATTGATTTTTGAGACTGAATTCCAGTCACTGGTCTGTGGAGTATCAATTAAGTGTTTATTCATGTATTTTTGCACATGTACTGTAGAATATACAGTACGTACATTTGTCTGCACTGCTTTTGTGTATTGTCTTCTATTGTTTTGTATTGTTTGTTTGCATTGACTTTTGATAGATGTACTTTATGTGGCCAGGACTAACTTGCTTTAAGTCCTTAGCTCTGTGTTGTTTTCTGTAGCCCTGTTTTGTTCTATGCAGAACCATGGTCCTGGAGAAATGTTGTCTCATTTCACTGTGTACTGCTGCAGCTATATATGGTTGAAATAACAATAAAAGCTTCTTGACTCTTGACTTGACTTGAGTAGGTTAAGAAGTATAAATAATGATCTAATAAGTTACATGGGTTATTAAAGCATTAAATTTGTTAAATTTTTAGTCCAATTATTTTAGCATCATAGCATGTTATCACATGATAATAATTATATCAATTAACTAGGTATAATGTTTTGTTTATTATACCTAGCACCACTACCACATCATCCACATTAAAAATTCATCCTCAGTAAAAGTATTCACCCCCTTCTTACCTCACCTCGGAGTTAGTTAGCGTTTGCAAGAGAAACACTAAATAACAAACATCTAATCTCGTTCCCAGTTGTTGTATCCTGATTGACATGGAATTCCATTGGCAGTGGTGCCTTCACAAGAACAGCCCGTAAGTAACCCACTGACCACTTTACTTTAATTTACACACACACACGCACACACACACACACACACACACTCAGGTTAACAAACTGCTCAGAATCAGAAGGTTGAAAATTTGCTACTCCATCCCCAGCAAGCAGAGCAGCAGTGTGGCTGCTAGTGCATGGATAGTTCTAACACAATGAATTATTTTTTTATATAATTATTATATGAGAACAAACATTTATCAATAATACATTCAGTTATTATTAATATGGAGCAAGTGCAATCTGTGTTATGAAGCTAGAATCTACAGTGTGCCTACCATATCACTGGCACTAGTGAGCATTAATATTTTTGTACTGTTAAATATGAATCTACAATTTATCTTAATTATTAATGCAGATTAAAATAAATATCAAAAAATGTTCTTTGTGCAAAAACTACAAAAATGGTAATAAAAATGGTTGGTGGTAAGAGAGAAATTATTGCTTGTTCCCTCCTAATGTGAAAACCAAATTGTTTGGGGCTTCTATTAACCCCAGGTAAACAGTAGAGGTCTAGAGAATCTTCTGGAACTATCTGATTGCCTTTGTCAACATGCATGTCAAGAAAAATTTACATAATAAATTGCGGTGCAGTGTTTAGAATGACATACTGTCACATAAAGGCATATTTTCCTGCAGTCCTCTTGCTGAAATGGAACCAGTGAACAAAAGATTGGAGAAAGCTTAAGAGAGTGTTGTAGAAATCAACGAAAAACACATTCAGGTTTTCAATGAAATCACTAAAAAACACTGAAGAATTCACTGACCCAGAATGCACCAGCATAAACATAGGTGCTTTGCTTGCTCTGTTTCTATTGTTGCTATTTTAAGAAGATTCAATGACAATTGTATCTAATGCAAGTAAAATTATCACCCATTTACACTTTTTTATTTAGTGTTTTTTATTTTATTGTCTTAAATGTTCACAGATGAAGATATACGGTCGTATGCAAAAGTTTAGGAACCCCTGACAATTTCCATGGGTGTTTGGATCAGCAATTTCATCAAATAACTGAAGGACACAGTAATATTTCAGTAGTGAAATGAGGTTTATTGGATTAACAGAAAATGTGCAATATGCATCAAAACCAAATTAGACAGGTGCATAAATTTGGGCACCCTTGCCATTTTGTTCATTTGAATACCTGTAACTACGTAGCACTGATTAACTGGAACACACAATTGGTTTGGTGGCTCATTAAGCCTTGAACTTCATAGACAGATGCATCCAGTCATGAGAAAAGGTATTTAAGGCGGCCAATTGCAAGTTGTTGTTCTCTTTGTCTCTCCTCTGAAGAGTGGCAGCATGGAGGCCTCAAAACAACTCTCAAATGACCTGAAAACATGAGGATGTGTGGCCAGTGCCGGTACTGGGAATCTGGTTACAGTTGAGGGTCGCATGGATTATACTGAATATCAGCAGATTCTTGAGAATAATGTTGAGGAATCAGTCACAAAGTTGTAGTTACGCTGGAGCTGGATATTTCAACAAGACAACAACCCAAAACACTGCTTAAAATCTACTCGGTAATTATGTAGAGGAACAAGTACAATGTTCTGGAATGGCCATCCCAGTCCCCAGACCTGAATATCATTGAACATCTGTGGGGTGATTTGAAGCGGGCTGTCCATGCTCGGCAACCATCAAACCTAACTGAACTGGAGATGTTTTGTAAGAAGGACTGGTCCAAAATACATTCATCCAGAATCCAGACACTCATTACAGGCTATAGGAAGTGTCTAGATGCTGTTATTTCTGCTAAAGGAGGCTCTACTAAATATTGATGTGATTTTTCTGTTGGGGTGCCCAAATTTATGCACCTGTCTAATTGTGTTTTGATGCATATTGTAATCCAATAAACCTCATTTCACTACTGAAATATTACTGTGTCCTTCAGGTACTTGATAGATCAAAAAAAAACTTTTAATTTGTTTATTTATTTCTAATGAGTTAGCCAGAGGTAATAGGGAAAAGGGAAAACCCTGAGAGGAGATTAGGAACAAACCTTCATAGGAGCCAGTCCAAAAAGTGAACCCATCCTCATCTGGGTTAAATTGGAGAGTGTGATTTTACATAATTCTCTTCTATAACTCTGTGATATATTTTCAGATTGTGCCTTTGTGTAACCAAGAACTTCATTCTAGTTATAACATGAAGTCTTTTATGTTGTAGTATTTTAGTTATCATCTGTTCCCTGAGGGAGACTTGAGTGCAAAACTGTGCAATAGCAGTCCAAAACCATTGGTTACAATTGAAGTCCAAAGTCACCTTTATGGTATTCTAATAGTTTAGAATATTCAGTTCCAATGTATTTTTATAGCTCTTTTTTACAATTTTACAATAGCTCTTTACAGAACATAAACATAGAACAAAATGTTATTATAAAGAATAATATAAAGATTAATAAAATTCAAGATTAATATTAGATATATTTAAATGTGTATGTATTTATCACCAATGAGCAAGTCTGAGGTGACTCAGGCAGCAGTGGCAACGAAAAACTCTCTTTAATGGTAAAGGAAGAAACCTTGAGGGGAATCAGACTCAAAGGGGAAGCTCATCCTCATATAGGTGACACTGGAGGGTGTGATTATAAATATATAATAGAATAGATGATAGAAGTTTCTACCATCCACAATAATCTCATGTGTGTTTTGATTGTTCATATGGAGCCATCCTCAGCAGCAGTGAGTGATTTCTAAGTGATGAGACTCCAATCAGATGTAGGGTATCAGGGTGGCGCAAAAGGGGTGATGATCACTGGTATCTCCAGGAGTATCATGTCTCACTTGGCAGAGAAAGAGAGAGAGAGAGAGAGAGAGAGAGAGAGAGAGAGAGAGAGAGAGAGGATCATACATTATTTTGTATGTGGGAGGTTTTGATGGAGGCAACCTCAGGAAGGTTTGATAATGGACACCTGACAGGGGTTGAGGTCAGTATTTTAAATAAGGGGTTTGATAACTGCTTGTTTAAACATGGACAGATCTAAGCAGTGAAGAACTGATAATTTTTTGGAAGGACTCCATTTCTTTTGATATTATCTGTTTGAAGAAACATGTAGGTGAGGGACCTAGTACACAAGTTGATGCTTTTGATGTTGAAATTATTAAAATTCATTCAGTCTCTTAAAGTGGATTAAAACATTTTAATTGCCAATCTGATATAGTGATACTGTAATCTATATGGTTGGTTAGCAAACTGGCTGGATTTCCGATTTTCATTATCTGTTTTTACTTTATCTTTTGACCCATGAAACACATCACAGTTTCATAAGCTGCATTCTGTCTCTTTCTCAATGCCGTTGTATGGACTTCCAGCTGACATGTCCACTGCATATTCCTGCATCATATGACAGACTAGAGATCCCTCTAGATGGATTTACATTTCAGTGATACTTGTATTTCAGTACATCAGAATGATGAGAGGGAAGGTTATCTCAGCTTACCTGTGAAGCTTGTGATTGAGGGAGAATCTGAGTTTGACAAACTTCTAAGACAAGAATTCCTGATTTCAAAAATTAAGACAATGGAGAAATGTACCATGTTTATTTATTTTCTTAAATGCATTAATGGTATGCATTCACTAATTAATGTTTGGAATAAGGCTACAAGTTTGTGACATGCTAAGGAATGTTTGAAATGCACAGAAAATGAAATCAGTAAAGGACAAAATGATGGAGAGGTTCACATTGTAGTCAATTTGAGAAAAATACTCTTTCCACTATAAGGATTTCTTGTTTTGAACCTCATTCTCTTCATCAGCAGTATGTGTAAGGGAGTGTGGACTACACTTGGCTGTCTTCCCAGACTATGTTAATGGGCACACCACTCAGTAGATATATGACTTTTCTCATATTATCAACTTTCTCAGCCGGTGTTTTACAAAAACTGAAAAGAAACCTTCTCTTTCCTTCTCCAAAAATGAAAATATATCTTTTATTTGCAAAGATTTGTCTATTTCCCTTTTACTTTGTTTTTCCTTTACTCCAAGACACAGAAACATTCTTCCCTGCTTTATTGCTTCTGTATTTAGTCATTTTAAGAAAGAAAAAAAAAGGCTACTTTTTGATCTGTCAATTAGTATCTGGTCTACAGAATATAAAGAATGTTCAGGGACTATAGACAAATTAATGGAGGCAGTATATCAGGAATTAGGTTATAATTAAGTTAGGAATTAGGTATTAATCTCCATGTTACACTTTCACAAATGTCTGCAAGAGACACTTCACATAACTGCTGCTTGGACATAACATGTCCAGGTCTCACTGTGGAACTGTGGAATTGTTATGCATGAAGGTTGGAGATGTTCCACAACTTTCAGAAAACTGTTGACTTTTAATGGTGCCATGGTCAGTTCTGCAAGAATGTGGCTTTAAACAAAATTGGATGCATGGTTTTATTGTTGGTATTGTTAGTATTGGAAAAGCATACACTTGTAGACATGTCCAATCTAGAACCAAAGACATCCTACCCAAAGTCTCTGTCTGTGCATTATCTGTAATTCAAATGAAAAGTTGTCTATTTGCAAACAGATTTGCCTTTGTTCTGCTGTAGTTTTACTACTAGGTTTGCTGCTGCCAACATTCCAGTTAGATGCAGATGTAGCATTTTCTCACTGCATTCATAATCCAACATAATCCCTTATACTGGCAGCATTGTGAAATTTGTCATTTTATAATTGACTTTTAGTATCAGAGCTTCCACATGTGAGATCAGGAGCTCTGCCAGGCTTATCGCCTGCTTATGGGACTATCTACACTGCAGCCAGTGGTCCAGATAGGGGAATACACACAGACCCTTACACTGCAGATGCACTAGGACAATTCTCCCACACTTTGTAAACATACCACAGAAGACTGGCATGCCACTTCGATTATGTAGAAGTGTATTGAATGTGGAAATCACCTGTGACCCACTGCAATTGGAATGTTGAAATATGCAAACCAATTGAAATGGCAGGAGGATATTTAGAGTAAAAATGTTTTGGCATTTTTGTATTACTATAATCCATTTCTCTTGTAGCAACTGCAATTCCATAGTCAGTGTAGCCCACTGTGGTGCTGACCCTTGTGGCCATGGACAACTGTGAAACTGAAACTGTGAAAAAATACTCTAAGGACAGTGTGCTCAATAGCCACTGATCTGATGTTATCCAGCTCCCATCTCTTTCTGTGGCCTCAAGGGATTTATATACAAGGCTTTATCAGTCTGTAACACTAATGAGGAGACTGGTTTCTCCACCAGTGGCACTGATCCCAAGTCTAGAATTTAAACAGCAAAGTTATTCAAATAGTTAGTATAATTGAATTTTGTGGTCTTTCCCAGCCAGGCAATTATTTTGAAATTCTACTAGACTGTCAGCATTGAAATATAAACAAATTTAATTGGACTACCAGCACTAATGTGTGCTGAAGTAAAAATGCTGTACTAGTCAAACTTCATGCGGTAATTTCACTTATTTTGTGGACTGTCCCTGAATAGACATTACGAATACAACAGCACAAATGTTTGAAAGAATTAAATCTATGCAGATTATACGGAATCTGCAGTATGCCAGAGTTGCCCATGGTACATATTCTGTGTCAAACATCCCGTCTTCACTCTTAGAGGCAGTATGTGTAAAATGTGTACTGAACTAATTTAAAAATATGAAATCAACAACACTTGTAAGTAACATAAAACAATCACATCAATGTGCAAATGACTATGTGAAAATTTTGAATTAAAAAAACATTAAACTTCAGTAAGAAAGTAAGAAACATATAGGATACTTAAACATATTAATCCCCTGAATTCTAGTATCTACTTTCTAATACCTTCTTCAACAATTGATGTTTATATAACATCAGTTAACAATTGATGAAACCTTTCCTTTCCTTCATTGCATTCCTCCATTCCTCCACTCCATTCCTCCTTCTTCTTGAGGAAGTAAGGGAAAATGCAGGGGAAAGAAATGAACATAGCATGAATGAAGAAAAGATATATTTGCCATCCTGTAAGTCCTTGCTGACCAAAGCATCCCTTAAACATGTTATTACGTATTGATGACATGTTGCTCAATTGTTTACACTGAATCAATTGCAAATCAACATTAAAATCTCTTAGCTACTGCAGTGTTATAACTGTTCCCAAGAATTTGTTGGTAACACTTTCGAATACTGTTCAACAAGTCATAAATAACTATGCAGGAACAATAAGAGGATCTTAAATAAAACTTTCTTACACCTATTAATTACTAAAAACTACTGGTTAATTATTCAGTATGTATTCTCCTTTGTAGTAAATATTTATTGATCACCTCAAAATTTGGATCTGTGTATTGTGTTAATTCAGCCAGTCAAGATCTAAAAAAAAATGACAACAATAAAGCAAAAATATGTAATGAGCTGTAGCAATGAGTACAAATATTGTTTTAATTATATGAAGCACTTCAGCCTTGTACTTCTGAAGGTGTTGTCCATTTTTTCTTTCAGACATTGACTGGCAAAATAAAAACAAAACATCAACCTCTGAGGACACCTATAAAACCTCAAATTTACACAAAATCATTTACATTTTAGATGTTGAGGTACTGGATTAAGCTTAGAATTATTAGATAGAAATCTTCGTGAATGAAGGTAAGGTTTAAGAATTGCTAATTAATGCAGATGTGATCAGTAATTAATCATAGTTTTTATAAGAGAGTCATAGATAGCTAGAGGTTTGTATGAGAATTAAGATAGCAATTAACGAGTTGTTAAATTGTATTGTAAAGTGGTAATGAATCAACCTTACATACTTAAATATGGTGGATATCAATAGATTTCAAGGTCATGGGCTGAAGGCGTGAGGAAACTATAAAGCATCAATTATGTAAATTTTGTAAGTAAGTAAGTAAATCAATGTAAGTAATTTGGAATTGATGCAGGTTTCAGTCATATTCCTTCTTACACAGTAGAGTGTGTTTTCTAACAAACATGTACTAACGTTCTCAAGGTGGTTGTTAATCACACATGAGTTCACAAGACTCAAGGTTAGCTTTTTATCAGTTAGTGATTAGTACATTCTTTAACTTATCAATAATTAATTGAATAGAATAGAATAGAAGCCTTTATTTGTCCTCATATCATCTCAGGGAGTCCTTGCTCGTCGCCTCCGGATTGCTCATTAGGGATAGGATAAATATATAGTATTTTAAATTTTAAATTAATATTATTTTAATTAATTTTAAACTTTAATTATATATATATATATATATATATATATATATATATATATATATATATATATATATATATATATATATATATATATATATATATATTCATTTATTTATTTATTTCTTCATATATATATAACAACAATGGGAAATGTTAAAAGTGCTATACAAATAAACTGAATTGAACTGAATCAATTATAGTTTTGGGAAGCAAAAAAAATATTATTATCAAAGTAAGAAAAAACCTCATTATTCATTTGTGTGCTTACTGTCAGGTAAGGGTGACAAACTCTTTCTACCCCAGACAGTCTCTTAAAGGTCTGATGTTGTTATGTCAGCCCCTGTAAAGTGCCATAAACACCAGAAAAAAAAGCTTGAATCTGAGCAAATGGAAATAGGTTACATTAGACCATCTGCAGTGGTTAAACAAAAAAACTTGATTCTGGGCTATATATACTGTGGAAAAAAGGGGCACTTCCATGCTGAATTCACCTCTTATCCTCAGAGAACATATCCATCCAGGTGAGCTAAACCTTTAGTTAAAAAGTTTCATAGCTATTTTTGTCAGATCTGTTGTCTAAACCAACTTTCTTCCATAATTCAGGGCGAGCAGATAACTTTCTGGATGCAGAAATAACAGAGCATTTAAACACCACCCCTGTTCCCATGTCTATGCTCCTGTATTTATAATGATGGTACACTGGGCCAAGATGTGACAGAGGACCCTGTCATCAGCTGGGACAGCACTCACAGTCCTGTCCCCTTCAAGTTTACTTTCCATCATCCCCAGACACATACAGTTTTTAGTCATTCCCTACAGTGCACATTTTCACCTGCGTTACCGCTCCATTTCACACGTGCATGCATTTACATACATATTACCGCTCACTACTAATCGCCATCCCCAATAATCACACTACACACACCAGATAAGTTACACAACATCAAAACAAATTAACTTTATTTGCTTATCTGTATATTTGTATGTTCTTTGTTTGTGCAGTGCATTGTCTGGGTTTGTTTTGTGTACCTTCTGGGTCCAGTCCATTGAGGCTATGGAAAGTGCAAGGAACTAAATTCAGCCGGTGGGTCACAAGTCCTGATATGAGTTTTCTGGAACTGTGCCTGCATAATTCCTCTGGTGGCTGGACTGTCTTGACTTTTTTGTGTCTGAGAGGAAGGGGGAAAAATCCCCCATATCAACTAATTGAATTTTGCATTTAGAAGGTGGTTAGTTATTGTGAATGTTCTTATAATGTTCAAATTATATTTTCTGTATGTATTTATATATACATATGAATATGATGATGTATTCTTGCCTTCAGATGGGAGATTGTTGTATTGTAACTGATACTTAACCTTATAATAGTGGTAGAGCTTCAGCATTATAAGCGAGCACTTACCTACATTTGCAGGTTGGCTGGTAGATTAGTTTGTTGGTTGATGAGGAATCAGATGTGCAACAGTAGTGCCATCAAATATTATTATTATGAACCTTCATGAAGAAGCCAATCCTACCAGGAGTTGTATATATAAATCTATTGGGGTTTTTTTCTGTTGCACTTATTGTAAGCTAAAATAAACATTCATGCACTGTTGTGTTATTGAGGTCGAGCCACAATTTTGGGCAGAGAGCCTCTACCATTATGCCTCATCACACATGTGAAAATCAACATGAAAGCAGTATCACTGATGAATGTACACATAACTTACAACATACTTTCACAATCCTCCACACAACTCCCCACATAAAGCCCCATACTATAAACAATGCATATCCTTTCTTTGTCATGACACACAGGTCGAAAGTCTAGAGACTAAACATCAGTTCCCTACAAAGACCATACTGAGGTGTTTTGCAAAGAGAAAGAATTACTTTTGTACCTACTGTGGTTTGAGCATCTTTCTTTCTTGGAAGAAGCTCTTTCCTATGCATTCAAGTATGTCTATTTCAGTCCCTGAAACCCAGGCTGTGAATGTGTAGCTGAATAAAGCATTAGCCTTGGGGTGCATTCATCTCTGCACTTCCCCAGAAGCAGCAGGGTTTTTCTTTGTTGAGAAGAATGAAGGGGAACATAGTATCTGCATTGATTTTGGGGTTTGAATGCTACATACAGAAATCTACAACATCTGCCCTAGAACATGTGTGTTCACTGTGCATATATCCTGATGTACATAAGAGAAAGAGATGAGTGAAAAAAAAAAGCACATTCATCACTGCCTACATTCAAACGGAATATTTAGCACTATAATATGGAATGATCAATATCCTCATGTTAAAAGTCTTTGTGAATAGTGTACTTCCTAAATCACTTTTTTTTTGTCATTGCCTATGCTGATGATAGCCTCAGTTTCTCTTTAACAGAAGAACATTCATGTATGGCTTATGTGTTCCTGGCTCCTAGAGAACTTCCTATATCACAAATAGAAAAGTCTGAGTTTCTGACTCCTGGCCCCAACCCAAAAATATAAAGACATTATAGCTCTCAAATTTGCTAACTTTATATAATATTTATCTGAGATTTGAGTCTGTTGCTCCCCATCAATCTGAGCCCTCACTCCAATTAATCATAGAAGTGACTGAAACAATAGATTCAGACTGACAGTAAAGATGCTTTCAGTGATTAATAAAATGTGCAACTACATATAACAATTGAGACATTGATACATAAACCAGAACTGCAGAATCAAATAAAATGAACAGTATATATAAAAACAATCCAGGGAAGAAGCTACCAACAGAAATGGCAAGCGCAGCAGCTAAAGTTAACTGAAAAATACATGAAAAGTATCGATCGAGTAAAGAACTGATATAGTCAGTAGCATATATTGAAAGTTGCAGAGTAAAAGCACACTGCTGCACAAAGATGATATGGTTAGACTTTTACAGAACTGGTGATGAGGAGGAAACTTTCAGGTGTTCAGGTGTTAGTACAGTGTGTTCTTGGTTATGGTGGTGTGAGATGTGGTAGAGGTTGGCTTGCTGGCTGGACAAGGCACATTACAGACACTTCTGAAAATGTTATCAGAATGTTAACAGGTTCATCTTGCATTGTTTGTCAGGTTGATCCCTAGAAATTGCAAACTTGAGTGTTAGTCTTCAGGGGTTCATCCAAACATCACTTAATTATTTAGGTACCTGCTCTTAATACTCAATGACCACAAAGAGTATGTATAGAGAACGTTGTAAAGGCAAAAAGACTGTCACCATCCTTTTTGTGCTCAATTATTAAGTTTGATGCCCTGTCTCAACTCTATGATTCACCATCTGAAGAAACAAAAGACCAAACTGTCCTACCCTCATCATACACTGTAGCATCCATTTGCTAAGAAATCCTAACTAAATGATTCACTGAAGTGATGATCCTGTTCCTCTACAATAATGCATCATATCCTGTATGAACAGCTATTGCAATGGACTCACACCTCTCTGAGTGCTGGAAATCCGTGAGATACCATGCTGGTGAGCTACCACCCTGGTCACTATATTCATTCATTCATTCATTCATCTTCTACCGCTTATCCGAACTACCTCGGGTCACGGGGAGCCTGTGCCTATCTCAGGCGTCATCGGGCATCAAGGCAGGATACACCCTGGACGGAGTGCCAACCCATCGCAGGGCTGGTCACTATATATTCTTTAAATTATTAGGTTTGCATATGCGAGCAGAAAGAAGCAGGGTTTAAAATATCTCAGATATTATTAGATTTCATGATGCCATTGATCTTCCCAAGCACTCCTGGGCCTCTAACCACAAAACATCCCAAAAGCACTTGTGATCTATCACCATATTTTACAGTGGATATATGTTGCTTTTCTTGCGTGGGCTGCTTTTCCCACCAAACATGCTGGTAGTTTTCTACGCCAGAGGTTGACTGTTCATATTTAGCAACAAAACATATTTCACACGATGGTCCTACACGTTGTGGTTTATTGTAAGGTTTCTTTTGAAACAGCTTGTTCTTATTGAGGTAGTGTATGTTTTTTGAAATGTAACATTCCCAAGATCAAACAAAATTACAGAGTAGGAGGGTCTGGCAGGACTGTCAAAGAAATGAGATGGAATCCTTGTATTTCCAGATATTTAGAAACACACTTCAGCAGACTGGCACTAGCTTCATTGACAAAAATAACCCGCCAATCAAGAAATACCAGTACGGTATATTTTATAACTAGGAATTATTAAACAGTCAACACCATCATATTGCTAGATGCACCTATCTTCCCTGACATGATACCGAGCCAACAGTACACTGTTGATTTTTATTGATTTTATTTCATTTTGATTTTGTGTGTATGTTTATGTATTCCTTTCATGTCTTCGTTTCCAATAAGACTCTGAGACATATCTTTAGAATCAAATTGCTCTAAGGTTGGCATGCTCTATGGCAGCATGGTCCTGAAAATGAAACCCAAATTAAACATGGCTTTGATTTGACAATAAAATGTGAAAAAAAATTATCATTTATTAATTGAATACATTTTAATTATATGAAGTTATGAAATTTCTAATTATATATGTAAACTCCATATAGCAATTTATTTTTTTTTATATTTCACAATAGTGCTGAATTCCATTATCCATAGAAACACTTCAGGTATTTTTCAGTTATTAACACCATTAGTCATTTAATGAATACTTCTGAATAAATTAAAAGAGCTGTACATAACATACTTTCTCTGTATGTCTTTCTATCTTTTGAAAAATGTCCTTCGCTGTAAAACGGTCATTTGTAATGCAATGTGAAAGAAGTAGAATGTCTTGCTTGTGCTTTCTTGTGCTTTGCACTTACTTTCTTTTATCCTCAGTTGCCAATTAGTGTGGTGACTATCAGTAATACTCTCAACTAGAATCACTTCAATACGCTAAAAGTTATAATATCCTCCATTTTGGCATGCAATTGAGATAAAGTATAAAATTTCTGAAGTATTTGGTACCTGCAGAGACTGTAGGCATCAATAGATTTCTCTTTTCACTGCCTTGTACCACAAAGAAATACTTCAGATAGACCGTGACTAAAGTAATAATTATAATAAAAAGTCAACAAGTATCCTATATCATGTTTTGAGATTAATATTTCATTTTCAGAGTCACTCTGGAACATTGGAACAGATACTAGTGAAGTATTGGTGTTCAATGAAATATTTATCTGTGGATAAAAACACAGTTCACTCATCTTCTCTACAGATGATATTACTAAGTTGGTTCATGACTGACAACAGCGAAAAATACCGAACTAAAGAAACTATTGGGCAAGGTTCATTTTTACATTTCAACAGCCTTCTTGTATTTTTTTATTTAATGTATTTATATGTTTAACCAGTAATGTTGGTTATATACAGTAGACTGCAAATCTATACTCCACGTTATGTCTATTCTTTCATCTCAATCTCACACTTTATTCAGTGAAATCAGGACTAAATGTTTCTCCTCAAGGATCACAGCTCTTGCTAACCTCAATTATGCTCTGCTTGATTGAAATGAATATTTAAGTGGATGAATATAAATTAACAAAAGGCCACTTCAGTTTGATCCTTCAGAACTTTGCACCTCTTGGCAAAAACACATGCTTTTTTAAGTCAGCCTTTATGAAATGTTATAATTACTTTTAATTATAGCATTCTGTCATTTTTGATGAGACAATTTCATGACACAACACCAAGGACACCAGTCCATTCAGAATAAGTTATTTTTTTGTCATAAACATAACACTTATAACTAGAGGATTAAAACTAAAGCGTTGTTAGGAATGGCTTTTTTTTAATCAGTGTCTGCGTAAGAAGCATACTTCAATGTTTAAATATATTTTTGTTTTGTGTAAAATTTTTAGGTTCAAGTACAAAATGTAGAATATGAAATCAACTAATTTTTTGATCATTGTCTGTTATTAAAGTAAATTATTAATTGATTAATTAATTGATTAATTAATTCATTCATTCATTAATTTATCTTCAGTAGACACTTTATGGTGATCATGATGGATCATGGGAACACTGAGTACAAAGGAGGTTTATACCATATAAAGGACTCTAGTCTATCACAAGGCACTTTAAACATGCACTCAGGGGCAGTTTAAACTAGACAATCCCCCTACTGGCATGTTATTGGGAAGTAGGAAGAAACCAGCAAGCCCAGAGAGAACCCACACAGGCAAGGGGGTAATATTCAAAAGTTAGGAATTACCATACAATCCTAGAGCTGTGAGACCTGCTACACCATATGCCATCCTCTATAAGACTATAATTCTGTTTATAATATACATTCATATCCTCATAGAACAATGGTTTTTGTTAGATTTTCAGTGTACTTATGCCTGTCTTTGTTTAACAGCTTATTCTGTTTTTTGATCTTATGATCTGTCTGGGATCTATATTCCCATTTGTGGTCTTGGGTAAACTCAACAGCTGTTCAAACTGTATAACTCATTCTGACAGAGTGAAGGGAGGATTTTCCTTGTGAGATTCTTAATAAGCATTAAGAGATTAACAGAACAAACGAGAGAATTTGTGTGGAAGCTTTTTGCAGTGCATTGATTGTTGGCAGGAGCCAGGATTTAAGGCCTTAAATGTTGAAGACACGCCCACAATCATGTGAGTTTGTGGCATGACATAAGCCATAATTCAATTAACAGCAAAAAGTATTTAAATAGAATATAACATAAATAGTAGTAATGTAATGGTTCTGTTTTTCAGCATGGTTATCCTTCAGAGAAACATAATTCTCTTCTGGAATTACTGGGTGCAAGGGAGGAATTTTCTCAATTTTGGCCACCAGCTAATTCCTACACACCAGCCAGCTCTATTCTATTAAACGACACCTACCAACTAGGGAGGGTGAAACAAAGACACATGAAGGCAACCACCACATCTTTTTGATTAGCTGCTCATTCTGTATCACATTATAATAACACACTTGAAGAAAATCATCTGTTCTGTTTGGATCCATGAACTCATAGACATCCATGATTGGCTAGTGTCACTCTAAATGACGGTGGGGAGAGTAATGCTGTCACACCCACTCAGAAAACTCTTACTCTTAAAAAATTGTACTCTAATGACTATTGGCATTGGATGGCTATGAACAATGTAATAGAATCTATAGGTTTGGTGAATTTCAATTAAATTTAGATTTAATTGCTCTATAATCTATAATATACTACAGTAGATTTGTATTTTTTAAGTTTGGATAAAATAGACTATAGACTATCTTGTTAGCTATTTTACTCACCAAGCAAAGAAGCTGGCTATATGGCTTCTCTGGCAAAGAAACGTCTTTATGAATCATAATAATCAAATTTGACACAATGAGGACTTATACTCAAATACTGTTTATTAATAGCATAAAAATAATAAGAATGTCAGAGACATATGAATATAACATATATACATTATATATGTAACACACATATTATGCTAGATAAAATTGAACATTTAACCGACTATAGACAGTAAACTGGATGGTGTCTGTTAAAAATAAAACATGAATGGCAGTTACTTTCTACATGTGGCTGGAGTGCAGTTTTTGTTCTGTGTCCATCTGGTTCTGATCTGCTTCATATGCACTGTGCAAAAGTCTTGCTGGAAAAGAAATGATAAGAAGCAAAGATGCTTTCATGAATATAAAAATGTTTATAAAGAACAGTACACAATAATAACCTGAACACAGTCTCTATTAGATATGATAATCCTTTACAAAATACACTATATCTCAGGTACAGTTTTTGCAGTTTTATAAGAAATTTGCCTGATTTTTATGAGCATTGGTCACAGTATTTTTGGGAGAGTTTGACTGCCACACTTGCTTCTGTTTTTGCATGTAAAGCAAAAAAAGCCTTCATTATGTGGTATATAATTTAATTATGTTAATTTCTTTATTGACATGCATAAAAGAATTCTGTAACATATTTTGAAATTTAATGTTTTGTAATGACTCAATAATGCACATCATAAAATAAAACCATTTTTAAAATGTTACCTGTTTACATAGATAGATTGGATAACCTGAAAAATGAAATTTAATACATTGTTTGAGGCTTGACTGCTTTAATAATGAAGAATTAAAACGACTGGTTTCTTAAGTAGAACATTGCTAAATTGCCTTTAGCATATCATTAGACTTTGTTTATTTAGTCTTAACTAACATTCCTGAAGAAAACATGTCTTTTTTATTGTTCTTTATTTGTTCACATGCCATTTCTTGGTCAGGATAAAATTTCTCTCTTCAGAAGGCTGCACTGTCTAATGTAAATTTTAGTTTACTCTGCTGCATAACATTCACTTCTTTCTAATCTAGCCATGGTGTTGCTTTAGACTCTGAGTTAATCAAATAGAAACTCTATATAGCACAAATTTGCATCCTTAAATGGCAAAAAATTAAATTACCTGTGTCACTTCAGTGAGGTAAGAACGTTGGTCAGTGATTTATAAACTGTCTGTCTGAACTCTTGCTCATGAGTCTTATTCACACACATCAAGGTGTCACATAAAATGCTGATCCATTAATTTACTTAAAGTTAGGTTTTATGACTCCTCCTTGCATCATCCATGTGTTTATCGCATAATCTATCTTTGTTAAATTTAATTTTAGTGCATTTGTGTGTGTGTGTGTGTGTGTGTGTGTGTATTTGCCGCTGTCTTCCTCCGTTGAACACACAGGCAGTGATTATTTAGAGCCGAGGGAGTAAATGAGTTGTTTCCTCATCATTTGGAGTGTTTTGTTCTCTTTAAGCTGAAGGTCATGCTTATTGAGGCAATCAGGAAACTGACACATTGTTTTTATAGGTTAGCGCATGCTCGTGTTAGGACTGTAACGCGTGTTTTGACAGCTTTTGCCATAAGTCAGACAGAGCAGGGCTGTTTTGCAAACTTGCATGCACCGACTATCTACAGTACATCATACAGTGTATTTAACCAGCAGTTGTTTGGAAACATCGAAGGCAGACGTGATGAGACTCTCAACTGGCTAAAATTCAGTGCATTCGACTAAAATCTGGATCTTTGTTTGATGACAATTCTGTAATATAACAATATAAAAAAAATATTTTGTAGTTATTTTTTAAGGACAAAAAAAACGTCTAAATGATTTGACTATTGTTTATCGTATTGAGTGCTACTATTAGCTGGTGTTTGAAAAAGACAGAGACAGCAACCTGGAGTTACACATTAACATCTTTTAAATAAAGTGAATTTTGGTGGCCTAAGCAGCTAGGATTTTGCAACCTAGGCTTGATTTCCAGGCAAGGTCCCAACTCAGCCACTGGGGGCTGTACAAGTCAGTGTACACTCAACAGACAGTTCCAGACGTGTATAAAAATGGAAGCGTTTTGTCAGGAAGGGCAAATCAAATATGCAGATCAATGATCCACTGTGGTGACCCCTAACTGAATATAAAATATAAAAGTGGGGAAAAATTATATATAACATATAATAAAAAAGAATCATATTTCATTATAAGAACTCAGTTTGTAAGGATCTATAACCATTAATTCACAAATGCAATACATATTCCGCATATATTACAACAGGCCGAGCTATATTTGCATCAGGGTTAAGGCTCAGAGTTTAAACATCTAGACATCATAAATGATTCATGAATCTCTATTAAAGCTAACACGATGGAGGTATGGTGTAGGGTGAAGTTTAATTACAGTTCTTTTACAGGTCACTTGAAATCATAGCTTATTGATTGTCAGATCTGTGCTCATTAGAATCTCCACTGTGCTACTTTGTCATCTTTACTGATCAGCTGGCTGATTTCCTTGACATGTTTTCCTTCCTCTGCCTGCTATATTTTTTTCCCTCTTGCTCCAATAACTGCTTGCTTGTTATTAACCTTACATTTGTAATTGGGTAAATGTATTGTCCTCAGATTATTTAAATCATTGCTGTCAATTCAGCCTTTTATTAGCAATAACCGTTCATCTTTTTTTTCATCTAGGCCGGCAAATACACTGGCATAGTTTTGTAGACTGAATATTTAACCATGGTGTCTTTATCTGTATTGACCTATGAATGATTACTATTTTAGGAGTAATACATTAAATGGATCCTACTCTATCCATTTAAGGTATTATTCATTTAAGGTATCCTATTTTTCTGTCACTCAGTATGCAAGGAACCATTGACAGAGTCTACATATATAAAATACCATAGCCTCCAGCAGTGGCAAAAGCATGTCCATTCATAATTACAAATGATATCACACTGTGGGATAATTAATGAGTCTTCTCAGGAAGAGTCCACATTGCCAGTCAACGATGGCATTTTAGTGACAATTAATTCAGTGTTGTGTGACTGAAAAGCATTATTCCTATTTGTAGATAAGAGCTCTTACTTATTGGATTTCAATGTCACCTTCACTGCAAAGCAATCATAACAGTCCAAGAGCAATCTCTTTTTTTTAACCTGGATATTTCAGTAAGCATATTGTAATAGGGTGGCCTACTTGAACATGAAGCCTGAAACATTTAGAATGTTCTCATGCTTTAAAATGAATGATTCCTGTTTTAAGTACAGCAAATGTAATTTCATGAATGATCGCATATTTCACATATTTCATTCTTTTTCATTCACACAACTTTTTACTGCATTGTCTTTATCCCACTGCATTACCTATCACAAGAAATTGCACCTGCCATATTAAATTATCACAAGAATAACTTGTGATTTTAATATGTCAGCTAAGCAGAAGGAACCTTGCCTGTTCCACCTGCCAGATGCTGGAAGTGAGCTTTCATATGACAGGTTTACCAGGTATTCATTTCACGCATGGGGAAACCAGACACATTTTACTAAATATTTTACTATTTTACTAACTTTTTCTCCAATGATTCAAATAAACAAAAGCATAATGATCACTTAAGCTTAATCTAATTCTTAAGCACACAAACACACTCTACAAGCTCCCTTTTGTTTTCATGTTACCTCTGAGCCTTTATAAATCACTACACAGAGGAAAGCTGGCAGTGAAGACTGCAAAATTTCCTTAATGCTACTGTAATATCATAAATTTGTTTTTGCACTATTATTTTACCAGCTTAGATTGAATGTGAAAAGTGCCTTTTTTGGTTTGTGTTTAATGGTCAGCAATTTATTTTGCTGTTGTATTCCATGTTTTGTTTGTCTGTAAAGTATTCCATGTCATGTTTATTCACAGCAAAATTAAAAAAAAAAAAAAATTAGTAATTCTTTTCATAATGCTTACGGTTTATGACTATTGGACAGCGTTAAATGCTATGTTTCCATGAAGACCTGACAGCTAATAATAGCACTGTCAGGCAGTGTCACATACCCAACACTGTTAGACTTTTCACAGGGCTTTTTAACACTAATATTACACTCTTTATTCTACTGCTGCAGTTGCTTTTTTGTTTCACTTTTTTTCAGAACAAATTATTTTTAATTGTCATCTTTACTTCAAAAGTCATATATTAAAAAAAATCTGATTCATTCGTCTTCAAACATCATATCTGTGACCAATCTTTCTCTTGATAAGCAATTAAAAAGGAGAATTAGCGCTCATCTCATCTTCTGTCCTTCATCAGAGCCATAAACAGAACTGACACCAGCAGTGTTTGGAGTCTGTTAGCTATAAAATAAAAGCATGTCTGGTGAAGTAAATATGTGACTTTACACAGGGATTATTTCAGGCACAAGGAATTTTTCTGTCTGTAAACAGAAAGAAGTGATCCTAGCATACCTTCCAGAAGATTCATCATTGTCAGTGAGTAGAATGACCTTTGATTTATGACATCTGCCATTGAGGAGTCAAATAAAAAAAATTTCAATCAATTATCAGTCAATTTTCTGCATGCACTAACACAACATGCTGGATTTCCTCAGGATCACCACCACTACTGTCATTTTCTGGACTTGATGTTTAGTTACATCAGTGTCCACGCTGAACAAAGACATTTCAGGTACCCATTACAGTCTCTGTCCGCATTAGGAAGCCTTCTGTCAGAATGTATTGATTGATTTTCTATAACAGTGTAGTTTTGATAATATTCCTGGCTCCAATTCGAATTACATTAGCACATCAATAAACTCAGTATAATGTGGTATTTTTCTATAATAACCACAAGCTTGTTTACAAAGCAGACAATAAAACCTGGTTTAAGCCTTACAATATGCACATGGTAAAAGAAAACATTTAGCAAATTATATATGTTATTTAACAAAGTAAACCATATAAATGTTGCTACAAGGGGAAAAAAGCTTGAAACAGAGATTTAGGTTGATGGTATCCTAAGTCTATAACCTAGTGAACCAGTGATAATGTATTCATTGATAGCGAATTCAAAGTACTTTTGTACGTTGCTTTGGATAAGAGCATCTGCTAAATGCCTTAAATGTAAATGTTAATGCTATGGTGGTAGTCAACGCTTGCATTAGTAGAAGATAAAGTTGTTCTTTACATTGCTTCTGTGCTGCAATTATTTTTGTCTTACTGTATTCACTTGAAAAGTGGAACAAAAGAGAAGGACTAGGTGAAAAACTGCCATGCATAGCTTTAATAACTTAAGTGATAATACGAATGAACTTCTTTCACAGATATTCCACCACATTAAATGTAGCTATAAAATGGATAAAAAGTGCTGTATGTGTGGTGAATATTTGTTGGTACATTACTGTGTGAAAAAGAAATTCTGATATTTTTAAGAAGTTAAGATTGTTCCTATCAGAATATGATGAACTCTTAATAAAAACTTAATATTGGGCTGTAACACAGCACCGGGTTACTGATTATTTATTTTCATTGTATTTATAAAGTGGTTGTAAGGTTTAGTAGTTATTAGCATGTGAGTGAAAAGAGTGAAAAGATCCCCTGAGTGTTTTTAGCTGCCATCAAGAATTTATCACAAACATAAACTATACTGGAGATGTAGCTAGGGCAAAGGAGGGCTTTAATGGGCATTGAGGAGAAATCAGAATGAAAATGAATATGAGTCAGACTAGCAATAAATCTGAAAGCCTGTTTCTATTGTTCCTGTTCTTCTTTCCTGTCATGGGGAATTGATGGAGAGCCATGCGGTCTAAAAATGGGGACGTACTGCAGATAAGAGAATAATGCTGTGCCAGTGAAGTGAAAAGGATTCAGTCTCAAGGGAGGACATCTGGAAAGACTCCAACTCCGAGCAAAAGAAGCTTGGTCTTCACCACCAAATTAAATTTGTGCTCTCCAGGGACATTGGTTCATGGGTGGTGTACTCTACTCATTCCTCTTTTATTTGTTTATTTACTCTCTGCAAAAAAGATTAAATCCATAAACAAAACCCTTTATAGCTTATGGTACATATCTGTATTAAGTTTTTGTTGTCCCTGGTTAAGTCAAACACAAGAGCATATGGAAAGTGTGCTTTATTTCCCCCTCTCTGAAATGCAAATTTTTTCATCTGCTTGTATAATACCTGCCTTTTTCTAACTCGGCAGGGCACAATGAATTCAGGAAATCTGTTACTGCTAATTAGAATGGCCTAATTTGCATTGAAGTAGGAAGTGAACCATATATCTATTTCTAGGTGTTTGGTAGGTAAGCCTTGTCAACAGGACAATACAAGCTAGATTTCTGCAATTTGCCCCTAATTAAATTGAAACAAAAAAAGAAACAAACAAAAAAAAAAAACAATTAACAAAGAAAGTAGGTTGAAATCCATTTTTGCACTCAGTGGGGTGTTGGCACAAAATCCATCGGCTTAATAAGTGTCAGGGAGGTTGCAATATGAACTAAGCCCCCTGAGGTACACCTGTGTATCTCATTCTTGCAAAGAACAGGTGGAACAGGCAAACAGACACTAGGAATATTTCCAAATTATGGAGAGATTTTGAGAGACAGGCAGGTTCAGTGGAACACCCAGCTTGTCTCATTATGGTCTGTGAATCCCTCATTAGAAATGCCTGGTCTCTCCAAGCGGTCCCAATCAGAAGCCCAGTGCATCTCAGCATTCTTTCATTGCATGCCAAAGCCAACAGAGCCACATAAGCCCTGCCTGTTGGTAATGAGGTGCTGATAGAGAGTGCTGACCAAATAGTGGAGTGATTGCTGTGACAGCCAGGCTAATGTGAGGGATGATACCCAAGGACGACTGCCAGAGCGCTGACTAAACATGGTGCAGAATTCTGATTATAGCCAAGCCGTTCAGATTTTTTGTCTTTCTGTTTCTTTTAAATCCTCTCTTCGTCATAGTAACCGTCTTTCTGTCTGTCTTCTTTTACCTCTCATCTTTTAAAAGTAACACTACCTCGGCTGACAGAAACCTGCTCAGGTGAAGAAAGATAGAAAGAAGCTAAGCACGGAAATCAGAAAAAAAGCGTTTATATGAATGCTAAACGCCCTTATTATTTAGCCAGCTGGTGCAGAAAAATCAAGATTATTCTCTTGTAGCCAGGACCCAAATGTCTGTTTCATAGCCTTACAGGCATTGTTGATCATCACAGCTATTGTTCACACTCATCCAAGATGCATTTTCTGATATTGTCGATCTGTGGTGTACTTCATCCTCCACTGTGCCCCAGGATCTCATTTCCATTTTTAACAGAGAATCAAAAATCCCTCTGAAGCTGTGCATACTAACCGATCATAAGGCCAGAGCAGACATTCTGAAAATGAGATCTCAGTGAATCTGCAGTGAATCTCTGTCTATGACGCTGAAGATGCCTGTGGCTGTCAGTCTTTAAGATTGATTCTTCAGCATACTATAGGTACAGAGCCCCACTGTGAACCTCATTAACTGATAGTGACAAAGATGAAAATATCAGCGAGAAAAGTGAATCAGACGAAGTGATCAGATAAGGATCAGTCACACAAAAGATAGATAGATTTTTTTCTTTGATAAACAAAGGCATAATAAGACTAATTATCCTGTATATTTTACTTCTTCAACTATTTTTCAGAAAAAAAAAAAAAAACGATAGATTTCTATACAGTATATACACACTCAAGAAAATGGCTTTAAACTGTACCATTCATTGGTGGTGCCTACTAGGGTACAGTTTAAAGCCATTTTCTTCTGTATGTTATATGTGTATTGTAATATGTAATATTATATATAATATAATATAATATAATATAATATAATATAATATAATATAATATAATATAATATGTACATTAAACTTTGTAACATGGACATATAGTACCTGTAAAAATAACTTAATTGTGGTACTTAAAAGTGGTCCTTAATTGTAGAATTATGTTTAAGAGTAATGATTTCTAAAGGCACTACATTTTAAGCAACTACACCTTTTGAGACAAAAGATGAATACTAAAGAAACAAAATACGTACCATTGAAAACACCATCACAGAGATTAGGAAAGCTACAGAAGGCTTTTCATTTCTACTTAATCCAACATTTTTCATTACAAATTAGTTTATTGAAAACAGCATTAGTAAAAGATAGACTCTTTGAAATAATTTACATACTTAATAAATTGAAAATGTATTTAATTTTGAAACAGTTGCTCAGTATTTATTTTGTGCCCTATTTGCTTTAATGATAGCGTGCACTCGAGCTGGCACAAACTCCGCAAGTTGGTACAAAATTATCTATTTTAGATCCAATCCCTCAGAGCGTCCTCTGAACACATGTCGCAGTAGAAGAGATTAGACATGAGGAAAATCACACAATGCACATTTGCTTACATTTAAATAGGAAAAAATGTGTCTTGAATATTAAATATTAACTTAACACAGTCTTGTATTTAACAATTAACAATTTTTCTTGTATTTATTCAAGACACTAAATGTATACCTGGTGCACCTGCAAATTAGTCCGATGATGTCAAGTAACAATGCACATGCTGGCTGGTGTGGTGACAGTGGGGAGCTGAATCCTGTCTGCTATGTTCTTAAGACTCCTCACACATGATGGTTTAGATTGCATTTAGTATTGATCATCTGTCTGCAGTGCTCAGCCATGCCACTTAGCCATGCACTCAACTTGTGCAGATTTGCCAAATTGTTGGAGAAAAATTACAACAAAAGCTGTCATTTTTGTACCAAAAAAAAAAATAAAAAATCCTCCATTTTAGAGATTGAAGTATGAGTCAGACATATAATTAAACCTCTGTGAGGGTACTGCTCAAGTGTTGCTATTTGATTAAACTGAGCACATAATTATAGTCCTCATGTAATAGGCAATTAAATTGATGGAGCTGGTATAGCTTCAAATCTGAAATAATTCTCAAAGAACAACTGATAAAACAAAGCCATGGAGTGGGATGAGCAGGATTGTTTTCTGAGATTCCACATAACTACACATAACTTTAGCACTTATTTGTCTAACGTCCTTCATTTTGAACAGTGTAAGTGGGTTTATAGTCAAGCATGCCAGTATGCATAAATAAACCCTTTTTTTTTACTGCTATTAATTAAATATGTAGCACATTGCTCATATCCTTTTGAATTGGGAAGGAAAGTTAAACATTGGCAAAGCATGATCAAGAAATGTTTTCAGCATTAACAATGGTATGATGGATTATTATTGATCTTCTTAGTAGTTTTAGGACATAGTAAAGCAATCATTAATTTATGCACTTTAAGTGAATGCAAATTAACATTTTAAAATAAAAAGCTGTGTGTCAAAAACCCTGGATTCACTTTTTTCAATAGTCGATATTTGTGTCTGGATTGCACATGTCACAGTAAGAGCTACCGAGCTGCTGAGCAACAAAAAGACCTGCTCTTACTACTGTATGTAATCGTACAAAATAGCAGGTCATTACCCAATTTATGCTATTACATGTTAAGTACACAATTGTGCATTGCGCAGTTTGGAACACAGTCTTGTTCATACATACACTGAACACTATACAAAATGCTTTCCTGTCAACAAACAATTTTAATTAAACATTGTAGTCACCAGTAAAAACAAACTTGATGTAATTAGAAAGTCATACACATTCAGACAATTATGAACAAAAATGATGTGGCTAGGTATTAGCCTTTATGTGTTGCTTTTTTGTTGCTTTTATGTGAAGGTATTAGAAAATGTACAAATGCTAACCCTGTACTTAACTCTATTCTGTATTACTTAACTATTTTAATATTTCATACATATTAACATACAGGGTTTATTCTTTGCAAGACTATTCTGCATGAAAATCACAACGACATCAACAGTTTCTCAAACACTTAATCCAGTCTTATACCAACAAACATGCAATGACAATGTCATTGGAATCCCATTTTTTCCCATTCTGATGTTTGAGCTCCTGACCTGTATCTCTATGATGATGAATTGTGTTATATACCAGTCACAATCTGACCAAATGACACTGTCTACGCTCTGTGTGTGAGAGACAGCAGGGCAACCAGCCAGCAACATTCTGGATTCTAATCAAAAGCTTATAAAATGCATTAATTATTTTCTCAGCATTATGTGGAAGCAGCAATAGTCTTATTTTTATATTTCTATGTTTCTCAGCATCTAGTAATCAGCATCAATTGCTACAGCAAGGTCCTTAAATGTAGCTTTTGATTGCATATGCCTTAGACAGAGCACAGGTAAAATAGTGTTAGGTAAAATCACTCAACATCATATGTGTCTGTATGATCAAATTTAAGAAAAGCTGTTCTATTTCTTTTTATCCAACCAAATATATTTTTAAATCTAATAATTCTTTAAACTACAAAATGCTGTAGCTAACAGGACCTTGGTTGTTATTGTTGAAAGAGCCCTTGGATAACCTCCAGCTTATTGTTTAGCCAAATTTCCTCACAAGTTATTTGAGGACAAAAAAATTGCTCTGTTTCATTGGATGTATCTTCTAAAAATTGTTTGCTTTAACAAGGTAGAATGCCACTTTTGAAAATAGACCTCAGTATTTAATTTAGAAATAATTGTATGAGGCTGCAGTTGATCATATTTTCCTCTAATAGATCACAAAGATCTAGAAGTTTATCTGTGATGACTGCAGCCGTGTGTGGATTGAGTACATGCAATGTACTCAAACCACACACAGAAATGGAGAAATGGACCTGGTGCCAAATTTATGACTAATCTGAAAGTCAAAACAAAACAATAATTAGCTAGGATGTTCATGAGGACTGTATGTTTAGATATCAAAATATTTAAAAGATAAAGAAAACAAAACATATATCTTATCATAATGTTCATAATTTCATAGCTAATTTCATAGCTTGTTATTATCAACCATGTGCTACCCACCCCCCCCCACCCCCCAAAAAAAGAAAGAATTTTTTTAACCAAATACAATGTATTTGTTGAATTTCCATTTATTAATTTGTGTGTGTGTACAGTATGCGTGTGTGCGTGCATGCGTGTGTGTGAGAGAGCGAGAGAGAGAGAGAGAGAGAGAGAGAGAGAGAGAGAGAGAGAGATTATGACTGGTGGTGTTTATTGTAAGTGTTTGTTGCCTTTTTGGACTCCTTTATCATTTGTAATGTTGCTCCCATTTAAAACAGTTCGGCTCAAGACCAGCCATTTTTAGGGTCATGATTGTTTCGTTTTGAGGTTTTGTTCAAACCGACCATCGAAAATACCCTCGCTAATGATTTTTTTTTCCATTGGTTGTTGCGTTAAATCTTACCCAGATAGTGCTATTTTCTGATTGGCTATTGTGTAGCCTCTTTTTTTTTGATTTGCTGATAAGAGTCATGCTCGACTAAGCGGTGCGGACAGACACATTTTGGCGCTGCGGCATATTAAATATATGATAAATAGTCAAAAAGTTTTTCTCCGTGAGAAATACGATGTGTGGCAGGAGCGTGACAAAAGACCGAAATGAGTGACTGTCACTCTCAATGCGTGACACTTGACAGTCCTGCAACTGATAACTTTAATCATGTAGCTAACATGAGCTAACCTAAAAAGATTTCCTGCTAGCTAGTTGCTAGCTGAGACAAGTCTAGTCTAACATGGCTTCTGAAGGGACTGTTAAGCAATAGCCATTCACTCATTCCATTTCCTTCTGCCTTTCCCAATGGGGGTCACAGTGGCAGCAAACTGAGTAAGTTAGTCCAGACTTCCTTATTCCCAGCACTTCCACAGATTCCAGCTCATCCCAAGGGATCTCAGACAGTCCCAAGCCAAAAGTGCAATATAAATCTCTCCAGCGGGTCTTGGGTCTGCTACAGGGTCTTCCTCCACTGGGACATGCCTGATACAGCTCTACTGGAAGCAGTCCAGGGGGTATAATTTTAAAGGTGCCCAAATCACCTCAAATATCTACTCTGAATTTGGAGGATCAGCGGTTGTACTAGAAGACTCCTCTGGATAGTCTCACTACTCATTCTATTATGGAGAGTAACTTGGAAACCCTGTGGTGAAACCTCCTCATTTCCGTTGCCTGTACTCCTGACCTTATTAATTCACCCTCCCACAGCTCACAGCCATAGATAAAGAAATATCTGTAACTTATAAAATACTAAGTATTGGAATGTATTAATTACCAGAAGATTCATCAGGTGATCTAGAAAGCATTTTATTCATTGAAAACTAGGAAGCAGTTTTTTTTGTTTTTTTTTAGAAATAAAACTTGGCTTGGAAACGACATGCTTGCAGACTGCATTTGTACTACCAGCATTAGTATTATATCTCGATGGAGTATATCCCCATAAAAATGAAGTGTAACTGCACCCAAGACAAATTAGTAAAAGTCTTCAATCTGATCACCCAGGAGGTGGCCTGAGATTAATTATAGCCATGTTATACAATACATATTGTCCCTGTGAGCCAGAATTAATGGCCGGAAAACCTTCACAGAATTTATTCTCCCTTTTCCAGCAACAGGACTGGAGTTTTACTTCTCTTTTTCACACACAGAGAGAAGAAATGTCCCTAGAGAGAAGAAAACATCACTTTTGAGCTTTGTATTGTTTATAGCTAGAAACATTTAGCATATTGAGTGAAAACATGTACATACGTAACCAAAGTCTTTTCAATAAATTCTGTTTTCTCAGTAGTTACTTGGCAAAGCTCCCAGACTGTTTTTTCCAGTCATACAAGAATGCTGTAAATGATTTTTTGGCTTTGGCTTCAGCAACTCAGAGACACATATTTCAAAGTGATGATCTTTCATGATGCTCTAGCTACCTAGCATGTGTGCAAGGTAAAGACATGACAATGTAAGCCTTATTAAGCGCTTATTTTATGATCATAATAATCATAAAATTGGGGATCTGAGAGCTAATTCATATACATGTAAACTACAAAAGGCAAATCATAATGATTTTCAACCCCTCATGAATGTACATAAATGCCAACGTTAATGCTTTAGAAAATATTAGTGGGATTGAAAACAGCATTTTTGTTTCATGTGGCTATCAACGTATTCATAAAACAACTAAAAACAAACAACATTCAAAGTTAGTGTTCTAATGTAATAAGTTGAGCTTTATATTAATTTGAAATACATATGATGAGATTTCATTCATGGTAAAATCATATCAGGATACAATCCAAATACACAGGAAGTGGCCAGGTGTAAATGGAGTGTTTGATTCATAGCTCCATCAGGTCGGTTGCATGTTGGTTTCAGGTGCTCCTGAAGATTTGTGTGCATCATTCTCTGTGGACGATTGGGCACTGCACCAGATGACACTGTGACTCTGTGATTAATGCCCCTGTGCTGCAGGTGTGCTTACATCTGCTATCAGGCTCCACCCAAAGGTTAGACTGCAGCCTAAAACATCTTTACTGTTAAACTGCTTTCCATTGGTAAAAGAGATTTAGATTACAGCCTGCTGTTTGAGTAACTAGCTATAATCAGCCTGTATTCATAAAGATTCAAAAATGATCTCAGAGAGCTCGTAATTTAGATTATTTAACTAGGAATCTTAGCTTAAGAGTGATTCAGGACCAATCTCATAGCAACTCTGAGCAAGAAAAATACAACAACTTTTAACCTTGTTGCTAACCCTGGCTAACCCTGTTGCTAGGTATGACACATTCTTTTGAAGATTGTGATTGAAAAAATACAGTCTTTTGAAAAAATACAGTACAGATACTTTTGAAATACAGTCTATTATAAGCTTTCACGTTGTCTCTATGTGAAGATATTTGATCCTATATCATGTATATCATTATGAAGTATATGGTAATGTAAATATAAATGTAAACATCTCCAGCACAGCGCAGAAATGTCATAGCGTCATATTATATCATTTCTGCTGCTATGACATTTTGTCGGAAATGTTATCTATAATATGATTGGTCACAAAAATAATCACTGCACAATTCTACCGGTAGCATTGTTTTGTAATAAAAGACAAATTCAAACATTAAGCAAATTCAGGGTCAAAAACAGGTGTAGGTCAGACTAGGCACAAAAAGGGTAACCAGGGTAAGGCAAAAAACATTATAAAAAAACAAGAAGAAAAAACTAGCAAAATTTAAGAAAACCAGAAAAGTGACCACAGGAATATCAGGTTTGGAAAAATTAGATGCTAGACACAAACTGAGCATTTACTTTTCTGTGATTGTGACAGGAAAGTCACTCAATCATTATTTGGTACTGGTGGTGATCAGTGACAGGTGTCCATGCGCAAAGTCAGGTTACTGTCAGCATGACAACGTGCATGTCTCTTGGAATGTGCAGTGACAGCTGTGTTTGTAGGCCACGGTGTGCAATTACATTACTAATGCATGATTTTGCTCAAAGTGCATGTTACTACGACAAGCAAACATTTGACATTTTTTACTTATACACATCCTAAGGTAAAAAGAAATGTACTGGGGAGAAATGAATGTGCAGTTGAACATCACAGTTCTAAAAGTGTGATAAAAGTGGCATTTTTTGTGTTTATCCCTATTACCTGTTAGTATTATATATTTATAGGCATCTACAAAGAAAGAGAAAGAAAAGAAAACAAAAGAAAAAGGATTGTTGGCACATGTATAATGCTTTTTTCACAAAATCCCTGTGGAATGAACCACTGAATGGATGCATATCTGCTTTATATAAAAGCCATAAAAAAAGATCTGTTTGAATTAGAGTTTAGCAGCCACAACAACATTTTTAGTTATTTATTTCACATAAAATCAAAAGAAAAAATCTGTTTTTTTAATTTAGCTAAAGTGTCCAATTTATGTTCCTACACTGTTTCTTTTAAATGATATTTTTCATCTGCCAACGGTAGCAGTCTTCAAGGGGGAAGACAGAACGTGTGAATTTTGTACCATGTCATGCAAGCTTCTTAATTCTGTACAATTTATCTAAAAACATATATAAATTAACAAAGGAGTCAGTACATCACATGTAATGTCAGCAAAGCTAATTGTCTTGTGTCTAAACTCACAAATGTGCTTTAGATATTGTAGATATTTTTTGAATTTTGTTCCTGTGAACTCCTATAACACTCACAGATATGTACATTATTTTATTTGCACCATGCATGAATATTTAATAGATAATTTATTAGATGTCTTATACTTAACTAGATGAATTTTCTAAAGTAAGTCATATGCCAGCCATTATCCATAGCCATTGAGTCATTATTAGGCATTGCTCATTACACTAGGCCACTGTAAGCAGCATGCACTGAGGCTCAGTTTGCCTATGCACTGCTCATGATGAAAAACATAAGTTAAATGATTTTGTTATGATTGAGATAGATGTGCTGTATTTCTTAACTAATGGAATGTAAAATATTGCACTTCAAAGTCTTTATTTCACTGACTAAAACATGTTTACTTTGCTTCTAATGATTAATGCTGCTTACTTCCCAACACTTAGTTCTGTTCTGTAATTTATCGGTTAATCAGAGTATGCAAGATGCTGACTTTCCTGAGGCTATTACAAAGGATTAAGTATAACCTATGCCAAGCATAAACAGCACTGTTATTCAACTTCAATGCATTTAAATCAAGTCATTGATTCAGAATACTCACAACAAGGATGGAATTTACTTACAGTCCCTTTGATGGCATATTTTTCATAAATAATTTTATTCAACAAATAGTGCTGAGACGGTGCCACTATTTAAGCTTAGCCTGGTCATAAAGAATATGATCATGCTCTCAAAGACTCTCACAATGGGCATGTAGAAAAAGGAATTTAATTAGAGGAGCTTAATGCGTCCTTTTATTAGGCCTGGAGGGTATTCTTCCCATTTTCTCTGCATATTCATGACACTGCTCTCCTCTATTGTGCGGCATTAAGAAAAGAGCAGAAGGCTGTGGCAGGGGAAGCAGGGGCTTCTTCAAGAAGCACAAAAACCAGCATGGTTAGGAAGTACTGATCACAAGTGACAGCAAGTAAAGTACAAGATAAACAGAAATAGGGTGGCTGGTCCTTAGTGCAGCAGCTTCAAAATGCTTTTGGTGCATGCAGTCCCAGGGGTAATAAACCATTATAGTGGGAGGAATGACAAGCACTTGACATGAAAAGATCTGTGGTAAACATTTAAAATTTTCTTTTTACTCTGAAATGGTATGAGTACAACTGCCATGCCAGCAATGAGAACATTTCACTATATAAACAGGGAATTTAAGCCTTCTTCTTTAATTTTTCTTCTTTCCTTTGTGGTAAACATTTTAAATTTTCTTTTCACTCTGAAATACTATGAGACAACTGATAGGCAAGCAATGAGAATATTCTACTATAAATATTCTTCTTCTTCTTCTTCTTCTTCTTCTTCTTCTTCTTCTTCTTCTTCTTCTTCTTCGTTATCTTCTTCCACTTTTTCATAATTGCTAGGCATTAAATAATAAAACTATATAATAGTAATACATAAAGACTATTAACATTATTAACCAAAGAATCTAGGTTAATTATTCAGTAAGTAATAGTAAATTAATGACTGACATATGCAGTGCAATATTATCTTAAAATTACTCATAATTAAGCAATGATTACACTTTCTTAATAAACCAATAACACCATACCTAACTAGGGTCTCTTGAAAATACCTACTAATTAATTGCTGCCCAAGTAACACCTTAATTACCAATTGCAGGAGCTACCCTTCCCATTTCATGCCCATACCAACACTAAAATGTAAATGTCTTTTTCCTTTATTATTGTTCACACAAACAGGTCTCATCAGAGGAGCACAGGGTTGGTGTGTTGTCCTTTTTATTTAGCCAGTCATGTATTAAAGGGAGAAATGTACAGTTACAACCTTCAGAAGTATGAGGTAGGAATGTAGCAATGCATTGTGACAGTGAGGACAAAAATGATGTCCTGCTTTTCACTTAGAAATATTGTTCAAGGTGATTATACTGTAGGCTCACATGGCAGGCAGATATCTTTCTTTCTGTTTTGAGTAGGTACCAAAATTAAAGCTGAAGTGCATATAATATGCAGAAATCCATTATTAATCAATATTACACATCACTGATGTGTGTCTGTATCGGACAAGTTAATTCCACCTCTGTCCGTTTCAATTCCTTGAAGAAATTAAGATGCCGCTCCAACCGTGATGGGCTGACAGGGTATTCAGATGTCTTCCTGCTGTAATAACTTTATCCAAACAAGTTGATCATATTAACATAATTGAAAATATACCAATCCAAGGCATCATCAGAGGGGGATGTCAGGTAGACATGCTTCTAATGGATTGTAATAACTTTGTTAGACTCATTTGTAATCATGAGAGACCTTTTTCAAGACCAATGAGGATCAGTGAGGCTTATTTCAAGACCTGAAGAATGAGTATGATAGTTCATGTGAGCACGAACTAATTATAACATTTGAGGTCTCAGGACAGATTAGCTAAATCACATGATTTCTTAAATATGTATCATTTACTGCTAATGTGTTTTATTTACAATCAACCTATTTCTTACCACATTTCCATTTTAAACAAGCTATCTATCATATAATGATCAATAATCATAAATAAATTTTTTTTTCATTACACTGTATGTTTTCCTCATTAGTTATTATGGCAAAACCTTCGCATTTTAACGTGATGCCCTGTTGTTGGATTTGTCTTCTCCAACTGGACATGAGAGTCTTTTATGTCATTTATGATCTATTTTAAGCTCTACTAATTTTGTTGGTGACATTTCAGTTTAGAGCATCTGTTTCTATAATGGTAGATTGACAGTTTTTTTTTTTTTTGATGCTCTTCATTGTGGAGGGCTTCTGATGGAACAAGATTGAGCATAATGATGTCTCTTCATCTAAATCCTGCCATCAGTGTGGTAGTGTGACAGGGACTTTCCAGAGGAGGACAGCACACTGCAACATGTCAAGAGTTTTTTCACTGTTACACACGAGAACGTGGACCCATATTACAGCCCACAGCCAAGCATTATGGACAGATCTTCAACTCCCAGAGGAAGTCATTATATTAGGACTCAGCTGTACCGCAGGATGTCTATTGAGGAGGTAGTGAGAGAGCTGCCAGGAAATATAAGAAAATGACAGGATAGCACAGACAGATTGGAGAATATAAGAGAGAAAAAAGTCTTTCCATGTCAGCAAGTCAGTTCCCCGTATCAGTGTTTGCAGTATCACAAAGAAGATTGGACTTCTCATCATAACAACAGTATGAAAACATTTTTGGATGAGAGGCAAGGAGAGAAGTTATTTTACTTACTGCATTGTTATTCTTTGAATATAGATAAAAGTTTGTTGACCCAAGTCTGGAGATGACTGGATGCAGAAGACAGTGATCAGTTCTGTTGTTTCAAATGTTACTAAAACTGCCTGTTGTTTTACAACATAGAAAGAGGATGCTTTTATAAAATGGCATGTGTTAGTGATTATCATTACTACTTGGTCACTATACCTTTAACAGTTTTCCCCCAGGCACAAAATCACCTTCTTAACAAATAACTCCTACCGACCTAACACCCACAAAAAAGGCAGTTAAATGATTGTATTGGATATTAGTTCTGCATCATACTAAAAGCTGTCATAAACTCTCCCACAGTTTCTTGCAATGTTGTCTTGGTCCAGGATAAGATTTCAAAAACCTAATTTAATTACCATTTACAATAAACACTGTAATGCAGTAAGAGTTCTATATATGCAATTATATCTAGTAATAATCAAATTTCAGTGGAAATTGTAGCAGCAATTCTACATTGAATAAAACTTCATTAGTCTTCTTTCGCATCAGGAAATTTGAATGAGTTTGCCTTTAGATGCTATTAAAGGAAGATGAACAATGGGGTTTGTGGCATTGTCAAATATCTATCAGTGTGCTTCATTAAAGGTGGGGTCTCCTTTGTTTGAAAGCCAATGTTGACATTTAAAATCGGCAAAACAAACACACACCTAACCCACCCGTTTTGATAGCTCCGCCCCACACATACACCAGACAAGTATAACCCAAGTATAACCCGGACAAGTATTATGGCAGAACCTGTTGGGGCAGCTGACCGAGGGTATATTTCTATCAATAAATGAACTCAATGAGTAATACTATGGTAATGCAAAAATGTGTTTTTGTAGTACTGTGTGTTGTATAGTAAAAAGTTTATCTCAGTTTCACGTGGAAGACAGTTCTCTCCAGCTCTGGAAAGCTGATCCTATACTAACACGGGTCCTATTTCTTGCCTTATTGTAAGCCTTTCTTCGCTTTTTTTCGTTGTTTTTATCCCCCATGTCAATGTTAAAACCGGTTTCTGCTAATGTCACACATGCGCACTGACCACTCTCTCCAACCATATTGAAAGACACGCCCCTTTCTGCTAATTGGCCACACGTTAGTTTTTTTTTTTTTTGGAGGCCCAACACAGTTTTCTGAAGCATTTCTCAAACAACAGAGACCCCACCTTTAAGCAGGATCAGGAGACAAACCATAACTTGAAAAGTGTTTAAAACAGCAATTTTAACTGAACATTCAGGAAGCATCTTCCTAAAATTGTATTGATGTGTTTGCTCATATTTTGGAAATGTATTTGCTTGAAGTAAAATCAAGTTTGTTTATTTTTCTACAATATGTCATTATGTTCATGAATTTCTACAGTTAAAATATCACCTAGTGATATTGCTGGTGTCACAAATTAGTGCTCTTAGTTTCTGCTCTCTATTGTTTTATCTTATCTCCACACCTACCCAGTCACTGATGTGTTTCCTGTGTCCAGATTTTCTGTTTTTTTCTGTATTTTCTGTGTATTAAGTTTTAATATAGCTTGTTGATGTACAAATTACAATGTGTCTCATGGCTTCTTGTCGGATTTTACTGATTACCAAGGGAAGGTATAAACGTAAGTACGAGCATAAAAAAATGTCTTCTACCATTTATTCTGAAGTAGCATGTTTATTTATATAATGCATTTGTATATGCTAAATGGTACACAGCCAAGTCTGTTATAGAAAGAGAAGATTGGTAACAGATGCTTTATTAGTATATGTGTAGAAAAAATTAACTGCAGACGGCAAACTACTGTGAACACAGATTACCAATCATTTTTGCAACATCTACTGTACTTTTAAAACTGCCACGACCAATTTCTTGAAAATGTTGTTAAATTTTGTTACTTACAGGGATCTATAAAGGCTTGCTTTGTGGTTTAGATTTAAATTCATAACCAGGTTTTATTTTACATTCACAGCCAGACATTTTATCGTTTTTATCAGAGTGAAGAGCCAAAACTACCCTTGTATCTTATCCTACCAGGGATTTACAGACTGCATTGTATGAGCTGTACAAGTCCCTAAATTACATCAATATTTACTCAGGGAAATGTGTTTATTTTCAGTTCAGCTACACACATGCATATGTCAATCATGTTAGATAAATCAAATTAGATGTGTGTAGTTCAAATTCAAAATAGTCAGGGTCTTCTTGAGTAGAAACATTACAGGTATTCCAGCACATCCTATTATTTTGCATATATAATATGTGTGTGTCCTGATATTTACTTACTGATATGAATGCAGCATAATTAAGCCAAAAGATACCTAACAGAAGATATGAATTTCTAATGTGTGTGGGAAATAAGCAATTTATCACACTTTTAAGTCACTATTTCAAGATGTGAAGATGTGAAATTAATAAAATGTAACAGAGACACACCTCTAGCTGTAGAATGATGTGTTCAATTTCAGCATTAAATGCTTAGAGCTTCTGTGTAACTGAACTCTGCATATGTCCTTGTGTGTACATGTACTGTAGGTGCACATTGACATTTTACATTAATATTTACTCTGAGCTTTTTATTTTAAATCTAAAAGTTCCAACCTCAGCTATATAAGCTAACAGATTATCTCAACCTCATTTTGTAAGAAAAAATTGATAGACTGTGGCACAATCCTTTGATACACTGACAGCACATGTGGAGAGCAGATAAATTTTGCAGTACTGTTGGACAGGTTTTGATAATCTGTCAAGCGCCACATGGTGCCTTGGAGAATAGGCCGACGTGAAAAAGCTTTGAGCAGGTTCTCTGGGTTTAGCTATAATGTAAAAAAAATAATTTCAGCAATTTGTGTCAAATGTTGTGAATTACACATATGCCTTATGTTAACTGTTACTTGGTCTGAAATTGTAAGTTACAATACACACATAAATTTTTTTTTGTCTGACTATAGCCAACTGGAGGATTGAAAAATGATTAGAAATGGAAATGTGGCAGTGTGCCTTAAAAATCATATATTTCCTTCACCGCATCAAATCATGTCCTCTTGTGAGGTGCAGGACTGCTCATTTATTACTTCTCTGATTGGGTTTTCAGCAATAAATGACAGTGGCCTAACATCAGACCAACTGATGCTGTTTTGTCTTTTTCCCCCTTCAGCTTCGCTTGTAATGAGTCTGTCTGTGTTTTGCCCTGTTTCTGTCTGCTGGTTTACCTTGCTGTTAATTGTTTGCCCTGCCCACTTGTTTGTTGCCATGGACACTAATTGCACACCATCTCTCCCTCAGGTGTGTTGTCTTAGTCACTGATTGTCTCTGCTTGGTGATTGGTTCCTGTTTGTTATATCTACTCTGTTTTTCACTTCCCTGGTGTTGGTCGTTGTTGGATGTTTGTGTCTATGTTCCTGTTTCCCGTTTGCGCAGTGTTCTGCCCTGCTTTGCCTGCCCTTCTGTTTGCCTGTTTCTTGCTTTGGTTTAATAAAAGATTGAACTGCTTTTGGATCCTCACTCGCCTTTGCCTCACCGCGACATCGCTAATGAACTGTATATTATCACGTCTAGGATAAAATATAACTTATTCATTGTAAACACTCCATTTTTTTTCTTTCAGATGACTGTATGAACACATTATGAAGTAAACATAAGTGTCACGTGAAAAAAAATGCCTTTTGTATTTGTTCATTTAAAAATAATCAAATTGGACTGAAGATGGTACCATCCTAAATTTGTGTTTTTTTTTATTGGCCTTGTTTGGTCTTGGTCTTAAACTAGTTTACAGTGAAGTTCCCATCTGTCTGTTTTACAAGTTTTAAAACCTTTCCGATTTTATAGCATTTCTTTCTTATGTCTATATGTAGAATGTGTATTAATATTCTTGAATGAAATGTATGCATGTAACAATCAAATATACGGCATAATCTGCATAAGATAATATGGAACAAGTGTAGGAAAGCCAACACATTGTGAAGAATAATGCAAAAATCAGAATAAATGTATGTATATTTCTACCTACGTCAGTTAAACATTGCTATGCTGAAAAGCGTTGGATTGACTAATGACAGAGGCAGATTTATAATGTATCATTGTTCCCATGACTATTACACTTTTTTAGTGTACAGTAGTCCTGGGAATCTTCCAGTGGCACCGTGTGGTGCTCCAGAGAAATGTTTGGCATTTAATTATCCACAATTATATTTCACCAAGACAACGAGGAAATGTTTTATTAATGGAACAAACACTGGCTTAATTGTCATTTCACCTTTTATCTATTCTGTTTCTTCCTTCCTATTTCATTTGAAATTTGTCATACGTATTGGGGATAGTCTATGGAACATTGTGCCAAGTGATGCCAAGGATTTAGCAACACCATTGGGTCGAAGTTAGAAGTAAGTTTATTCTCATAACTTTTGAACCATGTGTCCAAAATTTAAAAGCCCTGAGTTAAGCCCTGAGTTAAGACAGGGGCACGGTGGCTTAGTGGTTAGCACGTTCGCCTCACACCTCCAGGGTCAGGGTTCGATTCCCGCCTCCACCTTGTGTGTGTGGAGTTTGCATGTTCTCCCCATGCCTCGGGGGTTTCCACTGGGTACTCCGGTTTCCTCCCCCGGTCCAAAGACATGCATGGTAGGTTGATTGGCATCTCTGGAAAATTGTCCGTAGTGTGTGAGTGAATGAGAGTGTGTGTGTGCCCTGCGATGGGTTGGCACTCTGTCCAGGGGTATCCTGCCTTGATGCCCGATGACGCCTGAGGGCACAGGCTCCCCGTGACCCGAGGTAGTTCGGATAAGCGGTAGAAGATGAATGAATGATTGAGTTAAGACAAATACAATGCATCCTATGAATTTCCAGCTAATTCCATTTTCTGTTTCAGGTTTTTCACTGTTCCTCCTACAAAATCATCCAATCATCACCAAATTTGCTGTATACCATTTCCAAAGAAATTTGCTACTCCAAATAGTTTGTCACTAATGGTCCAACAAGTCTGGCAAAGACGTGATGATGTATCTATTTAAGGACTTTTCATACTAGCACGACACCTGGTACAGTAGGCACCTTTCGGACTGTGACCTGAGAGTTTGCAACACATTTCATGCCAGCGTCACTGACTGGTAAATAACATGCCATACATGCTTACATCTAACTGCCATGATACTCTCAGATCATCTTGAAATGAGCAGAATCAAAGTTATCAAAGTGATTTTAATATTCAGAACTGTTCTGTTCTTGGCAAATGCAAAAATCTGTATGTGATGGTGCAGTCTAAATTGATGTATCATCATGAAACCTCTTAGACCTGTCAAAACAAAAGTTGTCGAATAAATATTCAAAGCCATTCTCCAGATATAAGTCTGGTGCAGATTCTTGTGCAAAGAATAAAAACAGTACAGGCTTGATGGGAAAAAATACCTTAGATGATTTTAAATTGTACGGAGAAAGCATTTTCAGCTCAGACCAATAGCAATCATGACCACCATCAACATAGCAACAGACAACACTACAGATTACAGCACGAGCAACAGCTGCAGCAGCAATGACTCTCTGTTGCCCAGTTGTTCATCTAAACCTTTCCTCCCAGAGTCAGAAAATTCGACCACTGCCCGTGATTAAAACACACACATTGTGAGAGAAACTACAGTACAAAACACCCGAATCTCTTTGCCTAAAGACATGGCTCTGCTTTCCTGTGATTGCTAGAGCAAAAGTTCACTCTCCACTCTATATATTTTATATATATATTCAGTTCTGTTGGTTAATTTTCCTATATTTTATTATGTTTATTTATTTATATTAGTATATATAAGAAAAGTATAAAATATACTAATATAAATAAATAAACATAATAAAATATAGGAAAATTAACCAACAGAACTGAATATATATATAAAATATATAGAGTGGAGAGTGAATGCAGAGAATGTCATTTACCTCAGCTGATTATGACAAAGAGGCTCAGTGTAATTCTACATTTCTTAACATAAAACTATAATTCTTAGATAATGCTGTTTCTTATCTGCTCATGCATAATATTGTTATCTGTTAGAAACTCACAGAGACAACAAATAAGACAGAATGAGGAAACATAATAAAGAGAAAGCTGTTTTTCCCTGATAGAGTTCTGCTATCACAAGATTTTAAAAATACACATTACCACATCGCTGGGAGTCATGTCCTTCAAAATGCAAGCTCAGATGATTGAGGAATTGTTTGTGGCCATGCAGTGTGGAGTGTTGGACATGTAAACAAAATGATGAATGTGGCAATTCGTCTTTATTGTGCCCAGGTGGTAGATGCAGCCTGACCCACTTTACACACGTTACACTTTATCTGAAGGTGACAGAAAATTTTGGAGGCCAAGAATACAAAAAAGAGCATCTCAAACCTCTTAAGAGTGAATCGGTACATTTAATTAGCCACTTTCTTCTAAATGTATGTAAAGTACATGTGGCATAGGTTCTTGTTTTGGTCCATGAATTTAAATCTACATATAACTGTTCTACATATATATATATATATATATATATATATATATATATATATATATATATATATATATATATATATATATATAAAAACAAAGAGGGAGAGTGTATTTGGCCTCCTGATATTGCTGCTAGTATTCAATTCATCAAATTTGTGATATTTCAAATGCGTTTTCAAGAATGGTTCTGTTGGCAGCAAGTTTCCAGTTATCATTTGCTATGTTTTTGTGAGTGTGTTTTTTTTATCTATTTTTTTCTGCTTTGGTTATTGTCCATTTGTCCAATTGGTTAGTGTTATGGTGCAAAAGTTATTACAAGCAATATCTTGATATAATTCATATTCAATAAATTACATTTTCATTTTTCAATAATGAAATTGGTGCGCTTCAGATTCTCAGATGTGTTAAATAAAAAGCATAAGGCTTTTCTCTTTTTCTTGTCAAAAAATCAGACTGAACACATCACAGGTTCAGTGTGACTTGGTAGAGATTCTGTAACTGTTCTGATTAATACAATACTTTTGTCAAAGAAATATTCCAAAATTCACTCACTCTCTCACTCATCTTCTACTGCTTATCCGAACTACCTCGGGTCACGGGGAGCCTGTGCCTGTCCCAGGCGTCATCAGGCATCAAGACAGGATACACCCTGGACGGAGTGCCAACCCATCACAGGGCGCACACACACTCTCATTCACTCACACAATCACACACTTGGACAATTTTTCCAGATTGCCAATCAACTTACCAAGCATGTCTTTGGACCGGGGAGGAAACCGGAGTACCTGGAGGAAACCCCCAAGGCACGGGGAGAACATGCAAACTCCACACACACAAGGCGGAGGCGGGAATCGAACCCCGAACCTGGAGGTGTAAGGCAAAAAAAAATTTTAATTTATAAAACAGATTTATTATGAAAACAATGTCTAAAATCTTGCTTAGATGACTGCCACAGATGTTTAAACAGGTTGAGATATTTTGACTGTGATGGCCATAGCATTAGATCCCTGTTGCTCACTCTGCGGGAAGAGCCTAATCCCATCAGGATTGAAAGGTTTCAATATAGAATAAAGGTGATTAGTCAGAGTAACTTTGCAGTTATCTGACAGTTGCAGTGCCCCATCACCATGAGGGGACAAGCAGCAGATGATTACAGAGTCAATTACAGTTGTCCTTTGGCTGATCGTGTTCAGGGTCGCCACAGCAGTTCCCTGCACAGGAATCAAGCCCTGGCTGAGGCAGTGAGAGCACAGCAATGAGAGTATGGGATCCTGCTACTGGACCACCATGGACCTCAAGAGTCAACCACAGTAACTAAAAAATATATCTATAATCCTATAGAGCACTTGTCTGATCCCTGATATTTTTTGTAGAACATGGAACTTTTGTTTGGTAAATATTGTGGTGCCCCATGCAGGCTTTGAACTCGGTACTGCCAGTGGCCACTAGGGGTGCTGAAGGCTATCTCAGGCTGGGCCTCTGGGCCCAACAAGACTTGCCAATAGCCTTTTGTGAGGTCCAGAGTGGAAATGAACTGAGCCATCCTGCAGCATTTTTGCCACTTGCTTCTTTATGGCACGATGGCAAGCCTTCAGGACCCGATGCAGCCGTTGTCCTAGGCGGGGTTTTGATCTTGTGTTGTACAATGTGAGTCTGGCCAGCTGTGTGAATGCGGACACAGGCAGGGACCTCCCGCATGAAACAATCCATTGCTCAATCACCTCCTTCATGCTTAAGATCTATGACTGGAACCAGTGGCGGGTGATCTGGAGGAGCTCCTCAAACTGGGAGCAGGCATTCAGCTCAGGGGGTGCCGCCAGTGGCGGAAATCGCTCTAGGCATTTAGTGGGGACCGACCATAGCGAGTCAGGCTCTCTTGTCTCACTACTTTGTAATTGCTGGCCTCCTCCTCATCCAGGGCATGGTAGGAGCAGGGCAAGAAGACCTGCCTGTTTGGCTCTTTGCCAGCCACCCCTGGTCAGTGTACACTCAAAAGTGAGTAGGAACGCCTCCACATCATCGTCTGCTGGCATCTTGGAAAGGAGACGATGGCTGTACTGGCTGGGATCGAGGAGAGGAGGTGCTGGAGGTGATCTGAGGAGCTGGTTTCTGGTCCCTGCCCGCATTCTCCACCAGTGAAGCATGGCAAGATGGAACAGGAAGTGGTGGGAAAATTAAGTGCTCTTTATTGCCCTTTTAAGTGAGTGCAAGGAGTAAAAGTGTGCAGGTGAAGGTCCAAGCAGGATTGAGCAGCAGTGCAGGTGAGCAGAAGTGCAGCTGAGCAGTGCCGTTGGTTAACCCATGAGTGGTCGTCAGCTGGCAGGCTGGAGAGTTCCTCGGTCGCTTCACGCTGGTGAGTCAGCAGGGACAGAGGGGGTGAACGACATCCACCATCTGGAGATAACTTAATTCTTAACTCTGGCAGTGCTGAGCTAGCCTTCAATAGCTCGCCTGCTTCCGGAGGGTGAAGCCGCTCCTGATTGGCTCCTCTGGTTTTGGCACGCTTTCTGCCGCTAGCCTCAAATCCACCCTCAGCTTTGCTGGCCGCGGTGCTGAAATGCTGATGTTTCTAGAAAACTGCAGGTACAACTGGGTAGAGAGCCCTTTGCTCTCGGTTTTGTGCGGCAGTGTTGGTGCTGCTGTCACAATATGTAACATAACAGTATAATTTTTATGTGAAAAACTGTCTCAAATAGCTGAGTTTTTGGTATATATAAAAGTTTCAGTGAGCTTCTGTATACTTTTTAACAACCTAGCCAAATTCTCTGTGCTTATCAGCCAGCTCACTATTTCAGTAGTCAGTGCACTTATCAGTGACTGAGACATTTTAAGAGCTGTCTCTTTCACAATTGCAAAATCCAGATCACAGGAACACTTACTCTCTAAACGATCCCACAATGCATTGCAACAATGCTGACTAGGTCCCCTTAGTGGAAATTACATCATATTTTCTGAAGTCTTTCAGCTCATAAAATGGCAGCCAGCCAGCTCAGCCAACTTTGTCTACAAATATAAGTTATCATTGTTGCAGCTCTCAAGTCTCAAGTGATTACTTTTGTTAGCGACCTTTAAAAAAATATATTTTTTACATCTTGACATTTTATATAGAGGTTGTTTGAGCGTAACTAGCCCACAATCCTGCTTGAAGTACTCTGACAGAAATTATTTTATTAATTTACATTAAACATAAAAAACCTGTCAAAGATATCAACCCTAGTTGTTGTTGATAAGTGCAACACAATACAACTGTGGTGACATTTTAAAGCATGATTAAAGCGTAACAATATACTGACACATGAACTAGGGAGCAAGGGAGATGCATACTCTATGTACACAGACTGCCTGATTTTTAGTGTACAGTTATCAGGCCACAAATATAAGAGCAAGATACAACACCTCTGGCTCTTTGCAATTCTGTATATACAAATATATGTGCACCAGTATTTTTTTCTAGAAATAGGTAAACAAACTTTTAAACTGGATTAGGACTGTACACAGGTCAGTGTTTTATTTTAGCATCATTTTCAAATCCCACAACAACAGTCAGAGGATGGCTGAGGGCAGTGTCAGTCAAATAACCTCTATTTGTGAAAGTAAGCAGCTCTTGACCATGTTTAATGATGAAAACTGTCAGACTCTGGCTTATAATAGGGCAAAGAGTAAAAAATCTGTCATTCTCTTGCAATCAGCCCAAACTGTAATATTAAGCTAAGGGTCGATTTATGCTGAACCTTGTTCCGCCAGTGAGCTTCTTGACTCCCACTTGTAAGCTGCCCTGCGCTTTATTGCTACTGGATCTGAATAAATTACTGTAGATGTAGCCTTGAATACATAGTCATGCTTTTTATATCAGCAGTACTTTGTTATTCTATTAATGTAGTTCTAAGTTATTTATTCTTGCTCTTTTTCTTGTGAGGCAAACACTTATACATTCATTCATTCTTTCAATGTTCTATCCTGATAGATTTTGATACATCTCCGGATCTTAAGTAAAGAACAGTGTTCAACAGTGACCCTGGGTGGGATGCCACTTCATCACAGAGCTCCGTGCACAAGTAGATTTAAACACTCATTCAAATCTAGGGTCACCAATCCACCTACTAGGGCCAGACCTGGCTCAGACTAGAGTCAGACTGAGCTCAGCTATGCAACATATCTTCTAATCTTTCAGTCCAAACATACAACCTCTAACAGACTGTTTTGCACAGCATATCTTTTAAACTACATAGATTACTCCCTTTTTCATACTTGCCATACTAATCTCTGTTCATATACCCTATACATATTCATATATTTCCATATACTTTCTCCCTTTTTCCTGTCCATATAGGTTATTCTGTTTTTAATGTAATTTGATTGAAAAAAAAAATACATTCTTACAGTATTTTTGTATATATTTAATTATTTAATTCGATTTTCTTTTTTATTGTTTTAAAATGTAGACCAGTGCCTGATAAACCCACAATACACTGCCACAGGCGAATGTTCATGATGATACCAAGCACCTTGGTTGTGGTAAGCCTTTTTAACACACCTGCCTAATAAATCACAGCATGTCCAAAAAACTGTTAAATTTGTGCCACACAATAACACACAATTCAATTTTTTCAGAGTCTGGATTTGGAAGACACATGCTGGGATGTCAAATGTAAAAATAGCATGGGACCAATTCCTTAGTGACTTAAATCAATACTGTCTTTACCCATTTTGACCCTGTGTTTTGGAATATGATTTGCTTCCCCAATGTTTCTATGCTCTTTGTGCATGTTCTGTGTAATAATAAAGAGTGTGGACCACGGATGATAACACAGCAGCTCCCCTGATCTTCTTTCGGTTAGCAGCCTTTGCAGAATGCCCCAACCTATTTTTAACAAGCCACGGGGGATGTATGTATTTTACATTTAGACATTTCGATTTTATGAAAGCCTCCTTCACTGAAAATGAAATGAAATTTCTGGAAGTAGTCAAATTTAAGAAATGGGGGCTAAAAGGGGGATAAGGTGTGGAAGGTCCAGTCTGTCTGTAACATTTATTTATTCCTTTTTAAACAGTGCAGTGTGTTTAACAAAAGAAACCATTCAGTAGCCATTTCTTTTACCTTTTGTTATTCTGTATATGTGCAGTAATTAAAATCCAAGTATCATTCAATGGAAAAGTTCAGTCTCTTTTGAACCTTAAAAATTTTACTTAATTGTATCTGCCTCTCTCATGCCCGACGACCAGTATTCAAAGTCAGATTTGAACTGACTTAACTGTGGATTTAGGGGCAAAAAACTATCTATGTTTCATTTCAGGCTCCAGTGGAGATGAAACAATGGATGAACTTTCCACACATCTCCCGAGTTCCTTTCACCTTTTCTTGCACATAGGCATTTTTCTCTTACACTTAGCAGTTAAAATCCTCTGGGTGAGAGAAACAATTATTTAGGAGAAAGCTGTGGGCAGTTTTTCTTTGCTTAGAGAGGTGTTAATTACCTTAGGTAGTTCAAGGGAGATTGTTGAATTTCTCCTTTCCACCACTTTTATTGGCTTTTTAATTATAAATGAATGCACAGGTGGAACATTTGGGAGTTAGAAAAAAGGAGCCTTCATTTTCTGATATAAAAAAACCCTACCGTGAATCTCTCTCTCTCTCTCTCTCTCTCTCTCTCTCTCTCTCTCTCTCTCTCTCTCTCTCTCTCTCTCTCTCTTACACTCATCACACTCAGTGGGGTGCATGGTTAACATGGGAAACCAAATTAGTACTTAATTAATAGAATAACAAATATAGTCATCATTAAAATAAAAATGCCTGCAGAGTTATTGTTGTACAGTATTTAGTTTTTGTATGTGGAAATGATACTTTCACTGCTTTGTGTTCGAGAGACATCATGGCTTTAGTAGCAATGACATCTCCAAGATAAATAAATACAGCAGGATGAATTACCACAGGTCACTTTTCGTCTCACCTTTGTTGGAGGTGAGTAGCTGAGAAAGCATGAGTAGGATGATTTGTCTCTGGAGAGAAAGTCTCTTGGGAAAAGATGAGGTTCTTTATCATCAGGGACCCACTTCGCAAGAGTTTTCTCATTGCTGCCACACACTTCATCACATGGCTAAATAAAAAACTATTTCCATGTTTGCAAATTCTTAAAAAGTCCACACTGCATCTTCCTTTTTAAAAAAAAAATGGGTCAATGACAACCTTCTAACTGCAGAAGTATGTACTCTGCATGCAATCTTTTGAATATTTTTCTATCTAACCCAATTTTTACACCTTTTTAAAATTCACTATTTTCTATTTTTCAAATGCACATCAGGTTCATATCTGTATAGGCATCATGAAAAACTGTTTACCTATGATACACTTTATAAGATAACTTCTAATTTAAAAAGTCAATCAGAGCATAATTAAACAGCCAAGTATTTATTTGACTATTGCCATAGAGCAAATGCAATGGTTCTTTTCTCATCCATAAAAGTGCAAGCAAAAAGTAATGATAATAGCTTTTATGATTTATCATTGTGAAGCCAGGATACTCTTTCTGGCTGCTTTTCAAAGCCTTATATTTCTGAGAATAATACACCTGATTTAAAAGCCTTAAATCTAAAACCTTCCTGAGCCATTATGCAGTGTTTCCTGGCCCACTTTTCATAATTAAGGGTTTGAACTATTTCAACTTTTTAAAAACATCTATTTAGGACAATGGTATGAAAGAGAAAACTGTTTGAATTTGAGTCTGTGCAGGAAAAACATATGTGAAACCCTTGACAACTGAGAGCTTGCCATGTTTCTGGCTTATAAGACAAAGTTAGATATTCAGATCGATAAATGACAGGTTTAATATTATTATTATTCACTCAAATACAATTTGTTATATCCAAATTACTGTTATAAAATTAAAAGAAATATAATGTTAATAATATAATAATAAAACAAATATTTTTGTATTTTTCTATGGGTAGATTGTAGAAATGTATTGGCCTGTGGGATTAATTATTAATTAAATATCTGAATCTCAATCTGAATGATTTGAATGATTGCATAGTAACCATGGGAGTAACCTAGATTCTCTAAACCTAAAGTGTTGTTTTTTAACAAATAAAAGTGTTTCATTGTTGATATTGTGAAGCTTTACATTCATATGCACATAGACTTAAGATCTATGGATGGAGTCTCGGCTGTCAACTCTTTATAAATAAGAATATGTTTTTTGGCATGAAAGGACAAAGAACATGCGGTTTGTTTGTAACATGACAACTTATAAGACTTTAAGTACTTTTAACTACAACATTCCTAGCTGCTATAACTTGAGATGACACGAACCATCATATATCACTGATGTTCCACGACAATAAGTGTAACAGTATGTGTCGATGATTAACATACTGAACAGCGCAATTGTTGGAAGATTGCTGTGGAATCTGATACTTCGTGATGTGCCGTGATTGGAAAATGATACCCTTCTGGAATGACACGCCTCATACATACATACTAAAAACATGCAACTTTAAACTATACATGTACTATATTTAACAATCTGAATTCGTGGACATATTTGCCTTAAGTAGCACAGGTGAGTAAAGCTGTACATGGTGTACAGGGCACCACTCCTTCTCTGTAGATGTGTTAAATCACAGATGCTCTGGGATGATGGAAAGCAGGAGAGTGTATAGGGGTATGATGGACCAGGATTGCCTATTTGCCAGAGAAAAAAAAAAAAGAAAAAACTCTCCAGGTGCCTGGTGCTTCTGCTTTTAATGAACTTGAAACATGTTTTTAGATGAAAGTTTTCTGAACAGGTGGTGCCTCAGGTGGGACTGGCAGCAATGGTATTCTTCTTTTTTCCTGCAAAACAATCTTTGTGTTGTCCTTCATACTGTTTCAGTGGAGATACAATGGAGTTCCAACTCTTGCACAGTAAAATACAGGTTCTCTCATATATGTTGTCTATGTGCTTAGTTTGGTACATGTTGGTATTACTTACAAGCAGTATTATTTTGCCTGAAAGACATCTGATGCACTGATAGTGAAGCAGTCTGATGGCTGTGAGCCCAGCTGTGCTGTTTTGTGTTTGGGAGGTAATTGCAGATTTATTTTCTGACATACATTTTGAAAGTGGCTTTTTTGATAATAGTGTTGAATACAAACCAAAAAGCCTCCTGAAAGTATTTTTGTCTGTTAAAGCCTCAGCATTCTTTGGGGGTTTGGCAAATCTAGGTCATTTGACAAATTTTATTACAAATCAGTTTCTAATAAATGATCATTTTGACATATTATTAGAATAGCAAATACTATCTACACATGAAAATGTTTGGAAAATGTTTGTTAAATTAAAATTTGTACTGATTTTTATATCTTTGCAAATACAATGAGGTGTTGATCCCTACACCAATACAACACTTGTCTGACTGTATATTTGTAATTACACCCTAAAGTGTCACCCATATGAGGATGGGTTCCCCTTTGAGTCTGGTTCTTCTCAAGGTTTCTTCCTTTACCAATTAAGGGAGTTTTTCCTTGCCACTGCTGCCTATGTATGTACATACATACATACATACATACATACACACTGTGAACTATATATATTTTGAATTTTTATTATATTAATTCTTTATATTACTCCATATGTTTATCTTCTGTTCTATGTTTATGTTCTGTAAAGCTGCTTTGAGACAATGTCCATTGTAAAAAGCACTATACAAATAAACTTGAATTGAATTGAATTGAATTGAATTGAATTGTTGCATGTGAACCTGTATTTTATGCAAGAACATTTTTCCCTTGAAAGGTTGAAATACTCATGCTATGATCTCTTACACACTGAGGAATTTATTACTTAGCTTTATCCAGTGGTGTGTAGCGCACCTTTCTTCTTTTTATGGTTTGAGTTAAATAAATGGAGAAAATCAAATGACACACTTGTACCTTATCCCATCACTCAGGCAGGCAAATATGAGAGGTGACACACATTGACAACAAAGTGTCAACCTTGATAAAGGTTATGCTTCAATTTCTGTGCCAAATAAACAATGGCTTTCCATTAAAGAAGGCTTGGACTGCGGTTAACTGGGCCAGAGCACAGCAGGTCAGGACTAAAGGCTGATGAAGTCTAACCTGACAAATGTACTCTGAAATCATAACCTGTAAAAACATTTGTTTCATGTGTCAAAAAAGAAACGATCTTTCTTACTTTACTACAAAGACAGTAGTAATGATCAGAGACGTCTATGATTACTTATTAAGCTGTAATGAATGTATTTAGGTTTTTGCAGAGATGATATTCTCTCTTTTTTCTTGTGTGCTTGTTTTTCAGGTTTAATCTCCCAATATTACCCTCCAAGCTATGTCAATTTGACAGTATTACTGCTCACATGTCCTCAGTCCCCACAATTTGCTCCCATTGCTCAATAACACAAACATAAATAATGATGAAAGAGTTTGTCATACCTTCCAGGTACATACACAAGCACATGCTAAAAAGAGAGATGGGCTGAACCTTTCCAGTCTCCATTTAACATTTTAGAAATACAGTGTTAAGCAGTAGGGAAGATGAATGCAATAATTTAATCATTTCATTTTTTTCCACTAATGTCATTTATGCTTCCATCCTTTCTGATGATGTTTATAAGTTCATTTCATAGAGGGTCACTGCTAATTACAAATTGATTGGAGCTTGGAAACATGCTGCTTTCACAGTTAATAACCCAGCTGCGTTTTAATCAGTTCAATACACCTCAGGAGAGATGAATGTTATCACCCTGGGGCATGAAGGCAAGTCAGTTGCTCATCATCTCACCTTCCCTCATTCTTAAAAAAAAAAAAAACATCAAAAGTTGCATCACTGCAGATTCTCCTGAACCATTTGAGGTTTGTCTGAAATATATCTATGAGTGCAGTCAGGTGGAATACTTTAATGGGAAAAACCAAGGTTCTGAAGGTGTGTGTACAAAAATGTAAGAATTGTTTGCATGAATAACAAAAACCAAATAATATTACAAAATGGTGTTTATGTCCGGTACTCAGTAAATATTACTGAGTACCGGACAGAGCACAGAGATGTAGTCTGGCCCAGACTTCGAGCCATCCCAGAGGCCTTAACATTTGTTAGCATGTTTTAAATGAATGGCACTATAGCTTGTAGAGTGAGCATTGTGCAGTGGTCCAGTTATATCCTTTCTGCTTGCTTATCTAGGACTAGCAAGCAAGCTAGTAGATAACAGCTGCTCATGCTAGGTAGTAAATACTAAACCGATAAGGTTAATTAGGATGTGGCAAATATTTATTGCTTATAATTCCATCTCTAAGTGCTTGCTAAACAGTCATTTACTAACCTATAAAATTCACAACAGGACATAAAAAGAAGAACATTAAAGTATTTGGCAAAACAAGACACGCTTTTGCTAACAGATGAGTTTCATTTAATCTTGGGGGTTGATGTGAGTGCTAGTTTAATTTAATCACTGATAATGTTGCCCTTGCCCTTTTAAGTCCTTGGTATTAGCAAAATAAATTGCACTAGTTTTATATCAATTAAGATAATATTCTTGCTGTGTTGTAGGAGAACAGGGCAGCAGGATTGGCATCATATTCAGATGTGTTATTATATTAAATACAATAAGTTATATCCGGACATCAACATTTGAAGATGTTTGTGGAACACTGGCATATTTAGGACATAATTATTTAATGACTTAACTATTTTGACTCAACTATTTAATGATTCATCTCCATAAACACAGATTTCTTTTTATATTTTGCTAAAACAACAGTACTTCACACCTGATTTATATGTAGAAGGAAAGCAGAAAAAAGAACCCAAAAACAAAACATTTGTCTATTCAACTGTGAGGGCTTTGACTATAGCCGTGATGGAAAGCGTCATGTGTTACGGTAGCTGTGTTAACTTTCAAACTGTGTCTTATAGTTCTTGACAACATAAATGACTATGTAAATAACAACTCTCTCCTCCAACTACTTTTAAAATGTTTGCTCTGCCTCTGGCACGGTATGACAAGCAGTGAAATGAACAATATCCAATGTGCATGAAGAAAGGGAACCAGTGAATGATGCAGGACTGAGCACACAATCATGTTGTGATCAAAGCCTCTACACAGTCTGTTCACGATTTGCAGAACAGACCATGCTTGATGCCCACATTTCTCAAGCCATTCTCTCCTCCATAATTTATACTCCATCCTCTTCTTCCATTTTTCTGCACAGACAAGCACACAAACAATCTGAATGCAAGTCTACCTTGTACACAGCTCAGATGAAAAGAAACAACTGTTTCTGGTATGTGTTTTTCAGCATCAACTTTTTTTATCCAGATCAATTTTCTGAACTTTCTACATATTACATTTGAGTCTGTAGTTTTGGCAACACTAAACAATTAAAGCAAGCCCTGAAATTTGTTTGCTTTTTTTTTTTATTTGTGTGAATTTTTATCCAATTAATCCAGCTATAGATTAATGTGTTATTAAGGGAAATGATTGCTCGTTATTTTTGTAATTAATTCACAATTCATTATTAATTTAGTAAATATTACCAAAAACAAATCTTCTCAATTTCTCTATTAACTGGGTTACACTTTTATTTCATTCAAATGATTATCTCCATACACACACAGTTAAACGCTACACATGCATGCAAAGCAAAGGAGCAAATGTGACATATATATACAAGAACTGTGGCATGTTCTCCAAGATCAGGCAGTCAGACTTAATTGCATATATTTTATTATAAAAAACAGTTTATTTCTGAAGTAAATCCATATGTTTGCTATCATATGTTATATTCATTTCAAACATAGTTGGTGTTAGTTTGTTGCTTACATTTGGTTTCAAGTCTCATTATATTAAAAAAATAAAGAAAACAATATGAACTCGTGACTGTAGTCAAGAGAAAAACAATCTTTTCAATTACTATTAGTTGCCTGTCTAGAATGGCTCATCCATTTTTACTTTCAAGCTTTCTGTGTGTTCTTCTCTCTTGCCAAAGGTCAACTCCAGTGAGGACTATTCAGCAAATGCAAACATAATTATTTTGAGCCTTACAAACAGAATGGGCTGAATGTGCATTCACTGTCAGCCATTATTGACTTACTCAGTGCTGAATGAAAGACTTGATGAACAAGAACAAAATAACTGTCTAATCCCTGCTTTGCTGGATTATGTGAAAAGACAAATTTCAAATCCAAAATTTGCTCAAATATCATCTTGTCAAAATGGTCATTGACTAGAATTGTCCATTACTATTCATGTCTGATCAGAGAGTTGAGATTTATTATGGTCATGCGACACAAAAATGCCACTTATGGGATAATTACCTATTTATTTTTCATCCCGCCAACCTCACTGTGTGTGTGTGTGTGTGTGTGTGTGTGTGTGTGTGTGTGTGTGTGTGTGTGTGTGTGTGTGTGTGTGTGTGAAATACATCTTTTCCACAAAACATGAAAAGCAACAAAAGATAACAAAAACTCAGTGTCAATGGCAAGGGATGCAAAGAACATAATTAAATGCTAAATGAAAAACATCAGCAAAGACAAACTGTACCCATTTTTAATCCCTGTCACAAAGGCACACTGTAAGCTGTGCTTTAGATGCTAGCTTGTTATAATTCAGTTCAATTGAGCTGTATTTCTATCTAATTTTAACAATGCACATTGTCACAAAGCAGCTATATAGGAATCTAGAGAAAAAGAAAATAAGTAAATAGATAGAAAATGATAAAGTCATCCCTAATGAGCAAGCCAGATGCAAAAAAGGCAAAGAAAAACTCCATGAGACGATATGAGGGAGAAACCTTGAGAGGAACCAGACTCAAAAGGGAACTCATCCTCATCTGGGTGTCATCTGTGTATAAGAGATATAAAGCTACTGCTAATTGTGTTAACAGTAACTCGTATTTGAGCATAATGACAAAAGGTTTTTGCTAAACTAGAAAATTAATGTATGAATATACCTTTTGATATCTAGGCACATTTGCAAACTTTCATAATTTAACTCAGGAAAAAAAGAAAATAGAAATTCTTTACTTTTATTTAGTCCCAAGATATTCCATATAGTGAGCTATTAATTACAAGTAAAGATTTTTGTCTCTTTGTAAGATACTGTTATTAATAGAAATAGCTAATGTTAGCCTGCAAGAAAGCCAGTCTCACAATTATATCAGTGAACATACAAGTCCTGGAATAACTTTATTCTTGTCTGCATCAGCTGCTGTTTAGGGACACTGGACATCTTGAGCCTGCCTAAAAAGGGTTTTAAATCCACTTATGACAGGAATTCTTAAAGGTTTTCATTTTAAACTATTTCCTCCCGGGTTGGTCATTTGCCGATTCGCACTCACATAACAGCTACTGACTGTGAAGTTTAACAAGTGTTCCTCTGAGACATGTGAAACCAATTGCGAAGGCTAACACGCGTTTCCTCGAAGACACGTGAAACCAGTCACTTCATCTTTTCAACCTGCTGCTCCTGCATCATTACAGAGCATCTCAGACGAAAGTGTTACTTGTCCTCTTCTGCATACATGAACTCACAGATACCCATTATCAATGAGTGTCACAGGAGAGAATAATGCCATCCCTCTCACACATAAAGAATGGCAAATGTTGCTCACTGAAGCTCCAATTTATAGACAGCTGTAGTATCATCCTGATCCTGATCCTGATCCTGATCCTGATCCTGACTCCTCAATAAATTCCCACATTTGTTGTATGGTTGCTCTTAATTTTAATCAAAGGCTCAGTCATCACTCATCTTAGAATAATATTGGTCTTAGAATAATATTGTCCTCTGGCCTTTGCTCTTTGCTCCTTCCTTCAGGATTGAGTCTCTCAGTCTCCTCCATAGTGTGATGGCCAATGGTGATTACACTCTGGAAATCTTTTTTTCAGTCTGTAGGCAGACTGCTCATCCATGACCAATCGATGGGAAAGGACACATGGACACATGAAGTCTCGTGTGTGTGTGTGTGTGTGTGTGTGTGTGTGTGTGTGTGTGTGTGTGTGTGTGTGTGCACGTGTGCATACAGTAAGTGAATAAGTGCATATTAGGTTATATATCAGATTCATTTCTGATTCAGTCCATACTCCAAGGCTCCCCTGTTGTCCACCTTTCTTGTGATATTTCCTTGATTACTGTGCAGAGAGAAGCAGGACTGAGTAATTGGGCTTTGTTTCTCCAGTGTGTGCAGAAGTGTGCACCATTAACAATCTGTTCTGACTCAAGACCTTCACTACATACAACACATTCAAGATCCAGTCATAGAGCTCCAGTACTGTGAAAGTTGATCAGTCCAGCTAAGAGCATATATGTGTATGTCCATGTCTGCTTTCATTACATCTCAGTTCATTGTCCTCCAGAGAAAGAGTAAACAAGCTTTTGTTGTTATGCCTTGTGAACACAAGCAAAGCTATCTCATAATTTCAGGATTAGTATTTCATTTTCAAAAAAGCTTGCCTTTGAAGTACAGGTTGGACTGTGAAATGTATATATTATCACAGGAAATTATGTTTTCAAATAGATAATACATCATGTATTTTTACTGTTATAGTTAGCTGAATCTGAACACAACACTACCCTTAAAGTAACCAGCTGTTATGTTCTGCCTTTACTGTTATATCTTTAGAGTTTATTTACCAAACTAAATTGTGACTTTTTATCGGTGCATGTTATTATTTTTTTACTGTGTTTTTTTGAATTGATCACTCTACATGTGACAAAAGCATATGATTAATATAATCATTCATCCTCAGTAACCAGCTTTATCTTCCTTATGGTTGTGGTGAATCTGAATCGTGTACACTGGGTGCTTCATAGGAATATACGTAGGATGGGATGCCAGTGTTCTATGGACATTAGCATTTACACACCTATTCACAACTGGGGGAAATTACACAAATCAATCTAAATTGTGTAACAAGCCATCTTTAATACTACTACTGTATTACTACAGTTATTCATTCATTCACTCATTATCTTCTGTAACTGCTTGATCATACTGACAATGAATCTGGAGACATGCCCACTGGCTATAAGAAGGGTAATTGACCCTGGACAGGACACCAGTTTTTTCCCTAAAGAAACAATATATACACATTTGTTCACATCTTGGGGAAGTCTAGAGAACCCAGAGGAAATCCACATAGCTACAAACTGTCCATACAGGCAGTAACATTAACTCAGGATTAAACTGGAGACACTGGAGCTGTGGGGGTGGCAATGCTACCAACTGTGCTATGCTACTGCACATAATAATAATTATTATAACTTTTTAACTATTAGAACTATAATGATTATTATAATTTACATAACTATACATGTATAGCTAATCATACCAGATAATAACATGGTTGGTTTAATAACAATAGTAGTAAAATGCAAGTGGTCTGATGTGTCAAATGTACAAAATGAATGAAACACAAATTTTTTGATTTAATGACTAAGCTGAAAATAAGATAATTAAAGTGAGAATTCTGCTGCAATAGCTGTCAGTTGACTGGTGGCTTCCATTCAATCTTCCAGAAAACAGCAGGCAAAATGAAACCAAGCAATACCCACAACACATTATGCAGCTTCATGGCTCTACACAATAGTCTGTCAGTGCTGCCTTAAGGCAGCTGAATAACAATGTTCTCGTGTTAGCTAGTTGAGATCAGGAATACCTGATTCCAGTCCTGATGGAGTTCTGCTCAGTTTCCTGATTTTTCCACTCATGATTCATCTCAATCTTTAATGATTTAAGGTTTAATGTGTTGGAGAACAGAGAAATCATAAAACTGCACTGGATTTCAAACTGCACTGGATTTCATGTTTATTTATTTCAGACTGCTTTGCATTAAGCAAAACAGGACTTACAGTATATCACTCCAGATGTCTAAAAGTTAACCTGTACATTTTTCACTGAAATAGATTTGGTTTCAAATGTCTTGTTAAAAATCCAGAATCTGTACAAGAGTATTTTGCAACAAAACTAGACTTCACACAGTTACTTATTATATCTTTTCTGGTCATTAATATCATGGTCATCGATTAATATATTTAAGCCACAATGTAATATTTATATAGTCAATTAGTTTATTTTCTTGAGATCTATTTGTTGGCCACACTATTTAACTTTAAATTAATGCCATATAGAAGAATCAACTGACAGACAATTCTGACAGACACAAATCTGAGCATGAAGATCATTTACACATTACTTCAATCTTGGAACTACACAATATGTCAATGGAATTGTAAGATAGATATACAGTATAGGGCAAAAGGTTTGTAGACACCTGACTGTCCACCCAAATGTGGTTCGTCCCCAAATGCTGCAATCAAATAATTGTATAAATTATCTGAACAACTGAACAATTAAGGTTAATGACCTTGCCCAGGGGCGGTAGCTGGGGGGACCTTAATTTTAAGTGTGCAACCTTCCAAGCAGTAGTTCAACACCTTAGCCACTAGGCTACCACATCTCTAATGCTGTAGCATTACAACTTTCCTTTGCTGAAAAAAGAAACCAAACCTGTTCCAGTGTGACAATGCTCCTGTGCATAAAGCAAAGGCCTTGGAGGCATGGATTGTAAAGGTAGACCTGAACAGAGATCTGATCTCAACCACTTTGAACACCTCTGGCATGAATTGAAACACTGACTGTGACACAGGAATCCACTTCTGACAGCAATGCCTGACCTCATTAATGCTCTTGTGGCTAAATGAGCAAATCCTTACAGCCATACTTCAATTGAGTTGAAAGCCTTACCAATAGAGTGGTGGTAATTATAACAGCAAAGAGGGATTCAGTCAGGAATGGGACACACAAACAATACATATGGGTGTGATGGTCAGGTTGTTTGTATGTCTGTACCAGTGGTGCCAAATAGTGTACCAGTAGCTTGTCAACTTAAACAAATTCTCAAAGAGAATACAGTTTTTTATGTGTTTCCAACAAAAAATGAAATGAAAGCCAGATATGAATTTTGGCATGGCCACAGAATATTACACAACATAACACAAGACATACTGTACATAACAGAAGACGACTGAGGATATTTAAAAAGCCTTTGATGTTACAATAAATTTTTTGTGAAATCGAGATTAAATTTTATCTACAAAGAGAAAAAATATTCCTTTTGAATTTATTTATTTATTTATTTATTTATTTATTTATTTTTGCTGAAAAATTTATATATTATATACTATATTTATTTATAAATGTATTATATTATACCACACATAGAGGAGAAAACATGGAGATGAGACCAGTGAATATGATCCTAATCACTCAGAAGCCAGCGAGGCAGTGAACTGCACATTAAACATTGATAGAATCAAATGTATGCTTGTAACACTTTACTTGTACGCTGTACTTGTACACAATTTCCACAGCATACTGATGAGGCCGACTACCTTCATTATGTTTCTGTAGAAATGACCACAAAGGCGCTTTTCTCATCTATATTACACAGCTATCACTGATGTTTTGGAGAGTTGCATCTTACTTTATATAAATGTATTGGAGATTTTTAAATATCACAACATGTTGGCTTTTTAATTTCAAAAAGCCTAAAAGCCTTTTTATTTCATCATGTCTATGAAACAAAAATTTGGTTTTGTATCACAGGGTTACTAATGTGAATTGAATTTAAATGTTAAAATCCTGATTCTGTAGTTTCTCTAGATGGCAGTGTTAAGTCAAACATTTCTCTGAGCACCTGAGTGAATGGCTTCACTCAGAAGTCTCTAAGTGTATGCTGAAACATGTGCACATGTGTGGGAGTGTGTCTGTGTGAAACACATTGATGTGTCACCTTGATTTCTTTCTTTCTTTCTTTCTTTCTTTCTTTCTTTTTTTTTTTTTTTAAAGTCAAACCAACAGGCTTGGGAAATGCTGTCACTCAATACAGATTGGAAAAGTGACAGTGTCATAACATGTCATAGCTAAAACCACACACGTAGTTAAGACTAAAGACTTCAGGGTATATTAAAGTCTCTGTTCTCAATTTGTAAGCATTTGACATGCATGTTGATCTCTTCAAGCATATCAATATTTAGAAGTCTAATAATCAGGCAGGCACCTGTGACAAAATATGACAAGCACCTGGTTACTGAATTTTTTGATAAATAGGGTTGCCAACACTTTTCATGATCAATTGTGAAATTATGAAATATGCAGCTCATGCAGGCACATATTATGGTTTCATTTATCACGTGTGACAGCGAATCTGAATTCTTATCTCACTTTGTTAATCCCGATAACAGCACACACATGTGCGAACGCACGCACGCACACACACACACACACACACACACACGCACACACACACACACACACACACACACACACAAGGGATGGTGGACAGCAATGTCAACATGAACTAGTCAATCCCAAAGGATCTGCAGTTACAGGGCATATGGGGTAAAAGTGCAATTATTTTTTTAAACCTGACTAAAGTGATTCATCTAACAAATAGCTATCATCCAAGCTCTTGATTAACAGTGTATCTCAGACCCTGGGGTGCATCATTTGCCCTTTTCCACTTAGTGGGAGTGCTACAGTGAAATTCTGCATGTACTTTACTTCACCAAAGCTCTCTTCTTTTTTAAATGCTGTTCCCCTGTAACAAGCGCAAAACCTGTTCTACCAAAACAGACAAACAAGAAATAATTATAGTGGGGAAACAAACATAATAAAGAATACAGCAATGACACAAATATACACTCAATGAGAAGTTAGTACATTTTTATCTCTTACTGTGGACAATTTGCAGCCTTCTCTTCCATGGCCATTAGTGGAAACAGACCATCACTGACCTGATATTATTGGGTGGTGGATAATTATCAGCACAGTACTGTAGTAACGCTGATATGGTAGGGTCATGATATTAAGTTTGTGTGGGACTAGTACAAGTGTATCAGACAATATCAATGATGGTATGAGAAACAGTCCCTTAACCTATTCTCGTTGCTCAAAAACTGTCAATAAAAATGGACATTAATAAGACTGTAACTGTGTAGTTATTGTACATCTGTCATTGTACATTTACAAGTGTTGGTGGGATGTAACATTCCCAGGAACATTGCTGTAACTCATATAATAGTACCTCACTCTGCCCCACAAAGAAAAAATACCACTACCATGTCAATGTCAGCTGGTCTTGATGTTCTTGTACAGTAGTGGTCTATTTCCATTGATGTAGGGGACTGACAAACTGTGCACAGTAATATCTAAGCCCAACATCTATCAACATCTGTAAGGGGTACATATATGTTGATACATTATGGTGTATCTGAAAAAATGGCCATTACGTGGTGTAACAACGATGTAGATATGCCACATAAGAGCGTTTATACACTATACTTTTTTATAACAGGAAGAAAACTTTTTTATTACAAAATGTTTCCAAGGTGATGACAGAAGAAGTCAAAGTCTCAATAAGAGAAATGTGTGGTTGTAAGTGCACTTGGCATGCAGACCGGAGGTAATGCTCTGCCTCTGTGATAACACCAATCTAGCACACCAGAAACTTGCAAAGAGAAGGAGACTTGGTAAGCATAAACCACTATATAAAGACAGATTCAAGTCACTGGCTTTTAAACATGCACAGAGAGTGGTGAATAAACCTGGGTGTAAAGTCAGTGGGGCAGTCCGGTGGCATGTTCACACATGTGCCGGCAGGCTTGTGGAAGTGTGGCAGAACCCAGAGGTTTAGTCTGAGCATCACTGCAACTGACAGGGCCAAAGACCTTCACTACAACGGTAGAATAATTATTAGCACAAGGGCCTTGCATCATCAGATGTGTTTTTTCTCTTTGTCTAGCTGAGATACGACTTAAATGCTAAAGGTTAACCATCAAGATCGAATGAAGTGCTGATGTATAGTGATACTTGGCAGCTTATGTATGCATTTTACATAATATTACTCTACACAAAATGGTGTCTGATTAAGTCAACTCTTATACAAGTAAAGAAAGGATCCTTTTTTGAATGAATATATTGTAAGTCATGTAAATTCATGGCAGTGAGCTCTGCAATTAGGTCTATTTGTAGACACTTTGTGTCTATTTGTAGCTTTGTGTCAAAGCCAATGGCAGGCGGCAATAACCTATATAAAGTATTTTGTGTCATGATATGTAATTACTCTTTGAATTATGGTGAGTTTTTTTCCTCTGCTGCAGTTCTAACAACACACTCAGCCTCATTTGTGCCAGCGAGAAAGACCGCACTGCTTTTAATTGCTGACCTTTATGAAAAGTCCAATCATTTCTAAATATAACAGTGCCTGTGTGATGGACATTAGCACTCTATTACTATTAAAAACCAGAACCATAACAAGATGTCTCCCTATACAAGAATAAGAAAGACAATGTGAAGGGATTCATTTAGTGAAAGTACAACTGAATCCTTGCAAAATGAAGAAAAACTAAATCAGTAAGATATGACCAATATGTAGGCATACTATGAATTACAGGAGGAGCTCAAAATGTAACATGCTCTCTCACTATTGTTTTATATATCATAAAATGATTGCACAAAAGATAGAAATAGTCATATACAGAACAATGTGAGTGCAAGAGGAAGCATGTTTTCAAACCAGAGCTCTGTTGCTAGCTCAGGGTGGAGAAATATAAAGAACAGTTGGTGGTTTCAGCCTGAAAGCCAGAGCTTTATAGCCAGAGCTAGTACTGCAAATGCATAAGCTTCCCTGGAGCGTGTTGTCCACTGTGTGGGCAGTCTTCAGTAGTCCTTGTGCTTTCAGTTCCAAAAACATGAACTTGACTTTGTGTCTTCCACATTTCATCTCATGGCCTGCAGTCTCTGACCAGTGGTGATAAGGCACAGACAGTAAGCCATTAAAAACAATTTTATACTATCATTGTGCTTCATCCACCATGTGGTGGGATTTTACATTTACTGTAACTCATCTAACACCTCACATTGTTGTTGTAGATTTTTAAAGCATTTAATTGACAAAGCGAAAATGTATTTAATGTCAGAGCATAATTTTATCTTGCATGGGGTAGAGCACTGCAGAGGAAAACAGCTCCCTTTTCCTGAGGGTGCACTAGGGATAAGCAGCACTCATAAAGCCCTGATTAGCCTCTACAACCTGGAATCAGAATCAGGCCATGAGCTTTGGAGGCTTTGAGTTAGAAAACTTGCAGTGGTAATATTCTCAGAGGTTAGATAGTATAATATATATATATATATATATATATAGAGAGAGAGAGAGAGTTATAGAACAATTTATGAAAACTTTTCAGGAATTATGTAATCTTCATTGCTCAACATTTGAAGAATTTATTGTTGTTGCTAAACCCAGCTAATAGAACAGTGTTTTACAAAATAACCTGTATTTTGTAGAAAACACACTGATCAAAATTAGATCATGGGGAAAGATTACAAATAAAATTTCTGAAGGTTACAACAGTCAATAATTAGTAATAATTGTACAGGCCCTTGTTTTAAATGACTTCAGCACATTTTGGTCCACACTTCTTTCAGTCTCTTCCACAGTTCAGTGAATGTAGTGGGTTTTGTGACCATAACTTTGTCTCCAAAGATTTTCCAGAGTTTTTCTATATGGTTTAGATCAGGACTCTGAGCTGGCTATTTTATTATTTTAATGTTTTCAGCATTAAGCTTTACCTTGCTGTGTGACAGGGTGCATTTTCATGCATGAAAATTGCTGACTGATTGGGTAATGACCACATAGAAGGAACTGCCTGTTGTCGACGAAGGGTCTGATAAACATTTGTATTCACTCTGCCATGTAGCTATATAAGAGGCCCAACATCTTCTGCAGAAAAGCACCCACACCGGCCCTTTGTGGATAAGATTGGACACTGCTGCCCTAAACCATGAAACTTCCCCCTCCACCTTTCACCGACTTCTTTACACACATTGGGTTCAGTTTATCCCCAGTTTGACAACAAACATGATGTTTCCCATCGGACCCAAATAAATAAAACTTGCTTTCATCACTAAAGTGAACTTTGGACAAGTTCTCCTCTGCCAAACAACATGCTCCTCAGCAAAGGTTAGTCTATTCTTTCTGCTAATGAGAAGTTTGGTCACTGCAGAGTGGACTCTAGTCCAAATTCTCGTAAACGTTGAGACACTGTATGAAGAGACAGATCCTTACACTGTTCAGCGCTGAACTGGTGAGCAATCCCAGGTGCAGTGTTAAACTGATTGAGATTGAGATTCTCTGTATTATACTGTCCTCTCTTGCATTTTTTTTTTCCGTGGACGACCAAGCTTCTTGGGGACTTGAATGAGTTTGTGACATTGTAAAAGATTTTACAATTTTTTGAAAATCTAAGATTTGGAACAACCAACTTCATTGGGGACTTGAATGAGTTTGTGATGTTGTAAATGATTTTACAATATTTTGAAAATCAAAGATTTGGAACAACCAACTTCAACCAACAACAACCAACTAGCTATGGCTGAAAGGTTCATCCTTTTGGCCTTCATCTGGACAACCTGCTGTCAGAGCATTTCAGTCACTTTAGAACAGCTTGGGATCTTGCAAAGTCAGTGAAATCTGGAATGTTAGGCTGCCAGTTATGTAGGGTTTGTCAGATAATCAAAGAAATTAGCACCAGTTGCCAGATTAACAACAATAACCAGTATAATAACACCAGTGTACTTTTTCAAATCTCATTAATAATTTTTTTATTCTGTGCTTCAAAATATATGTAACTAATGAAATATGCTTAAAAAACTGCTATTTTACTCCTGTTTTGATAAGTTTAAAAAGGACTAAGCAGTGACCTTGAAATTTAGGAAATTTCAAGCTCCTTTTAATTTTTTAGCTCCTGGTTGAGCCTCCAGAAGTTGTTACATAGGCGCAGGCTTCCATTGGGCTTCAAAACAACCACAATAGAGCAGAGCAGAGGCTGGCAAACTCCTTGATGATGCCTTCCAGTAGCATTTGGCATACTTCTGCTTCCATGGCCTGATGGCAAGCTTCGGGGACTAAGTATGACCGCAGAATTACCACCAACCCGGGGGCATCTTGATCTTCTGGTGGACGAGATGGTTTAGGCTGGGATGAGGAGAACATATCCGCAAACTGGTCCACCACCTCAGTCAAATCCTGCTGCTGGGCATGTTTGTTTTGGACAGCCAGAGAGCACATGGTGGCAAGGCGGGGCACGTTTCCCGTCAAAAACTCATCAGCCAATCAGAGCATAGCCCCCAACTGTATATATATATATATATATATATATATATATATATATATATATATATATATATATATATATATATATATACAGTTGGGGGCTGTGTGCTATACTTATTCTAATATATATATATATATATATATATATATATATATATATATATATATATATATATATATTAGAATAAGTATAGCGCACAGCCCCCAACTGTATATATACAGTTGGGGGCTGTGCGCTATACTTATTCTAATATATATATATATATATATATATATATATATATATATATATATATTAGAATAAGTATAGAATTAGGCTGAATGTTAATATTTGCATTACTGTATATAAGAGTATTATAATCATCTCATAATGAGAAATATTGACAGCTTTACCTGTATTCAAGATATCTTTACTTATTCATGCAATGTACAAAATAAACTAAAAGCTGGGCAACATTTTCTACTACCACACAAAGACCAGATCTTGAGAAAAGCTAGCTATGAACTTTGAGACGAAAAGACAATTTGTCATGAACAAGACAAATGACCTGAGGTGATACATTGTTGTTTTATAGAAAATTTTGTGGAAAATTATGAGAATACCATTATAACGATCTATGATGATTTATGTCGTGGAAGCAAATACCCCCTAAAGTCCTAGACTCATTATGCAGTATGCTCAGGTTATTTTATATGTTTAATCCAACTAATCCACAGGGAAGGTTTATCCTAAGACCACTTGACATCTGGGAATAACTTGCTATCTAATATTATGTGTAACTGACAGACATTCCCATCTCATTCTCTATTTATGGAAATGGATTTCATAATTCTCTCCCACCCTACGATTCTCGATGAGATTTGTGGAGTTACCATTGCCATACTTGAGATGGTTTATAAAAAATATTGGTTAATAAAGGAAAAACCTTATTAACCTACTTATCTAACCCTGTGGATGTGTGTTTGCTGGTCTACCCTTATTATTTAGATTGTTTGTTTTAGTGGAAGTCACATACAATCATCTTATTATTTGAGATAAACTGTTTAGAAATGGCAATATCCCCACAATGACAAATCTAACAATTGCTCACTGCTGATTATATGAATTAAGAGAGCAGGCTCATTCAACTCACCAGCATATAAAGCCTTGCTGAATTATGTAGAATTCGCAACCCACAAGCATGGAATCATGGAACATCACTATTCCCAAACAACTAATTACTGAACACCATTGTTTCCAATGACCAATCACTACACCTCAATGTTTTCAATGACCAATCACTGAACATCATTATTCCCAAACAACTAATAAGTGAACACAAATGTTTCCAATTGCCAGTCACTGATCATCAATGTTTCCAATGACCAATCACTAATCACCATTGTTTCCAACAAACAATAGCTGATCATAATTATTTCTCTCACTGGAGCAGTTCTCTGATGTTCATTATAAACTCTCATCCTAGCTATATTTTTAAGTAACAAAGTTGAGTTATTCCATCTGTAACAGTTTTCCTTTCTTCTCACCACCACTGCTTCTTCGTGTCTGTGCTATAAGGAGAACATTTATTATAAAAAAATGTATTTTGGTAATATGAAAATAGTTCATGTTGCCATCAACAGAGATTCCTTCATTCTTTAAGATATCAGCTATTATCTATTATTCTGTATTCCAATAATAATGAGCCTGAGTCCAGCTGTCAATATGAAATCTAAATCTTAAAGATCTTATTAAAAATGGTACTCTGTTTATTTGTGCTATTCACTGCATCACTGGCATTGAGCACAGAGTCGGGTTTGTTGTGTGCGTTTCCATGATTCTGTCTCGAGAGGCCACATCACTACAGCCGCTTGTGTCGCCGCAGTCTAATCTGTCTGTGAGTGTAATTCTTTGCCCAATCACTACCTTTCCGTCTCTCTCTCTCTCTCTCTCTCTCTCTCTCTCTCTCTCTCTCTCTCTCTCTCCCTGTCTCTCCCTCTGGTGTCGTGCGCGTTCTCGTGCAGTGCGCGCAGTGTCTAAGCGCGAGGAGAGTGTGAGTGTGTGAGGAAGCGTTAAACACACGCACACAGCACAAAAATTTCGCCCATCACCTCCAGCCGGAGGGCTGCACTCGGACTTCAGTGGCGGTGAAGTGCGGCGCGTTCGCCCTCATCGGCCACCATGTCCCAGATGCTGCTCGCCGCTCTGCTCCTGTGCGGACTCGGGGATGTATTCACCCACGGCCACACGCCGAGAGCAGCCGCTGCTGAGGAAGGTAAGACCGCAAGGCAAAGGGAGCCGAGTGCGTGCGCGTGTGTGTGTGTGCGTGTGTGTTACGCACTATGATAAAAACTTACACCGCTTCTTACGCATGGGAACGGTGCATGCACTCGGGGCTAACAGGTTACCTGAGATAAAGCTGAATGCGAAAGCTGAAATGGATTTGCGGGTTTTTTTCTTGAGGGATAAACTGTCTTAATCACAGACTTTATCAATGCACGACAAAGAGCTGTATCTTAATTCTACCGTTATTAAAATAAAGGGAAAAACTGGGACGCATCGATACTACAGTTCTGCGCGCAGATCACATTAAGGGCTCTCCGGTGGCTGCACTGCCAAAACCCTGGTGATGAATTTGCACCGAGTGTTAAAGTCATTCATTATTTAGTTTTTTTTTTTTTTTTTTTTTTCATTTTAGTGCTTATTTAGGTTCAGACAAATTTCTATGCACGCATTGTAGAATTTATGCGTATGAGGTTATTTGAACAGAAGACAGCAGGTTTGATCTGAAGCTTGAAGCCAAGCGCGAGCTCACACTGGGTTTTGGGCTGCATATGTCTCAGTGTGTATGTGTCGAACAGCATGGCACACAAGTTTAAGAGTATGAATAGACTTATGCTCATGTTGCAGATAAATGCAGAGGAAATATAGTCCTCTATCTGACAAATCATGGCATAATATATAGGTTTTGGAGATCTGAGTTGTCATATCACTATATATGGCATCTTTTGTCATCTGAAATCAGACCCAGGAAGCAGTCATTGTCTATTTCCTCTTTTAGTTATCAGCAAACCTGCTCTCAACTTGTACCACAGATAGTCTACATTAACATCATTCGTCTTGGTCCACTAGATCACTAACGATGAAGTATTAATCACTGCACAGAAATGTGTTTTTACAGTACTCAGCAACAGCAAACAGCACACCATTATTCACTAACCTTATTGTTTAAATACTTATCCATGGAGCCAAAATTACCTGTAAAAAAAAAAGCGGGTTTTGCAACTGTGTTAGTTTTCTCTTTTAATAGCTAGTAGCTGCAGTTACTACTGTATACCTCCATGGTAGCTTATTATCTAACACAAGTTAAGTGTGATTTAGCATAATAAAAATCCACTTCATCAGCATGCATTCAGTAGACGAATGTGACATTTTTAAAGCTGCATATTCATCATATCAGATGAACACCAGATGATTCATCAAATCAGATCAAAATGTCAGAAAACTCTCTTTAGAGATTAGATGAATGGTCTACTTCTGAGAATGTACCCTCTTTCTGAATATACACATCTCAAAAGCTTTACAGCTCTTTCAAAGCTCCTAATTTTTATCCTTCTGTACTCGCATATCTGTCTTTTAACAAACTATAACGAGGGTTGGCAATGTAATCTTAGCTTCTTAGTGATTACTTAGAGTGTTTGGTAAAACTGCTCCCCTCATTATCCATTTACCACGAACAGCCTCAGCCTTTTAGAGACTGTAATCAGATTGTAATTTGGGTTCCCTTTCTTCAGATCAGTTCACTTTCCCTGACATAGAATACATCACTGACAGTGTTATATATGCCAAATCTAAAATGCAAGGCTTTTAGAACTAATAAAAAGTACATTATTAGATTGTTTATTGAACGATGACACTAGATGGCGCACTAAAGGTGTGGCAGTGAAAGGAAAAAAATAAATATAGGGCTCAATACAATGTTTAATCTCATGATTATTCTGGTAACCATAGAGAGGGAGCGAGAGAGAGAGAGAGATATGTGTGTGTGTGTGTGTGTGTGTGTGTGTGTGTTGGGTACTGAAGTAACTCCATTTATATAAATACATTTGCAGCATATTAATAGTTTTGGTGTGTTTCTACAGAAATCGTCTTTGATTTCTTGCACTGATTATTTACAATACCAATGACAAATAGCTAGGTATCTCAGTTACTCATGTTTAGCTGTCTATATTAGCTGCCTGCATACATCATCTGTAGTCTCTAATAGCTTGGTTGCCAGCTTGGCCGTCTACCTATAATCTTACATTCACACTAGAAAACAGAGAGCAACAATGGACTATTCACTTTACGTATGCAACACACAGTCAAGATTTTAACAACACCAGCCAGTGACAACATGACAAGCGACATATGAATCAATATTTTTTCAGTTCTACTGAAAATAGGTATAATATTGTAAAAAAAAAACAATAGGTCCAATTGGTCCAATCCTGTGGTTCAGGTCTCAGTTCTGGTTTTGGTTCAACTTTACATGCAGTTAATTTTCAAAAAAAGAAAACGAAAAAATAATCAAATCAAATCAAATTTTATTTGTCACATACACATACATACAGAGTACGACATGCAGTGAAATGCTTTTTGCATCTGTCTGGTATTCAAACATAAGGAATGCAATTTGGGAGGTAGAAAGGAGGTAGATAAATATTAATAAAAAAAAGTATAAACTATATAAAAATAAACTATGTAAAATATGAAAATATAAGTGAAAAATAATGTATATACAGTACATATACATACATTTACATAAATGCATATGGTTTTAATTATTGTCCTTAAAGTAATCATGTCCTTAAACAGTAATCATGGTTTGATCCTATTCTTTTATTTATGTGTTTTTTTTAAACTGTATAGAGACATTGCAAAGAAAACTAAAGCTTAGGACTTTACTTGTGCGGTTAGCTTGCTTTACTAATTTGCCATTGTGTTTAGTACTAAGCAAGACATAACATGTAAACAAGCAATCAGTTTTCTTATTATTAGGCCATTAATCCATTTTTGAATAACTAGCTACATTTAGTAGCTAACAAGACACAACGCTCAACAAATGTAGGATAATTTATTCTCATCAACAAACTGAACAAAGCAGACATCTTATCATCATCTTTGTTTATCGTCTTAGGTTTGATATTGAAAACTAAATAGCCAAGAGTTCATGTTAACTTACTAGATAGCTAATCACCTAGCTTGATTGACTCACTACTGCTAGCTTACTATTGCAGGACCAAATGACCATATTGTCATGAACAACAGAATAGTATAAAGCTATGCTGAAATTGTTTTTCCTCATTCAGATGGCTTTAGGTCCTTTACTGAAATCTCACATGGTGCTAGCTTACTCTCAGTGCAGTTCTGTTTTAATTATCAAATATAATTAAATTGACCATTGTGGTGCAATCAACTGTGTTTGAATAATAATAATAATAATAATAATAATAATCATCATCACCATAATAATAATAATAATAATAATAATAATAATAATAATTATTAATATTATTATTATTATTATTATTATTATTATTATTATTATTATTATTGATAGTAGTATTAGTGTTAGTGCATAGTAGTACAGTAGTAGCAGAAATACGATTAGTAGGATTAGTAGTAATATCAGCTGGCTTGATTCACTTTATATAGTCAGTCTTACATTTTGTTCAATCTTAATAAGTATTTGCAATCAAAGCCAATAGTTACCACTTGTCTGCTCTGATGGGTAGATGTTATAGCTATTGAGCTTAAACAAACCACAGCATTGTTTTATCTGTTCTACTTTTACTGTTTTTTTTTTTGGTGTCACATGAGATATTGATCAGCTATAACAGACGTCTCAAGGTTGCAGGAAACATATGCACTATAAAGAGTACATGCCACAGCCCAAGGGGCAGTTTAAGTACAATCATTTCATAAATGAAATTAGGTGGATGAACCCCAGAGCCTAATTAACTGAGATTATATTGAAGCCTGCTGTGTTAGATTATTGTTCAACTGTGAGTTGTATGCGGCATTGGAGCCAAGTCAGTAACAGCATAGACCACCATTCATACAAAGGGAATGTTATCAGTTTTGTGTTATTAACTATACATAGGATCACAGGGTCTATAGTTATTCTTACACAATGCACATTTTTGCATCTTTTTCCTTCCATATGGTTACATTTTCCACCAGGATCATTGTTTCAGCATCAGTTTGAGATAAAAGACAGTCAGCTAATACATCATTTCATGTGGTTAACAGTTAGAATTGTGTCTTTTTGTAATATCAGCCATAGACATTACCCCCAAACAAAGAAGAACTACCTGGCTAATATACATGATAGAAAAACAAAGCTAGTAAGGGATGTTCCCCTCTTGTGAGTGAAAATGAAGCAGCTATATAACCTGAATCCCAGTTTTGGAATTTATCTCTGCACAGCTGGAGGTAATCTCTGCCCCAGGGAAATTCCTTTAAAACTTGAAGCCTTCTCCCAAAATAGTGACTTCTAATATCATGCATTTTCATCAGGAAGTACTTTTGGTGAGCATCCCAGGGCAGAATTTTCACATTTGTCAGTGTGAAAAACAGGTGCAGTCAACTCCACAATTATTGTCACCATTCAAGAGAATGGGAAAACTTGAGCGTAAAATATAAACATTACATATTATTATTGAAATTCCCCTAAATTTAGGAGAAACAAATTTGTTTTCATTATTAGAATGATCCACCTTGACCTTGACCAGCTTAAATTTGTTACTGAAAATAATTTGGTTGATTAATAATAACAGTGGTCTAAGGCTGTTTAAAATGTACAAAAAGAGGATATTTGAGGAAAACAGGTCCATACACATGTATATACAAGTCTGAGAATGTAACATAGTCTAAAATGTTTAGCATATTAAGTGGTTTAGCATATTAAGTGGTTTAATGTTTAGCTTATTAAGTTCCACTACTAGCCAGTCTTGATCAACATTACAGGAAAGTGCTTAATGATATTATTCTTTAACAGGGAGGCTTAAAAAAATATATTTTAGGATTTTTAATAAGCTTAAAATGAGTGATTTTCCAAAAAAAATATATTGTGTGAAAATAAAACTAAACAGTTTAAAGTTTGAACATCAGGTCTAAAAGTTTATAGTATCACCCACTGATTGAATTTATTACATTTTGTTTCAACTCGGTGACAGAAATTCTGGAGTAAACCATTTATTTTCATAACTCTTTGCTTCATTATCTGAAATGTCTCATGTATAGCTGCAATAGCCTATCATTTCTGCTCATTTGCAGTCCATACAATGACAGTAGTGCTGTTTCAGAGTTTTATACCTTTCACATCCAAATAAATGGCCCTGGGGTGTGAGCCATCACTAGCACTAAGAAAAAGAAAATCATTTCGGATGACCTGTCAGCCCTAATACATCTGAGCCTCTTAAAACTAGGATTCACAGTGACATCTGTAACAGCATATATGTTGAATGTTTTTAGAAAACTATTTTTCACAAACAGTGAAAATGGCCAGCCAGAGTATACTATATGCATGCTGTGAATAACTGCACCAGGCCCTTTATACATTTATTTAACAAGTCTCAGTTTTTGTTTTCACTGGTGTTCTATTGGTCTAAAGTGTACGGGCCTTGACTTGTTTAGTACAGAGTTTTGGACCGGTCCTTGTAAAACCCAGCCAATCCGCTGTAAGCCTGTGAAATTATGCAGTGTCTGTGTTCTATGGATATTTAATGGAAGAATCTAATGAGTAATCAAATGCAGGATTGGGAGAGAGTTCTGATATGTTATAACTCAGGTAAGGCGATGGAGACTCAACTCCTCAAGGCTCTGGGTTGTTGATTGGAAAGTTGAGGTTCAAGGCCCAGCACCTCCAAGTTGCCCCTGTTGGACCCTTGAGGAAGGCCCTTAACCCTCTCAGCTTCATGGGTGCTATATCATAACTGCCCTGCAGAGAAAAAAATCTGCATTATATGTGTGTAGCAATAATAACAACTTCTTCCTCTTATCATATGCCACAAGACGTTCCATCATGGAACTGCAATCACACACAGCTGAAAATCAATGTTCTGACATTTGGAGAGATGCCTCCGATGCTCACCTTGCCCATATGTCAATAGTCAATATTGGAGCAAATGCATTTGAATGTGTTACTTTTTGCCAAATTGACACTGTGCTCACAGATAGCATGTTATCATTTGGATGTTATTAATTGAATGTGGATGACTTTGCAAAGTTAAGTTAAACTCTAATTTCATTAGTTTGTCATAAGGCATGGAAGGGTATTTTCCAAAGTTTCAGGTAATATTTATGCCTCTTAATCTAGTTAATTTTAATTTAACTTTTTATTTTTTTTTTTAGCTATGATGTTCTTCCATCCATCGATTCTGTAATAATACCTGATTAAATGCTTGAGTAGAAGCAGTGCAGTTACTGAGGTCTTTCATTTAATGCACTACTATAATTTTTACCTAAAATAACGATGCAATCAAAATTTGTTCCCACTTACGAACAGAATGAATATGGCTACCATTATTGCCTTTTTACATAGTCCATGGTATAATATCTCATACACTCAGATATTCTGTAAGGATATGAAAAGCTAAGCTGTGTTTCATTTTAATGATGTAATAAAAAAATGTAACCGCACTGCTGAGGGATGTAACATTTAAGCAAAAAGTTTAAACATTGGTGCAACTTTATGTTTTTAAACATATTTCTACAATATATTCACTTCTAATGCCTTGAATAAAAAATCATGAATAAACTGCTTAGTTAAACACTCTTTTCCCTTTTGGATAATATATATTAAATGATCTAATCTGTACAGACTAATCTTAGTGATATAAGTTCTTATGCCATGTCGTTATGTTTCCAGTTGCTCCGGACTGTTATCTAGCAAGCTAGCAGTGTGCAGTTGTTGGAAATGTGTTTAGTTTGCGCCGGATATTAACATATTTGTATTGTTCATTTTAAAGATCTGAATCATCTCACGATTTCAAAGGAATGAAATGAGTTTATATTCACACTTAACCCATATACTTGGATCCACACTTTGGACTGTTCTGGGGTATCTAGCTACAAAGAAAAAAATGCTATAAGGAAATTTATTTGTTGGCTCCATGTCATGTGAAGTGACATGATGTAATTTCAGTGACTTCTGATCAATATGTTATTGAAAGCAAGAGGAACAAGAGTCCTAAGAGTTCTGTCTTAATAGTGACATCGCTTATGTAAAGTTGCTCTATTTATAATATTGTAGTAGTATATGGTTTGGGATGAAGCCCACATATTTGTTTTCAGAATGTAAACTGTATTGTTCATAAATTTCATTGTTACATTTAATTGACCAAGGCTGTATAAAGTCACCTTTCCAGTATAAGTATAAAGAGAAAGAAATAGCACTAAGCTAGTAGCTAAGTAACTTAGTAGCTGAGCAGAAATTAACTATAATTTGTATTGAAACATCATGATATATCATGAATTATTTGTTCGGGTAATCTGTTAGATAAGGCAGAAGGTAAGATGCACCAGAGAAAAAATAAAAAGATCAGGCTGTATTTTTTATTGACTATCATGACTGTAACAGAAGTTTTCAATAAACACATACAGTACAGTACAGAGAAATACATGAAACACAGGCACTTAGCCAACTAGCAGGTCTCCGGTAGCGCACTAGCTAAAACAGAGCAGAGGATTAAAACACAGATCAGTGGAAAAAACACACCAAAGCCGAACAGGCACTTTGATCCACAACAGTTTGCCTAATCTCACTCAGAAATAATAAGAGACAGCAAACACCGTATAAGTCATTACACAACATCACAATCAGATAATGATAGAATCAAATATCACAATAAAGGAGAGGTGGATGTTTTTTAGTCCCTACATTTTAAGCTAATTATATAACAAATAAACTGCTTTAACTGCTAAGATGCTCGACGTCTTGAATTTTTGTTCATTTGCATCCTGTTAGTAATAGCATTAAAAGTAGCCTAAGATTATGACGTATGAATTATCTGTGGTAAAGTATGAAGTAAACACCCAAAACTGGGACAATATCGTACCCATGAAACCCGTGAGTGTAACTATAACAGGTTTGTCAGCAGCTCAGGCACACCATGTTTGAGAATCAAAGACAAAGACTTATACTGATTATTTAAAATGATTTTTCCTTTTGACCAGTTTTTGTAAATTTGATAGAATAGATATTGCTGGCTTTAAAATGACCAGGAAAAGGACAGATAAAGGCCGGAAAAAGTTATGCTGAAGTTACTTATGTGCCATAGATAATATATTGGATAAGCCATGTTGTATAATTTAACCAACATAATGTGCTCAAATCTGAAGGTTAAACATAATGCAAAATGAGAATAATGATTACGGACACTTGATATGGCTGATCAGAGCAGGAAATAAAGTGAGCATATTAATTTGACAGCTTAAGGATGAAGAACATAACCAAGGAGTAGTAACATGATTTGATAGACAGCATTTGCATTTTTATTACCATTTTGCATATCTATCACACATGGCATGATACAGAATGTTAATGAATGTTATTACTGTATATTTGTTCTAAATATCTGAGCTGGATTTGCTGATATTGACATACCTTAGAGATTATAGAGCCATGTGATGCTTTTTTGGTGTTTTCTGAAATTTTTCATAATTACTGAATTTAAAGTTTTTGTTTGTTATCAAAAAGACCCCAAAGTTCAAATAGTCAACAGATACAACAATAAATATTTTCTTCAAGCCACAATAGTGTTCAAAATATGTGCGTTCAGGAAGGTATACATTTTTAAAAAAACTCCTTTTTATCTATTATTGCTTTTTTAGAGAGTATTTCTTTTTGTTAAAACACAAAACGATATATTTTAAATATCAGCTAATCAGTCATTTTTATATACTAGTTTTAAAATTATTTGTTAGTGGCTGCTGAGTTGCTGAAATAGGCAATTAAATAATATCCTTTCATGAGGCTTAGCAGTTGTGTGTGGATGTTCTTACAGAGTTCTTCCAAAAAACCTCCTGGTTTTCTTCCCCAGTCTCAAGACATATATTGTAGGCTGTCTGGAATCTCTAAATTATCAATAGTGTCCCTTGGGAAAAAAATCCAGTTTCCCCATGACCATGTGTGGAAAAAGCGCTACATAAATGAAATGGGTAATCTTTATTATCCAATTAAAAATAATATTTTTTAGAGTGTGCACTAGAACAATGGTATTTTAATACTGATACATAATTATAGTTCTATAAAAAAAATAAGATCTCAGATTACTATTTGAGTTCTGAGCACTCACGGGCATTTTGAGTCTAATATAAAAATGTATGAAATATTAGTTGGATATTCTATATATTCTATGAATTACTTGTCAACTTAAATTACCTAATTCCTATTTAATAAGCACACTTCACTTGTGCTTTGTTCAGTCATATTTGTTTAGTAGTTGTTTGAAATAGCTTACTCATATTCAGTGTTGTAATGTAATGGAGTACAAATACTTAGTTACTGTACTTAAGTAGAAATTTCACGTATCTGTTCTTTACTTCGCTATTTCCTACATTACATTTCCTAGATAAAATGTATACTTTTACTCCGTTATATTTCCACTAAGCATCTTCGTTACTCGTTACTACAAAATAAAATCAGAAGAAATGTGTGCGACTACAATAAGGGAGGTTTGGGGAATCACTGCTCCTAGATTGCATTACGCTCCGCACGCTCTATTTCAGCGTAATGTTGCTAAAGGAGGTGGAAGCACAACTGAAACCGCCATGGGAGCACCTACTGGAGGACCTCCCGTTATCGTAGACCAGGGGTGGCCAACCAGTCAGAGACCAAGAGCCACATTTTTTACTGTGTTACCGCAAAGAACCACATCATACACATGGGCACACATGATCATCACCTTTTTTTTCCCTGCCATTTTGAGAGCGAACTTGACACAAATTGTTTACTCAATTGATCTTGCTCCTACTGGGAAACTTTTGCGTCTGACGAAAATACCGTAATGAAATCAAGCGAAGCAAACTTCGATATGAACGTAAGAGCCGCATGAAACCGGGCAAAGAGCCGAATGCGGCTCGGGAGACGCGGGTTGGCCTCCCTGTCGTAGACGACCACCCCAACGATAGTGGTGAACAGGGTGAAGAAGATAACGTTATACACCCGTGGCCGTATTTGCAAGAAATGTTTCTGTACATTGGAATGAAAGATTCTTCCTACCGGATGAAGTGGCTCTTATGCCTACCGAAAATCACTAAAATTTTACTTTTTACTTTTACTTCAAATACTTAAGTACATTAAATATCAGAAAATTACTTTTGATACTTAAGTACAGTAAATATCAGATACTTTAAGACTTTTACTTGAGTAATATTCTAAAAGGTGACTTTCACAAAGTCTTTTTCTAGTACGATACTTGTACTTTTACTCAAGTGTTGCTTTCTAGTACTTTATATAACACTGCTCATACTGTATTGAAGGATGCTGATATTAATAGCATTGTACCACAAGTACCCAAGAACCCAAACCAAAGAAACTGTACAGGACTTTTATAGCTTTGCTTAGTCGATCAGTAGTGGACGGCTTATCTGGTTAATCGGCACTAAATTCGACTTAACATATGGATTTTTTCCATATCATCATTCCGGTGTGGATAACTTTTACACGAGAAAGCACAAGACGAGAAGTGACACAGCAAAAAACTGAATAAAATAAAATGAAACAAAATGATTTTGGTTGTGTGCCACTAAGCACAGCATGACATCACTCAGTATTTATAAATCACTCACGCTGTCCTTGTTTCAGCTTTTCATGTCTACTATTCCATCCAGAATATTAAGTCAGTAATCACATTTGTATTATGAGACAAAAGTAAAGTCAATATGTGTTCATATAATTGAAAAAGTCTAAGGAAGGCGCGGACTGTAAGGATGGTGTTCTGTGGCTGTATTGGATCTCCTATGAACTATAAAGCTTGAATAATCATTTCAAATGATTTTGCCTGAGACCAGAAAATAAGAGATATTCATCTGATTATCTCTAAGTATATTATTATGACTGTGGGTAGCAAAGCAGCTTATTTTGATGCAGACATAGGAAAATGGCCACGGTTCTGTGATTGTAGTGTTAAGAGACTAAAGCAGTAAAAGGTTTATTTGTATATAAAATGCTAATGTTTGTATTCTGTCTATAAATCTGTCCTTGAAGAGGCCTCACATTGTACCATATATTTCAGCAGGTCTCAGATGCCAGTCGTCCTGTTGCACCACCCTGTCCACATCAGCACAGACATCTTCTTTTCTGGTCATGAAAGTAGCAGCTGGAGAAGAACACAAATCAATTGGCTCATGCCCAAACAGATTACAAGTCATTAGGCTAAGTTGTTAAGATCCGCTTGCACTTGCATGAAAATAGAGCCTTACATTAGTTGCCGAGGGACTTGGGAAATATGTGCACATTAATGAATAATAATAGGACAATGTTTACTATGTTGTAAGAATTGAGTGCTTTCAGGAAACTTGCTGAAGACCTGAGCGATACAGTATAGGCAACATTATGAATCAATTATTTTTTAGAGTATTTCAGAAATGATATTAAACACTGATATCGAAAAAATATATATTAAACATTTGAAAAAATATACTAAACTCTAAACTGAGAAAAAGTTAATGTTCTTTTTATTTTAAGAAGTATCTTTAGTCTCTCAGTTGTGTAGATTCAAAAAACTCCCAAACACTCAGTTTTACCACAGGGCTTCCGAAGGTTCTAACTGTTTTATGGTGGTTGGATCCACGCTAGAGCTGGGGGGTGTGTTTTAAAATGGTGCAGCCACTTTGGGATCACACAGCTATTGATCGACATTGTGAGCATGAACATTTTTTCAACTTTATTCTTTTCTTTTTGATCACAGGATGTTTAAATTCCAGCACTAGAAACCAGCAGTCTTGACATTGCACTACATGGTCATACTGTATGTGCAGCAATTTAGTAACAAGAAAAAGCAAACACTATGATTTGACTTTTGTCAACTGCAGTAGAAGCTGCAACAGAAAGTAGTGCAAATTCATTTCGGCCACTAAGTCTGAATTCGTAGCATAGACAAAAGAGTATTCACAGCAATATCATCCCTCATACAGATCAGAAAATGAAAGCCAGAGATTTCGGTTAAGCACCGAAAGTGGGTCTCAATTCTGTCACCTTTCCACTAATGGTGCCCTAAATTTTCAGAACTGATGTAATCTCATAATATTATTGGCTCATTCAGTTGCACACTTGTGGCCAGCATGTATGATCAAATGTATCCTGCACGTATCCTACATGGCCTTAGGGAAACACTGCTGCATTTCCCATAGTCCCTGACACCATGTGGCAGACTGTTATGGCAGTGAACCGGAGCCACTGAGCCAGATTAAAGGAGAACTGTCCCAGCTGCCACCTGGCCTACAGCGACGGCCGAGAGCCTGACGCTGGAATGTTCTAGAAAAGCCACACAGCAGAGTAATTCATCCAGCCATGCACACTCAGAAGAAAGAGCCTGGAGCATTAAAGGAGCTTCACGTTCTGTTTTTTAATGGCACCCTTTGATATCATAGAATTAATTACTCAGTAACATTAATTACAGCATTCAGTATGATATGTAATCCTATTCATTCACATCCAAGCTTTTTGAAGATAGATCCAGTGACTGACATGCACTGAATCATATTATACTGATCTGCATGCGAGGCACATTCTTTTTCAGTTTTCAAGATAGCGCGCTCCAATAACTCGTTGCCTAGCCGTGAAGGGTGCAGATCATCAGAGGAGGCTAAAGATTGGATGGCAGAGATCTGAAATACCGATGTGCTTAGATGTGCTGAAGTTTTCACAAACACGAGCTCTCCCTGGCTTCAAGACTGAAAGTTTCAATGAGGTTCGTTCTGATGGTTTACTCTGTCAATTCTTCATTGAACGTAGCAGTGCAGAATAAATTCTTTTATAAACGGCTTGACATATTTTAAAAATTTCAGCCCCAAACACCATTATTGTGCTAGTACTGTAGCTTTCCCATGGGAATAATAAAGTAAAATTTTTGAAGAAGTATTTATCACAACAGTTCAGTCATGAACATGATTATTGTTATACTGATAAACCCAAATGCCACATAAACATATAAATAAATGTACAATAAAATACTGTTAATTTAATAAAATAATGAATAAAATAAAACCTGTCATCAAAATCGCTACTTAAGCAGGAACATACCTGACGGATTTTAAAAGTCAAGGTTCGAAATTAATAAATGGTATAAATGATTAAAACTATGATATATTATTACCTACAGTACATGCATTATGTGAGTGTGTAAAAGACGCTTATGCATACTATACCATTTCTGATTGCTGTAGCAGTTACCATTAACATTGGCATTAATATTCATTCATTCATTCATCTTCTACCGCTTATCCGAACTACCTCGGGTCACGGGGAGCCTGTGCCTATCTCAGGCGTCATCAGGCATCAAGGCAGGATTCACCCTGGACGGAGTGTCAACCCATCGCAGGGTACACACACACACTCTCATTCACTCACGCAATCACACACTAGGGACAATTTTCCAGAGATGCCAATCAACCTACCATGCATGTCTTTGGACCGGGGGAGGAAACCGGAGTACCCGGAGGAAACCCCCGAGGCACGGGGAGAACATGCAAACTCCACACACACAAGGTGGAGGCGGGAATCGAACCCCGACCCTGGAGGTGTGAGGCGAACGTGCTAACCACTAAGCCACCGTGCCCCCCGGCATTAATATTATCATGTAATAAATATATGGGTGTTTTATATTGTCTACATTTGTAAACACTGGAACGTTCACATCATCACGTTACACACTCTGCTTCACAGCAGATTACGAGCATGTCCAACGTGCACTCTCACTCCCAACAACCACCTGCACTCCCATACTCACACGCATCGTCTATCTAATCGTGTTCACGTGTGTTTAATTATGTATGTTTGGCTTAGCACTGTTTATAAGCACTTCTGTGTCAGTTTGCAGTTTGCAAAGTTGTTGTTCAGATCTCTCATGTTTGTGACATTTACCCAGGTCATTTACACAGATTTAGTGTTTCCTCTGTTCTTGATTACGGTTTTGCTTACCCCGACTGAATCCTGTTCATAGCCTGATTGACCTGTACCTATTTTGACCCTGCTCTTTGCCTGATGTCTGTCGGATTGTTTGCTAATTTCTGTTGAGTTTTAAACTATTCCCAGACAGGAACACAAAAGCTGTGTCTAAAAAAGGAGAGTTATACATGTAATATATTTACAATAATTCTTTGCAGCTGGGCAGAATCCTGAATGTCTACGTATTTATTAGATTTGCAGTATTTTCAAGTAAACAACATTCGGGCAACATGCAGACCGTTTACTGATATGCTCGTGAAGCTATTTACAGAAGTGCTACAGTTTAGATCAAGTAGCTTATAAGGAATGAACAAATTGTATTGATCGATAGTGCAGTAGTGCTGATAAATATCTTTTGTTTACTTTTCTTATCATACACAAAAATATTTGAATCCATCATTCAATGTTTCTTGTTGGCCAACAGAGGCAGAGTTTCTGCATATGCACAAATTAAAAGAGAGAGAGAGAGAGAGAGAGAGAGAGACTTAACTATATACATACACTGGTTAACCTGATTACTGGATTGAAATACAGGTGGCTTTATTAGATTTATAGAACTTCAATAACAAGCTTGAATATTTAAATAATTAGATATGGTGCATTTTGCTGCTTCACTGTTTATTTTTCTAAGATCAGTGCTAATGTTGAAATGACCAGTATTATTATGTCCCTGTACATCAACACACACACTCTCTCTCTCTCTCTCTCTCTCTCTCTCTCTCTCTCTCTCATACACACACACACACACACATACACACACACAAACACACACACATTGTTTTTTTCTTTAATGCAAGCTGCCTGAGCCATTGCTAAGATCACTTACCTGCACCTACCAGCTAAACGCCATCTAATGCCACCTCCCATTAAAGTGTTTTCTGCATGCATGACCATGTTTCTTTCATATTTTCCACATCTTTCATGTAAATAAGCCACCTGCACTGCTGAACCACTGCTAAGCTTCTTTAGTCTCTGACTCTTTTTGTTCTAATTAGCGATATGCTTGCTTGTTTTTGTTTCTCCTGTCTCCTTGTCAGAGAAGTGCATTCGGCCTCTCTGCCTTTTTGCTGCGCCTCAGTGCACTGCAAAGGGAATGGAGATAAAGCACTCAGCCTCACAAACACGGCCTGTCACAGGCTTTCACTGCTTGCTGAAAGATAAAGCACACTTCTCTTGAAAGTTGTTCAATACTTTCAGGAAAAAATTAGAAGCAGCACTTTCTACACTTTCAACCATGCTAAATTGGCTATACTGTGTTTTGGCTGAGATGGGTTTAGTTGGTTTCAGTGATTGCATCGCATTTCCTGCTGGCAACAAAAGGTGCTCAGAGTGTTGCAAAGGTCAAGTGTGTTCTTCTGCCAGACAGGCAGCAATATGCTGAGGGCAGAGTTGAATGCTCACCTCTTTTATGAGTCAGTTAAAAAAAAAAATCTGAGCTAAATTTTGGCAAAAGAAACCTAGTGGTAAACTGTGTACTGTACTTTAACTCAGCTAAACTATATTCACACAACAATATTAAATTGAATATTTCCAGAACAATTTATATGCAGATTCATGGAAATTCACATTTAGGAAACCTTAAATTAGTTGATTAAATTAGACAATAACTTGTGATTTTGCAGCTGTTTAGAGATGATGGCATTTATATTCAGTATCATTATCAGAGCTGATCATTTTTAAAAGTATTAGTTTAAAGTATCAGATTCAGTTATATGAAAGAAGAGTAAATTCTGATTTGTTTAGTTTTGCTAGTTTGGCCTGTACTCTAAGAGATCTTGGAAGACATTAGCTGCATCCAAAATGATGTATTACACACTGTACACTATGCATACCTACACTGTACACTATGTACTCTAGAAAGGTGGTATTGGATCAAATGATAAACAATTTTTATTGTTGCAACTGGAAGCATAAGCTGTTTCCCAGTTGATGGAAAATGACGTTGAATGCACATAATGTGATGCTGTTAGCTTTAGCAGAATACATAGATTTTTTTTTTTGAATGTTGAAAAATAAATCACACAATGTGGACTAATTTTAAAGAGATTTGAAAGATATCTATTTTGAACTGCTAAGGTGGATTCAGTGCATCCCGCATCAGCAACTAATAACCCCATCAGCAACTGGTAACTCCATCAGCAACTGGTAACCCCATCAGCAACTGGTAACCCCATCAGCAACTGGTAAAAAATTAAGAAAATCAGAAAATTGATTGATGAACACACCTCCCAATACTCATCACACTATTTATATTCCAAAACGGCATAGAAGAGTGCATAAGTATATGATTTGGATGCTGTAATACATTTATACGTAGGTATTATACTGTGTGAATGCAATGCAGTTGGACTTTATATTGTGTTTGGGTCTATTTTAATACAGTTCATTTAGAGGCATTACTGGCATTATTTGCATTAAATGTGAACAAGACCTAAATAGCATATGGCATCTAAAAGGTGGTGATGCACAAATTAAATTTACCTCACTGCTCTGAACCTGTTAAACACCAATATGTTTTCTTTTTCTTTTGTTCCTTTTTACTTAGATCTTACAAATTTACATTGAAATGTAAATAACATTCAGGACATCCAATTTCCAGAATAAAGAATGTAATTGGAAAATGCAGGTATAAAAGGAGAGCAGTGCTGTGCCTGGTTGGCAGAAATGGGCAGTGCCAGCTGATCTTATTAATTCTGGTATTTTCTCTCTGATGTTGTTCTTTTGACCAATAATGGACTACTTACATTAATCGCTTATTACTGTGTGATTCCTGAAACCGGCTGCTGAAAAGGTTAATATAGCTTTTTTTTACCATGCTGATGCTGCACTAGCTTGTGTGTGTGACCTGCATTTTATGCTTGCCATTTATTATTCTTTCTCCCTAATACCTTTTATTTTCTTTAAATCACGGCTTTTGGCTCAGCAAGCAAACACAGGTGAAGGAAATGAGTGGTAGAAACATGCTACAGCAAAAGGACAAGGCAGGCAAGCTGCAATGACTGTGTGTGGTGTGTTCAGCCCAGGAGCAGTGGCATTTCTTCTGTAGGAAAGCGGCTATTATCAGCTCAGCTATTCCATACTGTAGGGTTGATGTCTGTATTCATAATCAGTTAAAGTCTATTGTTACAGCTGGAGGCAAAATACCGCTTCAGGCATAAAGCCTGCTGACTCATCCTGTGGCTTATGCTGTAAGTTTTTTGCTCATGCTGTAAGTTTTTTTGTCATGTGGCATTCAGTTCGTGATGAGATGTAGTCACTTTAAACCTTATGCATATATATTTGTTCTGCTTGTGCTCTTTTAGCTTGTATTGTAGAGTTCTCTCATAAAATTTCTCTTTTGGATTACATGTTTAGAATTTTGTTTAAAGGCAAAAATGACAGACATCAATCTTCTTAGGAACTACATGAATGGGAAATCCTTGAGATATTGAACTTTATTACTAATATACATACTACTATAAATATTATTTTGGCCCATGTGCACTTTACTTGAGTACCATTAAAACGATATACTTGTATTCTTACCAAATTGCAATTTTTAACTACAAGAACTAAAAACTTTTTTTTTTTACTCTTGACATTTATTATTTAGACCTTTATTTAGATCTGCTCTAGACAAATCATAAATACGTCTTCCTCTCTGATCCAGCAAATGACTTTACTCAATATATCAAATGAATAGGATCAGATTAACATGCAGTCATTTTAATTTAGCATCCACTAAATTTAGTTAGCACCTAATCAGGTTCATCAGTGTGACAACTATCAAGAATTGTGCCAATTTGGCATCTGCAGTGAACATCTCATGCTATACGATGTAGTTATCACCTCAGCTATCTGCTCTCCAGGTGCATCTGAATAAGAATAATCTATCAGACTGAAAAGTGGAGCTTGACTGCACAGAAAAAAAAGCTCAACGAATTTACAACATTCAAATGCCTACATCGGTTCCACATGACTGAATTGAGTAACAATTACATAATTAGTTTTCGTACATCCAACATGATTTGATCATGTATTTTCAAAGCCCTGAATAAAATCAAGCCCAGAGCTCACACCTGAAGTAAGAATATAATGCACACTTCTGGTGTGCATGCTTTAATTGCCTAATTTAATACTATAGTAGTAGAGTTCTCTTCTGCAACAACATCTTTATGAGATTTCACAATGTAACAAGTTTACGTTGCACTACATGAATGGATCACGTTCACGCTACATCATTCAGTCTAGTAATTTTTTTTAAACATATTTTTGTACTATATGTAATATTTTTTTTCTAAAATTTAAGTGACCACATATTCCTTTTATTCAATGTGGCCCTCAGTAAAATGTTTCAAAGAGCTCCATCAAATTTCATTCATTTTCCGAACTATGCTCGGGTCACGGGGAGCCTGTGCCTATCTCAGGCGTCATTGGGCATCAAGGCAGGATATACCCTGGACGGAGTGCCAACCCATTGCAGGGCACACACACACACTCTCATTCACTCACGCAATCACACACTACGGACAATTTTCCAGAGATGCCAATCAACCTACCATGCATGTCTTTGAACCGTGGGAGGAAACCGGAGTACCCGGAGGAAACCCCCGAGGCACGGGGAGAACATGCAAACTCCACACACACAAAAGGCAGAGGCGGGAATCGAACCCCCAACCCTGGAGGTGTGAGGCGAACGTGCTAACCACTAAGCCACCGTGCCCCCCTCCATCAAATTTGAAAATGGATATTGAAACATAAATTTTGCTAATTTACTGACATTAGCTGCCTATATTTATCTAAGTTGCCCTGTTTCCTTTGCTATATTTTTTTTATTTAAATAAGATCATCAGTTTAAGCATTCAATTTTTACTTTGTGATAAATGAGTATATTTAGTAGAAAATAGTAGAAAATGTATTAGTATTTTTAGTATTATTAATATTATTAGTTTTAATAAAAATAAAAACATTATTAACTTTAGATGTTTTAATGTACTTCATTTATTTCTTATGTTATATATTATTATAATTTTATTTTATTTTTTATTTTTTTGTAGGATTTTGACACGTTATCTCTTATGGATAATTACCCAGCACTTCCCCCTGAAGATTACTGTGATTATGTTATTAGCTCTGGAACAATAGAGCATTATTCTTAATATGATTATTTCATCTGGTTGAACATGGGAACGTGTGACTCTTGAGCACTTTGTTTTTAAAGAGGGGAGAACATGCATCCAGACAGTTAAGTCGCAGACTCACCGCTAAACACTTTAGTTAAGAAAGATCAACATGTGTAAATGTTGAGGGATCAGTCTTATGTACAGTGTGTCGACAATCAGCAGCTCAGTACACCCACTCCAAAGTGCTGATATCTCTAGTACGAACAGATTGCTTCCTGCCGAAATTGTAGCCAGTTGAAAGATGCATACGGTGCTGCTTTTCAATGCACACTTCATTTTCTCAATCTGCTGTCAGGCTGAGAATTGAAAATGAGCTAGCACGGGCTAAAACGCTTTATTACTCCCTTATGTTTACAGGTTTTTTTTTCAACTGGAATGATAAACCTGCTAGATCTTGGAAAACATGCAGTAAATATGTAGTTTAAAAGTGAATATATTCAGAAGACGTTGATTTCATTTCTTATTTAGAGGTGGATTTAAAAATGAAAATCATAGCCCTTCTTATTGACTGTTTTTTTTTTCTGTACATGTTGTATTGATGGCTCTGTAAGCACTTATTGATAATATAATTCCATTCATGAGCTTTACACACATTGCATTGAGAGTTCATGCAAAACAAACCTTAAACAATCATGAATAACACATGCACTTACTGCGGAGGAAGAGGTTATGTGGAAGTGCCCTTTTGCAGTGGAGAGTGCGTTTAACGGTGCAGCAAGCCGTGCTATAACTTCGGCCTTGGAACTGCATCAAGAACTTTGAAGAAGAAGAAGAAATGATAAATGATGATGATAAAAAGAGTAAATAATGCAGTGAAGCTTGCAGTTTCTCTGTAATTAAGTTAGGTCAATTTGGGTATTAGATAAGGAGTTTCTTTCATACATTTGGCATGACTGGTCCCCTGTTTGTTTAACTCCTCCATGGTGTGTATTAGCTATTTTTTATTGTTTGTTTTGCAGGTTTTCCTCTTTCATTTGACAAAATCAAGAATTTCATTTGCAGTCAGTTAAAAGGGTTTGCAAGCGATTTATAGCAAAAAGATTTTGAGATTTACATTTTGTTTTAAAACTGCTGCAGAGTATGTATAACATATACAGGTGCATCTTAATAAATTAGAATGCCATGGAAAAGTTCGTTTAATTCAGTAGTTTAACTCAAATAGTGAAACTTGTGTGTTATATAAATTCAGTCTTTAGTCTTTGGTTTTTTTAATTGCAATTATTTTGGCTCACATTTATCAAAAACCCACCAATTCACTCAATTCATCTCCAAAAATTAGAATACTTCATAAGACCAATAAAAAAAAAAAAAAAAAAAAAAAAAAACATTTTTAGTGAATTGTGAGTTGGCCTTCTGGATAGTCTGTTAATTTACTGTATACTGTGTGTATTCAATACTTGGTAGGGGCTCCTTTTGATGTAATTACTGTCTCAATTCATTGTTCCTCTTGACAAATGATTCTCTATGGGGTTCAGGTCTGGTGAGTTTGCTGGCCAGTCAAGCACACCAACACCATAATCATCACAATTCAAAGTACCAAAGACTTAAACTACTTCAGTCTGTGTGTGTGTACTGAATTTATATAATAAACGAGTTTCACTATTTGAGTTAAATTACTGAAATAATTAAAAAAAAACTTTACCACAACATTCAAATGTAAAAGGTTACAGTTTAACTTGAGGACAGACAACAACGACAAGCAACATTCTTCCTCCAGAGCAGTCTTTCAGTAATTTCACCTGACAGTCTGAGACATTTTCTGTCCCTTCCCATTGGGATACCCTAAAGAGGTCTTGTCACAATAGCTTGTCTCCGGGTGCCAAAATCTGACTGAATTATTTAGCACTTCCTGCCTGTCAGGTCCATTATTCTTGATAGAGAGACTGATACATAGATATGGACTGACAGCATGCCTGTAATCAAAATGGCTTTGTGCAATTTGGATGCCTCTTTACTCTTCGATACAGCAGCCAGCAGGTGCCCGGGGGGATCCTTTGCAGATAGCACTTCAAGACATTCATTTTCAGAGCTGGCGAGTGAAAGCAGCGACCTCCACCATTGTTTCCCGAAGGATCCCCATCACTTTATTATAGAATGGCCCCCCACATTACATCTTCCACACTCCTATGACCTAATGACTTTCCTGAAGACTCAGGAAGGGAATTAAAGCTTATCCTGATTTCTTTCTTCCAGAAGACTTTCACAGCTTTTAACTCTCTTATTTATCTTGGACCATTAGTCATCGGTTGCATGCAGCTGCTCACTGGCACAGAATCCACTTTCTCATTGCAGCTGTAAAGAACAACATTTACATTTATTTATTTAGCTGATGCGATGATATGTACAGATAACACAGCATGTCACTTCATTACGCAACCAAGCACTCACTTAATGTCTTGGTCACTGCTAATCCATCACTGCAGTGCAGCTGAAATTATTATGATCCTTTTTGCTTGAATAAGATGTAGATATAGAATACGGTATAAATGACAGGCATTAAAGTTATATCTTGGCACAGCAGGTATCATTGCTTCCTTAAAGCTTATAATCTGCGATTTGATTCCGACATTGTGTTGCTGTGTGTGTGTATGTGTGTGTGGAGGTTCTGTTGTTCTCCTAATGTGTGTGTGTTTCCTGTGTTATTATGTTTCTCAAACTTACCCAAAAAACATGCCAATATGTGGATTGGCAGTTAAATTACCCCTTGTGTGTGTGTGTGTGTAGACTGGCATCCCATCCAGGGTGTATTGCTGCCTAACACCCAGTATTCCTGGATTACCTCCATACAAACTCTTTGCCCTTGATGGGGATAATGGGCTTACTGAAAGAGATTGAAAAGCATCCATGTAAGCAAGTTTTAGAAAGAAGAGGTAGGATTTGTTCACACAGATGGTTGATATTTGGAGAATGCAGAAAAAACAAAATAAAGTGTTTTATTAATGTGTTGGGGTATTTCAAGGCTTCAGAACAGCTTCGATGTCCCGTGGAACAGATTCAACAGGCCATTTTCAAGGATTCCAAAAGGTATTCAATCCAACTGTTTTGATGATGGTATTGCAGAGTGCCGTTTAACATGTCGGTGTAGAATCTCTCAAAGACACTCAGTCGGTTTAAGATAACACCATAACATATGATTTATATAATTTTCCTGCTCATCAAACCATTCTGTGAGTCCAGGAAGAGAACACTACTATCAGAATAGAAATGTTTCATCAAAGTGCGACTTCCCACTAAAGCTTGCTTAAATGGTTTTCACTCTCTCAGTATTGAGTGAATAACCAAGGCACCATTTTTCCCTTTTGTTACCCGTCAACATGGGGTTTATTTTCAATAACACAGCAGTGTTAGAGTTGTTTGGTAAGTACTCCAGAAACATATCGCTGAAGCAGAATGCTGACATGTCCCACTGTCAAATGATCTTTAATATCTTTCATAATGAATTTTTGCTATGATGTCACTGTATCATTAGTGTTGTTGTGAATCGTTTATCAGAGCGGATATTGCACACGGCTGCTATTTGTTCAAGGATCTGTTGAGTGTGAACGCCAGCGGCACGTTGCATTGCTAATAAAACCCTGTCACATTGTTTCTGCAAATGATTAACAGCAGAAAAACGGGGACTTCCTATCTCGTGTTTTAGATATTAAGAGAAAGGTTGAAAAAAAAAATGAATGAAAATTGCAGCCGGAAATGTAATAGGAACATGTTGCAATTTACCATTGCTGCATGCTTCAATAACTGTATCCGTTACTTTAATATCTTTATTTAGCCATGTGTGTGCTAACTTGTTTGTAAGGCACAAAGTGTGATTATTATATAGGTAATGGATAAAATCTGAAATGAGATGTCTGTGCAGGCTTATTATCTGAATATGCAAACCTGGGAGATGATATCTACCCTAGCTGTGAAAGAATGCTTCGGAGGGTCATCGGTATGTGGCTTCAAAGTATACCGCAGAGAAGATATATGCAACACCTTGATGGTGTCATTAGTGCTGTGCATGCAGACATAAAGACCCCTGCCACTGGAAAGTACTTACAGCGTATCAAGCCTTGTGGAATGCAAACATCAAACACTTGCACACAGTTTTAAGCAGATATGACTGTGTTCAGCAGAGCTCATCCACCACTGCAGACTCTACAACAAACCTCAGTCAGCAAACAAGTCATCAAATTGCCTGTTTACACACAGGGCCCGATGGTTGCAGGGACAGTGTTTTCCCTTGATGTGTATCAGGCATTAGTTACAGTGATAGCTAGCGGTATAAGCCAAAGGTAATATAATATATACCGTACAGCACATCTTTGATATTTAATTATCGTCACTGGCTCTCTGATGAGATTTGATTAAGATAGCGAAACCAACTATATGTAATCCGTCAAGGCATGAACTTGTAGATCCGATAAATGGATTTTGTTTAGATAAAGGATGCTGGTGAAGGAGGTACAAGAGAACAGGAAATGTTTTATACTGTAAACTGGTGTGTTCCTGCTTTCGATCTCAAATGAGACATTAATCAATGTTGTCTTGGTGCTAAAGAGCTGCAGGTGTGAATGACTGTCCTTAAGGAGGCCGAATGCAATAGAATCATGGTGGAGTTTTAGAAGAATGACTGTTAATCATGTAAAAGTTCAAAAATATATAGTACGCACACTATAGCAGATGGAATTAAGGACTGAATGATGCAACAATACTGACAGACATAGCTTCAGAAATCTGTAGCATATACATATGTGTGTGTGCGTGCGTGTGCGCGTGTGTGTTTGTGTGTGTGTGTGCGAAGAATAGAATTACAAAGAAACTAAAATACCTATATGTATCTATACATTCTTTACAGGCACACTTTATACTTTATATATAAATACATGTACATAAATGCATATGCCTAAGGTTTTGAAGAAGAGATAATAACATAAAGACAGAAATATTAAACTTTGTTAATGATCACGGCTATAAAACAGCATGTAATCTACATTTGACCATGAACATGTGATACAAAGCAATTTCCAGTCAGTGGAATCTTGGTGACATTAAATCAAATGCCAATCATGAACCTCAGGGGCCTTTAATTAAAAGAAGAATCCAAGTTATCATGAGACAGCAGCTTTAAGCAAATGCAAAGGATTTCTCAAACTATATTCCGTCACGGCAAACCTTTAACCGTTATCTCTTTTGTTACCTGATCGCAGGTCATTTCCTCTAGTGAGAAAATTGAATTTTTAACTTTTTTTATATACCTGTCTGGCTTTATCTAGCATGGTTGTAATGAGAGTAGTCGGCTTTAAGCACTAGTCTGGATTAATTTGAGCTGATACCTTTCTGGGATGCACATATCCTTTTACGGTGCCTGTTTAATTGAAATTTCTTTCTCAGTCTGATCTCCTGATTTGTTGCTTTTGCAACAAAGCTCCACAATAGTCCCTAAAGCTGAGCTTTAAATCAAAATGTAATTGCTGTGTTGTACAGAGCTGTACTATACACAGACACCCCACAGGTATATTAGTAGGTCGTTTATAGAACAGTATATTCTCTCTTACTGTATTGCAGCTTTGTTTTTGAGCCAATGCACAGTAGTTGAGGTAAAGCTTATAAGTGTTGTCATAAAACTGAAGGTCAGCAGAAAGCTGGCAGGCCCTACTTGCCATAAGTACTGTGTAATGATCATGAGAGAAAGTCATTAGAAATCTGGTTTATGGGTGTATCGATTTAGCAAGCAATGACATAACGATGAATACATTACAAAGGGAAAAATTTTAGACGTACAGTCCTAGTTTATAAGAACGAACAGTTGCTCTGCAGCTGACGTGTCTAAGTTTTCTAAGGAGACCTTCACAGTTTAAAACACCATACTGGAAATGTCAGCACCTTCTTAATACATTATAATTTATATCTATTACCTTTTAGAGGTGAGAACTATGAGAACTATAAAATTCACTCAAAATCATATCACTTTATTTACAATAGGTATTTGTCGAAATTTGGGCTTAACTACAGTACATGACCCATCAGCCTGTGCATGTCACATGACCTTGTCCCACGTTTCACTGGCACTCTGTATTCCCAGCACCCCAATACTGTGTACCTCATTGTCATGCTTCTGTTGATATCTGTTTGTTGTTTTGTCTACCATAGTCCTACCTATTATCTGTATGTTCTGTGGTGTGTTTTTTTCATTTCTTTTTCTTTATAATCAAATAATAATAATTACAAAAAATAAATAAAAACTGAAGAGGGTTGGGGTATGGGTTTGAAAATAGCAAATTAGAAAAACTTAAAACTCAGTTTGTAAATGGTTTAAAACATAAATCATAATATATACATATATTACAATACCAACAACATCAATGTGAAGAGTTTTGCATCAGCGCTGTATATTGATATGATATCATCACATTACCCAGCCATGTATCTTTATTATGCATTTTGTTACATGCTGTGACAGTAAATGAGGCAGGGTCTAGTATATGTAGGTGTGTTGGAATCACTGTGCGATTATGGGAGAAGGTGGCCTTCTCAGAAGCTGTGTATCATGTCTGATACTGACTACTTTGTATAAATGGCTGCAGAGATCCATTCTGGCATGATGACAGGCTTTCAGACTCTCAATGTCATTGGTTTCTCTGGCTTGGGGTAAGGAAGAAGACATGGTTTGGGGTGGAATAGCTGAAGCCAGGCTGAAGAGGGAGAAAAATCATCAGAAGCTCTGTGGCTTATTTCAGTCAGAAAGGAGCAGCAGGAGGAAGGTCTGTGAACAGAACGTTTGGGTCCGCACAATATGTCCAAAAGCAATAAAAATTACAGAAAAGACAACCACCACATGGGGAATTTCCACCTCTACTGAAACTCTAGTATTAATTTGGGCACAGTGTTGTTTATTTAGCTACAGGTTCGGTTGGTTATGTTACTGATGTCATCGTACATATGGCCAGTGCCTAAGTACACAGGAGCAGGAAATGATGTCACTGTCATTTGAATTCTGTCTCTAGTGGTCTAGATGCTTTCTTTTCCAGTATTCTGAGTTTTAGGTATGAGCTAGTGAAGTGTGTGGTACAAACTCCAAATTATAACAGATTTATACTGAAATATCAATGTTTTATATATTAAATAAATGTGTGATTGAAAGAGCATAGAATTTTCTCTAATCAACTGTTAATCCCCATTTTAGTTGATAACTGCAGACTTATAGCACCAACAATAGCTTTGAAATTAGGTTCACTTTCACTTTCAGTATTAAATTGAATGTACATATTACCATAAATCATGGTATTATGTCTTGTTGAAAAAGCATTATTTCTTTCTACTTTACTTGTATTGGGTCCTTACCATGACCTTCAGAATATAATAGAATTCTGCAGATCAGTTTTCAGATCAGGTTTTTTTTTAAAGGATTCTTATTTAAATTTTTAAATAGTACAAAAAGTATTAAATTGCATTATTATACTAATGGTAAGGTGAGGTGCAAAAATAGAGAAATAGATGTGCTAAGAAAATCCTAACAGACAAAAAAAGCACACAATTTTCCAACACATTATCAGTGTATGTCAGTTTTTAATTTTTTTCAGCAAGGCTTCTCCATTATTCACTGACCAAATAGCCCAGTCTCACATAGTTACTTTCTACTTGCTGACAAAGCAGGGGGTTTTGAATATAGATAAGAGTTGATAGTAAGTCAAAGAGATGATAGAGTTCAAATAGATAAAATTCACATGAACTGAAAATAACCACTGTCTAAATCTAATGCACATTTTTCATGTCCTGAGTCCTTTCTGCATCCTCTGTTTTGAAGATTATAATAAACTATAGACTAACTAAACTATCTGTGCTGCTAAATAACTACAAAATTTCACATCAACACTAAACATCTCTATAGACCAGGGGTCTCCAACACAACCCTTGTGAGTTACCTTTAGCTTGAGACCCACTTCTGAGTAGCTCTTATTGCAAAAATATGATTATTGTGTATTTTTTTGTGGATTATTTTTTTTATTTCACACAAAATGTATTTATTTATCTGGTTTGATTTATGGCTATAAGCTATGTAAATAAATGTTGCTAATAATAATAATATAACACTAGCTCTTGTCCACCTTTTTTCTGATTTTCTTAAATTAACTCTCAGAGTTGGAGACCTCTGCCGTAGACTACTGAATAGTATTTTAGCAGAAGTAGAATTTTACTATTATTCTTGCCACTTTAAATATATTCACAGTTTATTCATTCGCATTTATAATGACCACATTTTAAATTACCTGCTTAATATATATAATTTAGTTCACATTTTAGTATAATTTAGTTTAAATGGTTTGGTATACACTTACCTGCTTAATACCTAGAACTGGTGGTACTGTAATACAAAGCCTCACTGAACCAAATATTAAGTGTTATATTTACAGACATTACATTCGTCCTATTAGCTGTTTATTTTTCCAATGACCCTCCTGAAGCAGTGCACCTGTTAAAGAAACTGTTGTTGGAGGCAGTGCGTCATGTCTCAGTTACAGTTATTTGGCTTACACATAAAAACTCCTTGATAAATCCCAGACCAGAACATTTATTGCTTGGCACTTAACACCAAGTCTTGCAGGACTGTTCTTCATCTCCCCATTATGTTTGTTTAGAAAGTCAATTCCAATTGATATTCTAGTGATTATTTCATTCTTCTTTGAGTAGCCTTCAGATTGTGTACAAAAATAGACAAGAATACTAACATTGTTTGTTCTGAAGATACATTATAGTAGACAAGGTTGATCGGAGCATTGTTGCTGTTTAATGTTTTTGAATTCTTTACAATTCTCTACAATATATAATGATCGATCATGACCATGACAAAACACATTGAATACATACTGCCTAGAAGCTACCTTAAATCCAACTGGCTGTTTTATATGAATATAAACCAGCCAGTTGGACTCAATGTGGCTAATGAGCAGATGTTAAACATTGCCTGTTTTGATGATGCATTAGTGTAGACAAGGTTGAGAGGAACATAATTGCTTTTGAATGTTTTTAAGTAAGTCTGGAATTCTCTACAATTCTCTACTATCTGTGACAAAATGATTCAGATACAAACTGGTAAGTGGCCATCTCGAATCCAACCAGTTATGGCCATTTTTCAATGATATTTTTCTCTTCAGTCTAGGAAGTCTGCTGCCTTTAAGTATTACAGTAAAACATAGTGTCTTTGAATTAGCTGTATGACCAGTCCAGTTGGAGAATAATAGTCATCTCCTGTGCAGAAGAATAAAGCAGGGCAAAGCACACTCCTGAAGCCAAGGCAACACATCCATGTAAATTCAGGAGGTAAAACCTGGATGCCAACCACAGGACACAGCTCTGCCGAGTCTGTGTGAAGCAGGTGTAGCCTAATGGAGTACAATTGTGTCAGTCTGCAACTAAATATCCATAACATGACTTTCTGCAGAAGTGTTGCTTTTTAGAATTTATGGTTCTGTTTGAATCAACGGCAAGACAACAGATTGTCTCCATTCTGCCATTCTCAATGATTTTCTCAAGTCAGACTTTGGCATGAGGATGTGCTTTTCAGGAGCCTGGCAGCTTTTCTGGGCCGGCTTGGCTGTGGAATCTCCACTGTGATCAGATTTTCAGATAATCCGATAATGTAGTCCAAACCTCCATAATGAAAGCAGTATTGGGCTCAACTGTACCTGCCAATAGCCGAATCAGTGTCTGAAACACTGGTGTAAGTTCACTCCATGCCAGCATACTGCCTACGGAAAGTACTGTGAAACCCTAGCAACGTAAATACACAATATTATATTTTACAATGTAAACCTTAGGGATTCTTTGTTGATATCTTATTTCACTATTGTTGCAGCTTCTTGAAGTCAAGTACACATTCAACTGCTCCTTTTTCTCTTTGAGTACTGACCATTGTATTAAATATGGCACTTCACAGATAAGTCATCTCTTTCACAGTGCTATGAAAATGAACATTTTAAAATCTAACATTGCTTATGTTTGCAAATATATGACACCTTAAACAATTTAAACCTTAAACAATTTAATTACTTGAAATGTATTTTATATACTATTTTAATAATAAAGTTAATAAGCTGCTGCTCAATTTGGTTAAGGTTTGGTGATTAACTTGGTCAGTTTAAAACCCTACAATTTTTCCCCCTGATGAAGTTGGCAGTTGTGGTTTAAGTCATTGCTTTGCTGAATGTTGAAGTTTCTCCCAATTAGATTGGATGGATTTCTCTGTAACTTGATAGACAGAATGTTTCTATAGACTTTTGAATTCATTCTGCTGCTGCCATCATGAATTACATCATCAATAAAGATTAGTGAGCCTTTTTCAGAAGCTGCCATGCCGATGTCAAGTCCAAGCCTGACAATACCTCCACTGTGCTTGAGCTCATGTATTTTAGATCATGAGCAGAACCTTTCTTCTCTCTGCTTCAGTCTTACCATTACTTTGGTAATCTCAATTCCAAAACTTTTGAAGCTCATATCTGTAATTATTTGCAAATTCCAATCTGGTCTGTTCTATTGTTTATGAGTGGATTACATCTCATGGTATATTCTCTATATTTCTGCCTTCAGACTCTTCTTCAAACAGTGGGGGGCATATGATGCCTTCAGCCTTGCTCTGCTGATGTTATTGGTGATGCCATTGTTGTTTTCATGGTTTTGTGCATGGCTCTTACAGTGTTTCTGTCATCAAATGCTTTTGTTTCTTCTGATGTCTAGTTGTTGGTACACCAGTGGTTTCTTTCATTTTCAGGACATTCATAATTGTTGTACTGGCTATGCCCAGTGCTTGAGCATCGGCTATGATTGATTTTTTTCCTCTTTTCTTAGCTAAAATTGACTTGCTTTTCTCCGGTCTGTTTGTTTATATGCAGTATTCACAGGTGAAACCCAGGACTCAAACTAAGAGTATAAACATTTTTAAATATTTGATTTGATATTTGATAGTTGATTAACACATATATAAATAAATATTAGAAAATGAAAGCAGGATCTATCACTACATATCCGTCTTTTTTTTTTTTTTTTTTTAAAAAAAGATTTGGCCGTGCCATTCCATTATCTTTGGATGTGACTACTATGCAACAGTAAGAGGTTTTTTACTAGTTGACCAATAACTTAAAAAAGTCATCATTTCCATTGTTATTCACAAGCAAAATATCGTCTATGACATTGGTATTTTATTAGTGTAATTAAATGCTGATAAACAACAGCAAAGAATGTGTCAAACTGCACTTCAATTAACAGCCATACATGAGCTATGAATTGCATTTCCAGGTTTATTGCCTTTTTGGTCTGCAGTGATATAAATAAATAAATCAGTGATTATGTTCAAAATAATAAATCTGTGCAACATATTAGCTCCATCCAGGTTGTATCTCACCCGGTGTTCAAGGTATAGTATCTGGATCCACTGCAACCCTGAACTGGATAAAATAGTTACTGACTATGTATGTATGAATGAATTAATGAATTAATGAATGAATGATTTGTGTGTTTAACACATGCCCCAGTAGCATCCAAAAATGTCTGCAAATTGACATGCTTCACTTTTTACTAGTTTTTATACTAGTGTGACTGGATAGTGACATGGAGCAAAAGCATGGTGTGCTCCTTCACACATCATTAGTCGTCATCTAAATTCACTGTAACAAGGATTTATAGTACATTTAATTTTGCTTTAAATGGCAACAAAGGTAACTGCACAAGGAATTCCTTGTGGAGTGGGTGTGATTAAGAAAAAAAAGAAGACACACCTATGTTTCATACAGAGTGATATGTATGTATACCCAGTCTGGTCTTATGAAATGCAAAGCTGTACTATTTTCAGACTGATAAATTAACTTTATTTTACCATCCACCTTACTGTCTCTTCAACTGCCTTGGAACTTAGATTTTCTTGAATCTTTAATCTTAAAATTTATTGTGATGTATCATAAAATTACAGACATGTCTGGTAGAACCTAGAAAACAGATAGAACAAAGTAACATGTTCTTAATTAGGTAAGATTGATTAACAGATAATTGCATCTTAATCAATTTTTAATGTGCATTCAGAACAAAAATCAATTTGGAGCTGCTTTGGGCTCAATTACTCCAGTTGTTAATGGATTTTGTTTCAGTTAAACAGAGTAATGTTGTTGGTAATGAAGATTATGGCAGTACTAAAATTACTTGTGTTTATCAAATTGACTGACTCAATAAACTGACGCATTGTTATACAGTTTCAATATAGTTTAGGAGCAAACCTAAAACTGAATTCCTGAATGTTGTTCTCAGTGTGTCCACAGAGGAATATAGGCCATTGTGGAAGCTGGTGAAGCTATTTTAAAGGTGGTGAGATATGAACGAAATTCAATTTAACTTTTATGCTGAGCATCATATTATATATCTATTCACATTAAGCGTTAGCTTTGCATGAGAGGCAAGGTGATTTTTAAAAGCTATTTATTTATTTTTTTCTGGAGGCTGTAGTGCAGTGTAAGCAGGAAGTGGCAGTTGGATCATCAGTCAGCCTGGTTGGCTCTTTCTTAAATGTGGGAATCAGCAGCCTCTGTGAAACCAGACACAAATTCACCCTGTTTGCTAGAAAATGTCTTTTCTAGCACACCCACGCCAGCTCTAATCAATCATCACAGGCCATCCATGTGTAAATAAATACATTGGTTTCAATTTGTGAAGTTGCTTATTTGTCTTCTCTCCATGATAGACTGTTGGTGGAAGGGTTAGTTGTAGCTATCATTTTTAATCATTACAAGGGGACTTGTTATACACTGGGTTACACAGAGCATTTTTTTAGAGGACAGAGACTACAGGCTAGTCTGCTTTGTAATTGCTTATATGGATGTATTTAAGTCAATATCTAACTGAAAATAAATACTATATTAAGTATGATGAATATGACTGCAGTATACTTCAAATGCATGATTATATTAGTACTAGAAATTACAGATGTACCATTTAATTTCAGTACCTGATGAACCTGTGCTGCATTAGCTTTATATTGTATATAAAAAAAGGAATACAAAACCAGGTTACCTACAAATGCTCAAACTCTGGTCTGTGAAGGATGTGTACGATTCCTAGAAGGTCTTTTTCATCATAAATGAAAATGAACGCTCACTATAGTGAGTCTAATGGCACATTGCCCACTGATGGGACCACTAACCACCTTAATGAGGTTCAGGAGTCATGCTCTAGCTTCAGGGCACTCCTCCGCCCAAGCTAACATATTGTCCCTCTCAACTCATGCTTGCGAGTCATTTTTTGGAGCTGCAAACACAATGGTTGGAAACTAGGCCTGATATATTATTGCACAATGCAATTTTGCACTCTTTGATTATTTACTCTGTTTTCTGGACACACTGTCATGCACATGTGGAGCAATTTCCTAGACCCTATGAGGAAATAGTCTCCCATTATCTTTAATGTTCCATAAAAAAGCCACCTGTCCTCCCATTTCCTCTCTCTCTGTGTTGGGTGGGATGCCTGGGTCGCCCTGTAAGGCGCTGTAGTCCTGCACGCCCAGTCAGATTTCTCAGTGAATGACCTTATTCCATGTGACATTTTATACCATTAATCTTTGGATGTAGGGTGATGGAGTGCCTTTCCAAGTTGTTCTACAGCTTTGTTACACCGTTTATGTGCAGGGAAAGGGTTACGCACCCTAGTAGTGAGTGACTTACCTTAACCAAGTGGTGGCAGTGATTTAATTGCCTCTTCCTGTGGCAGAACTGCCTGACTGTTTTCATCGTTTCTCTTGGACGTAGATGCAGGTGCAGAGTTTTATTTGCCACATTTGTGTTCAGGTTTAACAATCAAATGGTGTTCATCAGGTTAAAATATGTTTTCATGTGTAAATCTGACACCTCTATATGATCTAATCAGTTTCTCCTGCAGCAGAATTACAATGCCTCAGAGGCTATACATTTCTGTACTGTAATTTAGCAATATGAGTGTTTTCAGACCAGGCTCTCTATCTTTGTAATGATTGTCCAATCATTAGCAAAGTAAATATAAGCCCATATAAAGATTGTTTAACTCATGCTAGATGGTGGGACATTGCAAACAAGATTATTGCATGTTTGTGTAGTGTTTAGGGAGCATGCAGTTGCCTCTGCGGGCATATGAAACCAATCTGATGGATATTACAGTAAGGACCCAGTCCTCCTATCAGGCCTAGCGTATCATAGCCTGTAATAACATTTTATGGATCTGTTGACGGACAGACCGAGACAATCTTTACATGCTGAGCTGCTTACCACCGTGGGAGCAAACTGAATTAATGTGCTTCCTGCATGCGGTGTTCATTATGACCTCAGGCTAGATTCAGCTACTCTGCGGTGAATCTTGGTGATATTCTCCTGATGAATAGTGAAATCGATGTAGCTAGGAGAATGCTGTTATCCCCAATGTCAAAGAAGTGCCTTTGCATGGGACATTTATTTTTGTGGAGGCAGCTGTTGGAACGGTCCTCTAAAGTACACTTTGATATCAACTACTTTGGCATCCTCTATAAAGTGATCTTAAATGTAAGAGCCTCATTTGACACCATCTATCAGTTTTCGCAGAAATAGTGGCAACCTTGAGGAGCATTTCACCCCCAGAAGAGAACTTCATACTTTTATTCTTTTATCATTATTCATGTGTTGTTTTAATTAGCAGTTGATTATTCATTCATTCATTCATTTTCTACCGCTTATCCGAACTACCTCGGGTCACGGGGAACCTGTGCCTATCTCAGGCGTCATCGGGCATCAAGGCAGGATACACCCTGGACGGAGTGCCAACCCATCGCAGGGCACACACACACTCTCATTCACTCACGCAATCACACACTAGGGACAATTTTTCCAGAGATGCCAATCAACCTATCCTGCATGTCTTTGGACCGGGGGGAGGAAACCGGAGTACCCGGAGGAAACCCCCGAGGCACGGGGAGAACATGCAAACTCCACACACACAAGGTGGAGGCGGGAATCGAACCCCGGCCCTGGAGGTGTGAGGCGAACGTGCTAACCACTAAGCCACCGTGCCCCCAGCAGTTGATTAAATAATATAAATATAAATAATTATAAAAATTAAAAAAAAAAATTAATATATAATATAAAAATTAAATAAGATCTACAGAGGAAATTCACTCTGTTGCTGAAACTCAAAGGGAGGAACAAGACTTTATTTACTGGTGAACTGTGTTGGGCTTCAAATGTTATTTAGTTTCAGTTTTTAAATACACTTCAAGCATGCACATGTATGAATTATATGATAACCTTTTTGGCATATCCCACTGCCGGTGTCATTCGGTTGTGATCAGTGATCACCACATGACTCAGTAATTTATGATTTTTATATACATAAAGCTGCTTTATGAGAATATCTATTGTTAAAAGTTCTATACAAATAAAATCAGTTTGAATGATCATTTCTATTGTGGAAATTCATTTTGGCCATCATTACCAATGTAACTTTGACTTCAGAGCTTTTGGTTCCCAAGGCTTCTGTATGAAACAGGCATATGTTATAGCTATACCCTCATCATTCAAAGGTCTATATTGACAGGCAAGAGGCAGGTCAGAAAGCAAAGCTGGAGTATTACTCCTTCAGGTCTTCAATTTCTCATCTTGGCCTTTGAAATGATACTGCAGCACCTATGAGCCAGAGACTGAATTAATAATGAAGCACCACGAGACACCCAATGTCCCATTCAGCCAAAAATCACCTTGAAGTGACTTTGCTCAAGTGCTGAATCCCAGTGGTATATAGATACAGTATTTGCTGCAAGATTTTGTCTTTTAACCCAGCACAAAATGGATATGCTTTTTTTACGTCTGCTGCTGGCCGCAGCTACCGGATTTCCAGCCTTCACATCATTGTCGCAGGACATAAGCTCAAGAGCAGTGAGAGTGCTGTGTGATTTTCAGGGTAATTAAACCCGTGTCTGCCTGCAGTGTCTTTCCCACCGCTTCTCAAAAGCGTGGCTTGAAATGAAATATCCTGTCTGGCTTTTTGTGCTTTAATGTGCCGTGTTCTGCTTTCTCTTGGCCACTGTACTGTAATCTCCACAGAGATCGGCTCCAATTTTACTAGGCTGCATTCAGCAAACAAGCCTGTTTTTTTTACCCCTGCTTTGCTTTTGTGCAAACTAATAAATTATGCAAGGGTCAAACGTTATTTATAGAGCTGTTAATCAATACATGTCACTGTTTTCATGTCGGAAGTTTCCAAAGAGGTGCCTTGTCATTTTGTCAAACATCATTAGGCATACAGAAAGAAGGATAGATTGTGATTTGGAAAGAACTGCAGAACTAAGCACTGGCAAACAGATATACAATACATTACACTTCAATGCAATACATTTAGTGTATTACATTGAGTGCATTGTGCTTCTTTTTCATTTCCTTTCTCTACCCATTTATTTTAGAAATAACTGTATCGAACATACCAATGGCCAAAATTCTTGCCTCATGCTTAGTGTTTCTTAAATAGACATTGTATTCACCCTCACCTTGACGAGGATAAATCACTTACTAAAGATGAATGAAAGGATCAATGTAACCTTACATTCACGTAGATTCCTAAAAATAATTATGCAGCATTCTCAGGGATAATGTATAGTTTCAAGGTCTAGTTGAAAACAAAGTGCAAATAAAAAAGGAAATAAGATGCAGCTCCATTCATCCAACACATTGATCCCATAAAGAAGTCCTTTCACCCTACTTGATCTAAAAGATTGTCTTAGAGGGAGAGGCAGGTCAGATTTCTTTTGTCAGTTTGTTCTCTGGTATGAACACCCTTCTCAGAAAGTGTCTCATTAATGTAATATTTGATTGTTTGCTCCTCATATAATACAACCATAGATGCATTTCTCCAGAGATGTTCTCATTAAAAGTGACCAGCTCAAAAGTTCACTGTTGCACTGTGACAGGGAATCTCTGTACAGCCTTCCCTGGATAATATTACCCCTTTGCAATTTCAAATCCTGTCCATATAGTACCACTAAAAAGCACAGGCAGCGCCATTACCCGTTCCCTGTGGGCAAAGTGGGAGGAAGTTTATGTGAGAGGGTCAGCCAGAGCAAACGGTTAGAAGGTCAGTTCAATTACACAGCGTGTGATTGTCTTCACTGTCGCAGTGAAAAAGAAGTCTTCATGGCAACTCCCACCTCATTCGCTTCCTCTTCCATACTGCAGCACATCAGCACAACCATCAGCATCTGCTGGCTTCTGAGTACACACAGAGGTGGTGGTCTGTATGAGAATCCAGGGGTGACACAGATCAGTATTTAACTGTCTCATAACCGAGCACCATGACACTGCTATTAATAAAGAGATTATATCAGTTTAGGACGTGCCAATATGTCAGTAGAACCAAGAAGAGCAAGGAAGGAAGGTTTACACAGTGTGCTGCACATGTCTTCTCTTCTGTTAGGAGCCTCAGATGTGCAGTATTTGCACAGGCTTATCTTAAAGCTACAAACACATTTTGGCTCCCCTAGGAATTATGGAGTCTCTAGTCCTGAATATCATTTCAAACTCGTCAGTAACAAAAGAGTTACTTACTTTCTTTAGAGAATAGAGGGTTTTGCAGAAATTAATCAAAGATTAATTTCCAAGGTCTTTTCTTGTATACCATTCTGCCATTTTCTTTTTGTGTGGGAATCATAGTGAACATGATTGGGGATGGGACACTAGAAATTTTATGTGTGATTTTCTCCTTCCAATCTTTCTCTGCATTGTCCATATTCTATTAAAGGGCCACCAAGAATATAATTGCTCTTTTGGTTTAACAAGGAATGTCAGAATCAGAATTGGATTTTATCTGGCCTTGCTATTGTGCGAAAATAAGGTCATAGTAATTATAGTCCGTTTTTTGTGTGCTGGGTGTGTCAATCAATGATGCAAACTCTAAACCGTGCATGGGAATTCAATAAGACATTTCGGCATTCTCTGAAGGTTTGCTCCTGTGTAGCAATGAGGAGTTTAAGGAAAATGAGGAGATGGGAGGTGGATGTTGATTATCCTCAGGGAAACGTGGAATGGGGTGGTTTAGCATTGAGGCAGAGGGGCGGACATACCGCTCGGTCTGATTGAGAGCACTGTCCATCTGTGATAACTTATCAAAGCATGATACTACAGCTGACTGACCACTCAGGAGAACAAAGTTTCTCCCTGGAGAGCTGATACTGGCCAGGCTGAATTTCAAGCACTTAGCCTAGCTATCTTGCTCAAGATCTTGGCAAGGAGGAGTGAGAAAAGGGGTGTACTAGTCAGTGAGAGTGATGAGGGAGAATCAGCACCTCCCTCTCACCCCAGATTGGATTTGGAGTGCCTGTTGGACTGATGAAGCTATCGGCTAAACCGCAGACTTATTTCAGTGAATAATTCTAATGAATGTTCAGTAGTGAGCTCGCTGTGAGAAGTCAAATGTTAATCAGCAGAACAAGCTGGTAAATAAGCTTGTCCACCAGGTAAGAGAACTTCAAAACATTTAACACCATGGTGTCATTTTATGTTGTTCTTTTCTAGATGTAATTCTAATTTCAGAATTGAAATCAGTGTCGGACTGAGGGTGGTAATATCCAGCCGATGTTAGCTCCTGTCTTCTGGTCAAATGAAGAGATAACCTGCATGCCAGTGACGCATTAGACACAGGGCAATTATGGTGTCATTTCTCTTGGCTTGGCAATCTTTAGCCCTATCATTTAATTGAAGGAACAGTCTTTTCATAAGAAAACATGTATCGCCTAATATTAGCATGCTGAGAATAGAAGCAGAAAGTAAGAAAATCTCTTGGTGTTTGCTAAAGTAATTTCACCAAGGGACACTTTTCAAATCAAGTATAGTTCTTCCCATCACAGTACCGTTCATGTGAGGAGGCAGATTTAGCTGGCAGCACCACTGAGATATAAGGATTTACAGCCTTGTCTTTAATCGATTGTAATTTAATAGGCCTGATCAACATACTTTTATGTGGTTTGTTTTTTCGTCTTTGCAATACATTATGTGGAATATGTGACTGACACATTTTTTTTAATGTAAACAATAAATATGCATTTTCTGGTGTCATATTGGCATATTGGATTTGAGAAGAAAGAAGGTGCTGTTCTTTTTTGCCTGAGGAAAATACATCCTACCAAACCACACGTTGCATTCAGTTTGATTCCACTGCCAAATGACTTGCTAAATTATGCATCAGTTTCTAATTGGCTGCACTTACAGGAGATGGTGGGATTTCTGTAGGGGAGTATGTGATATGAAAGCTGAAGCTAGAGATTGGCTAACAGCCCTAAGCCTGACCCAGCATCAGACCTCCCACCAGCAGGGGGCTGCAGTTAGGTTATGCTCTCTGTCTCACCTTAATTATGACATTGCTGGAACCAACAGTCAAACACTCTCATGTTAATAGGAAACAAAACATTCAAAAGTCACTAAAAGTGTCCTCATTTTATTTCATTTTAAATCACCGCTGATATGATTATGCACTATTGCATGTGCAATAGCTACTTTAATTATTCCATAGAGAAGCAAAACCACATGCATGCAGATTACAGCCAGTTTTATTATAGATTTGATCCCGCTGTTTCCTCAATTCAAATATCCATTATTCACGTTTTTTTGCAAAGTCTATCAGTTATAATTTTCCACCAAGGACTCAGTAAAGCTCTTCATTCAAGATTGATTCGACCATCTTAATCGTAATGCATACAAATGTATATATCTTTTCCCATTGGTTTATCTTTTCACTGGAATAAAATAAAAAATACCGATTAATGTTATCCAGTGCATCAGAGTTATTCTAATCTTCATTATCTGTATTTATACAACCTACTATCGACTATCTTCAATTTGTACAGTATGTGCATTGACATCACTGGCAAACAATCAAAAAATGTTTTTCAGTAGTAAGTTATAGGTTTGTATTTTGAATTCAGCAGATATGCCTAGTTTAGAAATATGTAAAAATATGAAATATGTAACCAAGCAGGGAGAAAGGCTGCTTGTATAGTATCCTTTTTAATAAATAAATAAATAAATAAATAAATAAATAAATTCAAACCGTTCAAATATCGATGGACAACAAAGAAGAGATTTGAGATTCCCATGAAGCATCAGTCATAACTTTCCTTTTTAAAATCAAGCAGCAGCGCCATGCTTGTTGTGTTAAAGTGAACAATTGTGTGTAAGATACAGCTCTTTACCTGGTCATGCAAACATTGTCAGCCTTTACTCTGTTTATTAATACTTTTGTTACTTTTATTTCTTTTTTTTAGGTATTCAAGCTTTTGCTATAAGAGATATAGGGTCCTGTTGTGTCCGAACTGCTTTGACCTTCGCCTGTCTTTCCTTGTTCCGTCAAACTGGGGGTAGCCTCTTTTGTCATTGGTCCGTATTTGACCCTGTCTGGGGGTGACAGATGTGATTATAAACTCATAACGCTGGGAGAGTGTGCAGCCTGTCTATGCACTGAAAGCTCTTTGTGTAGACACTGGGCAACTCTACTCAAGCTGAGCAGAGTGCTTTGCTAACGTGAGCTGCATCACATACTGTTTATTATCTGTATGAAAATAGACCTTTCCTCCTCCTCCTAATATCCCATTAGCTCTACTACTTAAGGCCACAGATGAATTGCGGGTCATTGATCTGTATTAAAGATGAAAAATTCAGATAAAACTTGGACTCGTATGAAAACTTGTCAGTTACACTTAGTATAAGGAAAATTTAAATTGGCAATGAAGATATTAATTTCATTATCATTCTGTTTCATGGAATGTCACACTGGATATTTAATGAAGAAGAGAAAGAAGTAGCATTTATTTATCACATATACATTACAGCACAGTGAAACTCTTTTCTTCACATAAACCAGCTTGTTAGGAAGTTGGGGTCATAGCACATGGTCAGTCATGATACAGCACCCCTGGAGCAGAGAGGATTAAGGGCCATGCTCAAGAGCCCAACAATGGCAACTTGGTGGTCCTGTGGTTTGAACCCCTGACCTTCTAATCGGTAACCCAGAGCCTTAATCATTGAGCCTCCACTGCTTCAAACAGGATCAAATAGCAGACCTACTGCAATGCTATTGAGCTTGTACTAGATGAAGAAGATTCATTTTTAATAATATAGGTAATGCTGTAATACAATTGACTATATACAACCTCCAACAAGCAGCAATGTACTGGAGTCTCCCTGTCATACTGCCTACATTACAGGACAGATGGGAAGTCTATCTTGGGCACAAGTACCGCTAGCACTGTCATAAAGCTAGCTGATATTAATTTATTCTGCCTATAATGTCATTTCGTTCCACTGATAAAACACTGTGGTGAAAAGTACATAAGGATCACAATCTATTTTAGGAATAGGTGCTGTTTAATCTCTTCTGAAGTAAGGTGCATATTTTTGTGATCTTTCACTGTAGTTCTGTTTAGGGTGTGAAGAAATTAGCTCCAGAAATCATGTATCCGTAATTCTAGTGTATAAACTCTGCTGAAGTGGTTGAACGTTATTTTAAGTAAAAGACAAATGCATCAGTGGATGCTTACAAACCTGTTTCTTGAATTAAAGTGCTCTGAAAACTCATAATAATATCCCTGATGCAAAATGCGATAAAGCCACAATTGCTCAAGATTGACCTATACTGAGCAACAACAAAAAGAAACAAGGAGAAACCAGTCCAAACGTCTTACTCTTTTTCCTTGTAGTTATTTAATCAAATGATGTCCCCAGGTGATCACTGCATGCTTCTTACCTCCTCCTTCCTCCAAGATTGTCTGACCTTGACTTACATACTGAAGTATCTTTAAAAGTCAGCACACAGCCTGACTTCGACACCATGTTAGAACAGAAAACATGCTTGTAGAGGTGGTGCCAGCAGGCTGGCAGAGTAGCCAACCCACCTGCCTCTGCCAGTTTGTGTCATTCTCCCAGGCGAGACATGATGAGCTGCCTTCTGACGAGCCAGGGGCTGGCCCCCGGCCCTTTCATATGCAGTCGAGTCCTTCAGTCTGGCTGTGTCACCACACCACCATTCTCATAACATGCAGCCATCTGGGCCTGTACAAATATCTTTGGGATAACCGTCAATTTAAACACTGTATCTCAGAATTCTGGCAATCCCCAGACAGCTCACACGCCTACTCACCTCTCAAACTGCAGGTGATAATGCAAGGCATCCATCTTTACATGGCAGCTACAGTAGCAACGGCAAGGAGATCTTACTAATACACAACCTGTTAGTCTCTCATGAGCAAAGTAAGAGCATACATGTTAAATGAATTATTCAAATATGTAAAGCATAGCAAAAAGAAAAAAAAGTGTCTCAGTGATTAGGTTAAAAATGGAAATAATTCAGAAGGACTAGACTTCTTAAGTAGTGTAGAAATTGTGTTACCTGCAGGTCACATTAAAACACACACGTATGGGATTGTATTGCTGAGTATGTGCCATACTAATGAAAAGCTAGAATAATATCCTGGGCCACACGCACCCTGGCTGCTAAATGAATTATAAATAATCTCAGGCGTATCTATACTGGGCTAATATTGGTTCAGGTGAAACTACATTACAATGCATGAATGCAAATCTCAGGCTCCAGTTCACTGGCCTTCAGCTGGAACATTCTGTGTGCAGTAAGTAGATTGGAGAGTAAGGACATCTGTAAAACAGATAACATTGCCTTTCAGAATTACTCCTTTAAACTTCTTCTTTCTGGGTAGAAACTAGTTGGAGTGCATAATCGACCTCATTGTGAAGGCACTATCCAAGAAAAATCAAGATGTTTTTGATATAAATGCTAACAAGCTTGAGAAAGAGATTAGGACTTAGTGCTAATAAGCTATGCATTATTCATAATGCCCATGCAACAGAGGGAATGAGGGTTATTTAAAAACGTTTATTGAGAAACAATTGGTTGACATCTACACGATGAAGACCATTTAATAATCTGATGTGCATTAAGAATTAATGGGTAATTACACTGAATGTCAGTCAAAGAGTTCTCTCAAGACTAGTATCATTGTTAGCCGGGATGGTTGGACGAGAGAAAACAGAAGAAATCTGTTAAGCTGTAGCTTTCATGTATATACGTATTGTGTAAGTATATATGTACTGTATCTAAATATACTTACTAGACCAGAACTAGATTTCAATACTTTCTAAACAGATCTTTCAATCCAATATAGAATAAAATATTCAAATATATCAAATATAGAATATGAGAAGTACATCAGAAGCCCATATTTGTTGGCAGATAATGTGAATAATAGCTTTTTGTGGAGCTGTAACAGCTTTTGGCTTTCTATACACCATAAAACTGTGATGCTGCAGTTGATCACTGAAGCTTCTGCTGCTTGTTCTTCTGAACTGTCAAGTGTTTTAGGGTGTAGCCTGTATTCTACAGAGTCAATAGGGAGCAGAATTCAATTATCGAAGATTGTGATTACAGAGGCATTAACCCGTTCACATACAAAGACGCTGTTTGTACACAGTAGGAAGTCGAAGTTGATCCGAAAATCAATTTCACATGATTGTGTTGTCTAAGTAAGCTAATATGAGATGTAATTTGGGTGTCTGGGTTCTGTGATGCGGCCACCAAATGGAATCTTCAAATCTTTATTTAATTAATTAAGAAACTGATAGAAGATGAAGAAGAATTAAAAGAAGAAGTAAACAAAGAAGTAGAACAGAACATGAGCTGCACTCTTTTGTAGGAAAACAAATGACGATGGAATGATGCGATGTACTCAAAAGTGGATTATTTCCCAATAACAGCATATCCTGAAGTGTTTTATTCGCATACCAAAACAATTCAGTTGGCACCAAAGGGAGAGCAAGAACAATGATAACACTGCACAGTTGTAACGCTCTGTTGTTTTCTCTAAACCCAACTGCAACTTCATTACATGCATATACAAGTATTTCACTTCTCCTTGTACGTCTGAAACAGCAGGATTCATCCAAGCACGCTGGAGATTTGTGTTGAAATATGTGATTTGTGCTATATATGTACTGAAGCTTGTTCAAAAACTGAGAACTGTGCAGTCGTGTACAAGTATCTCTACATTAACTGTTAGAGTGCTTTTCAGATTTTTGTACGTGCTGCTTCTGTTTGTAAGTGCAACCTGTGACCTGTGGTGTAATACCTGTCATAATTACACAGAATCTTGTGTCAGAGACTGTTCAGTATAATGAAAGATGACAGCACTGAGACAAAAAGATGCAGACACTAATTAACAGGTGCATAAGAAAAAACTGTAATCGAGCATCCGAGCAAACAGAGCACATACGTGTGTTTTTTAGTTTTAAATTGTATAATTATTGTTAAACCGTAGTGACCGTAATCATGATTACTGTGATATAACAATACAATGGAATAAAAAAAGAATCCTGAAAACAAACAAAAATGAAAGGGATGATAACTGCTTTGTTGTCCTTTGCTTTTTTCTTCATCTATAATCCATTACAATAAGTGTTTAAATGGGGACTGTTATGTGTGTTTTTTTTATTACTTTGCCAATCCAGTAGAGCAGATATTGCATAATGGTTTTACTTACATTAAAGCTTGTCTTTCCTGAGGTGTTACAGCTGACCCATGCAGTGTCATGATCGTGGAATTTTGCCTGCACAGATCTAAAAGTCCTCATTTTAGTTTCAGTGGAAATTACTCACTGAGATTTTGGGGAAAGTTGCACATGATAAAAAAAAAAAAACAACAACGTGTGATGTTATGTGGAAAGTACAAAGTCTGTAATTTAAATCATCACTGAGTAATTTAGCTCTAAGTATTTTGCCAGCTCTCTCCATCTAACAAAGCCTTGCTGTTATAGAAAATTAACCAGCACTTTCTAACCAACTACAATTAAGAATTCAGTTCCATGGTGTGTAAATAACTAACACACATTACTGAGCTCATGTTCTAAAATGCATTCATTCTGTTAGGTGACAGCTTGACACTTTTAGGTCCCAGCTTTCATTCGTGTCTTTTAAAACATATTATTTAGTTATGTCATGTCAACACTGAAATCGTCATCCAATTACACTACAAATAACAACACTCAGCCTTAAAACATGACCACCAAGGACTCCAAATCTCATCACACACACACACACACACACACACACACACACACACACACACACACACACACACACACACACACACACACACACACACACACACACACACACACAGTCCCTCTCACCTGATCACAGACACAGACATTGACTCAGTCACGCTCCGTAGTATATAAATAGGCACTGTAACAGATGACCATGTCTCTATATCAGTTCTATATCAGCATTGTAATGATGTTATAGGAATGGGACGGGGTACCTCAGTTTTTAGGTTGGTGGACTATTTCTGTTGTTCATTCATTCATTCATCTTCTACCGCTTATCCGAACTACCTCGGGTCACGGGGAGCCTGTGCCTATCTCAGGCGTCATCGGGCATCAAGGCAGGATACACCCTGGACGGAGTGCCAACCCATCGCAGGGCACAAACACACACACTCTCATTCACTCACGCAATCACACACTAGGGACAATTTTCCAGAGATGCCAATCAACCTACCATGCATGTCTTTGGACCGGGGGAGGAAACCGGAGTACCCGGAGGAAACCCCCGAGGCACGGGGAGAACATGCAAACTCCACACACTATTTCTGTTGTTGGTTGTGAATTTAAATCCCAGCACTTCCAAACCCTCAATACTGGGCCCTGAACCCTCAAATACTCAAATCTGCCACATGCTGTAAATGTAAACAGCCTGTCAGGTTTTTGGGTCCTGTTTTTATTGTGCCATGTTTATGCTTTTTGCACCGTGTCTGACCATTACCTGTTTATACAACTTTGCTCTGCCTCATGTTTTATATCTTGGTTGGGTTTTTATTGAATTAAGCTGTTGTGTACCTGCATCCATACCTGCCACCTGACAAGTAACCACAATGAAGGAATTAGTTAGAAATGAATACTTAGAAAGTGTTTGGCTTAATGTAATGAAGCTAAATCTTCCTTGTCTTGTGCCACACTGTTGCTATGATGTGCTCAGAGGTTCTTTGGTAACTGAACTGACTAGCTGATTGCCCTAAGAATGTAAAAAGTGAGGTGTAAATGCAGACCTTAGATGCAGGCTTGACATTCATTACTTGTGTCTGTACACATTATATGGAATTAAAATAAACTTACTTTAACTAATACATAACTCTATTAGTTACTGGGGAATGTGTTAGGGAAGTAGTTTGCTATTCTACAAGGGAAATAGACTGGCTATTCTGATAGCAGTTTTTTTAAAAACGTTTATCCAGCATTTTGCTAATTATTTTTGATACTTAAGTAACCATAATATAAGATGCCTTCCTTTTATCCAACCACCCAAGTTTGCCGATTTGGTACTTAAATCCTACATGGTTTTGGAGTGTAATTTTGTCTCCACAGGAGTCTCCAGTACAGCTAAAATATTACATTTTCAGAGATTTTTGAGATAAAAAAGACTATTTAGCAAAACAAGGCTTGGTTTTTAATGCAGACAATTAACAAGAGACTTGTACACACTTCACTGATTTGCTCTCTTCCAGAATTCTGACCTTTTCTGACTGAACAATATATGTGTGCATAACCTTCCCATGAGTCATATTTCCAAGCCAATTGTTCTGTCAGCTCACCTGTCAAAGCTGTGAGTCACCTCAATATGAGTCAGTTTTCATACCCTACTTGTCATTGCTGTTAAGTTTAGGAGTTCAGAGTGGACGGTGGACGATGACTGTGTGTATAATATGCAGGTCCAGTCCTCTCAGAGAGACCTGGCACTGCATGGCTCAGATAGCTGAATAGACACACAGTGTTTTTCTCCCCTGTGTCTTTACACTGGACTAACTCCTGCCTCCAGATCACCACTGGCATTTGCTTTATTGATCGTTGAAGGACTTTGCAGCAGGCTAAGCAGGTCTGCATGATTCAGCAATGATAAGAGGAAGAATCTTTGAGAAGGGCTTGGTTTTAAATCTGGTTGCAGGTCACAATGTTTAGAAGATCAAAGGCAAAAGAGACATGTTTAAAAAGTTTTAAGGCTTATCTGTTTTGGGGGAGATACGTAGTGTTGCATTGTATTTGTTTATGGCTGTAACAAACATAAAGACTCTTAATTCTGTTTGTCAGCATGTCTAACAATTTATTCAATACAATCAGCAATTTGTCCTAAAAAATCATTAATTCATTCATTCATTTTCTACCGCTTATCCAAACTACCTCGGGTCACCCTGGAGGTGTGAGGCGAACGTGCTAACCACTAAGCCACCATGCCCCCTAAAAAAAGAAAATCACTTATTAAATATTAAATGAGGTGAAATAAATATTTAGCCTATATCTTATACTTTAGCCACAAGCACAAGCTGGAATATGTCTTGTGAACAATCACACTTTAGAGTCTAATTTATGATACTGACAGGCCAGGAGTGGTGAAAGAAAAAAATCTACAGTGTGCCGAATCCACCAAATATGTTTACAATACACCAGCGCCAAAACCGGCCCTTTGTCTCAGATTTAGATCTGGCTAAATTATTCACCATAGTGATTAGGATTCAAAAACTCATTTAGGGTTACAGAGAACTGTTTGACTGTGACAGCACAAATAGCTAACATCAGAATAAGAAAAGTCCGGTGCTATAGACACACTGTGTGAGTCACTTCAGTGAACTCTTGAATTTTGTTCTGCTCTTTTTATGTGCTGCTAAAGATATGAATGATTAACTGTGTCATTAATTATACATTTTCCTACTTTTGTTTTATTTTTTTAAATGGATTTTTTTAAGTTTAGCTTAGTGTGTTGAAGCTGAGTCATATCGAGGGACAACCATCAAGATATCTAAATCAAATATAAATATGTATATGTTTTTTTTATCCATTCAGCTGCTCCCATTAGAGGTAGCCACAGAGGATCATTGATCTGCTTATGTGATTTGGCACAGGTTTATGCTGGATGCCCTTCCTATCTCAACCCTCTCGTTTTTACCCAGCTTCTGTAACCCTCACTGTGTTGGGTCTCTGCCCTGGTAACAAACCTAATGTACATATGTTATTATATAAATAATGTATGTACAGTCTGTATTAGACAGTGAAGAACATAAAAACATGTTAAACATATAAGGATATACAGTATGTACTTTCACCTTGATGCACAATGAGTGGTTATTTGAACTTATACAGTATATGGTTATCTTTTTCTGAACAAACATTTACCATTTAACTGGATTAGCATAAGATTGGGAGGGTGGTTTAGATGTTAGGTCTAATCAGTATTATAAAACTGAAAACTTTATTTTGTCACATATATGTTACAGCACAGTAAAAATGTTTTCTTTGCATATCTTAACTTTGGGGAAGTTGGGGTCAGACCCTATATTCAGATATAGCATCCCTGAAGCAGAGAGGGTTAAGGGCCTTGCTCAAGTGCCCAACTGTGGCAGTTTGGCAGTGCTGGGTTTTGAACCCCAATCCTCATGTCAACAACCCGGCACCTTAAAACGCTTGAGCCACCACTGCCCCTCGTCAGACAGTTCTTTTATATACAATGTTATCAGTATTTTTTTTTTTTTTTTTTTGCCAAAGTAAAGATATATAATATATGACAGAAAAGGTTGTGTCTGGGTGGATATCCAAAGTCTGTTGCTAGCTAAGTGTGTGTTGTGACACAGATATGAGAAAACTATGTGACCTGTCAGATACCATTACTAGTGTTATACATAAATGAGACTGCCATATTGTGTACACGTGTCTGTGTGCAAATCTAAAAGATGTGCTTGTGCATTCATAGAATTGCCGGTGAAGCACTATTCTTGAAATTTGCTTTCTTACGAACATAATAAATCTCATCAAATTGGTCATTTAAATGTACAAATACATTCACTATTCGGTATTAAAGATAAAGCGATATTTCACGATATTTGCAATACACGTGGCGGTCTTGGTTTCATTCAAAAAACAAACACTTCCATCCCCACCAGCTGTAGTTAGAAGAGCATAAAATTCTAGCCCATGTCTCGTGTGGTTCTTGCTTTACTCTCCGTCTGTTTTATTTTCTATCACTTGCATGCATAAGTGAAATGTAAACACCAGAGTAATAAATTGGAGCAATCATGCAGCCCCTTATGAAATGCTCATTAATTACCTTATAAAATGGCTGATTCCTTGTTTTCTGTTTTTAAGGTGTTAACTGGTGTTTTCGAATCCACATGTTGGATAGTGCGCCTGCATATTTGGAGAAATTTGGAAAAGCTGGTTAATGCTATAAGTATTGTAAAATTATTTCTTCTCTTTTATTTCTTTATGTGAAATTATTTCTTTATTTTCTTCTCTCTTCGGAGATAATTGATAACTTTGGAATATTGAACTGAAGCTTAGTTTTAATAAATGAAAGCTTAAAGTAATCTATTTTCAACTGCTTGAGCCAAAAGATGATCATCAGGATGAGTTTGCACATGTTTTTTAAGGCAACGGGTGAACTTTTGTTTCTAAGTTTAGCAATCTTGTCTTACAGTGAAGATGAACTTGGATTTTAGTTGATGATTACAGGGATCTAAAAGTCTGAGACCACATTGAAAATTGGAGAAAGTTTTGATGGAAATAAACATAAGGTTTGCAAATTTTTAAATATTTAAAACACAGACAGTAAATGTGCAATATTTCGAATATTTAATAGAGAGTCTGCACTAAAACTATCTCCCTAATTAATGTAAGCAAACTTGATATTGGGCATGTTAACTGCTTTGTACATAAGGTCAGATTTGTTTCGTGTCACTGAAGCATGTGTTCAGACGACACAACGATGGATTTGATCTAAAGCCATATTGCACAAACTTGTGGAGTTTGTGCCAGCTCGAGTGCACAGTGTCATTAAAGTAAAAGTGGGACAAACCAAATGCTAAGAAACTCTGAACATGTAAATATTTCAGAGATTCTAATTTTTACTCTTGTTGTTTTCAGTAGTATCATTTGCAACAATAATAATAATAATGATAATAATAAAAGAATAATTAACACATATTTACTAGTTGTCCCAGTCGTTTGGAACCACCGTGTGTAAATGTGGAGTAAATCCACAGACCATGTTGTGACCATTTTATAACTTAATCATTCTACCACAGTGTTAGACACAAACTATGCTAGAAATACATGCAGTTAAAAGGGTTTGTGGAATAGTGCAGCTCAATATGAATGCTAACAGTCATAAAACTGTCCTCTTTCTGATACACTGCAACTTAAAGAAATATTTGATTGTGTTATGAAATGTTCATGCCCTATAGGCTGTTAATAACTTTGCAAAATAATGCAAGACACAAAGAGATGGGGTATAAATTAACAGATAACTAATGGCTCTGGTTTTGCTGCGGGGACATTTTATGCTGGGATGGTTTGTGTCCACATATCCGCATAGAATCTTCACTGCAAATCAATAAGAAGCTATTCTGACTGATCACATTTATCCTGTAATGAAACATTTCTATCCAGGTCTTTTGCACAATGACAGTGTCCTCGTCCAAAGGGCACAATGGCTTGCGGAATGGTTTGTCGAGATGAAAATGATGTAAATCATATGCTAAAGCCTTCAAAGTCACCAGATCTGAACAGTGGAACTGGAACATTTTTACAGATTTGCAGTATCTAAGTTGTATTGAAGCTGTTCTGGTGGCTTGTGGTGACTCTTTATTCTTGTTTCATCCTTTAATTTCTCCTCTGACTGTACAGTGTGTGCTATTTTCATGCCTCGTCATTGTACTGAGAAAGTTCATTAATTACCCCAAATTTAAAGTGTGCACACTGAGTTAGATTCACCTTTTGGAAATGACCTTCTGGCTGATTTCTGGACAAGACAGGGCCCATAATATTGACTGTCAGAGTTTTTCTAGAATCTCTAATTACAGAGTCCAGACCAGAACCACTTTTCACCAGCAGTTCTCAGTTCACCATCACATAACTGTGTAGTGTGAAAGGGAATGCACTGATATCTGTCATGTTCACAGTAATGGTGGGTGGAGAGGCAACCGAGCATGTGAAACGGAAAACGCACCAGACGGAAGTTTCATTTGTCCAGATGGAGAGAGTGAGGGGCGGGCCCAGCAGATGGTGGATTTAAGTGGTGAAGAACGGATGGGTCAGCATTTTAATGTGGCGAGTGAAGGAGACAATTTCACTCCTCAATTCCCTTTAGTTGGGTGAAAACTTGTATGAGTGAATTTTTTTTAAATCATTACAGATGGAAAGAAGCATGAAGCTCATCCTGATCATGTGGCTTCTTCTTGCTTCTTTTCATGGATAATGGATCAATACTTAAGCATTTTGTTAAATGTCACAGTGCTGTTTGTGTAATGAGGGGAGCAACACCAACTGCTGTAATACTTTCTTGCACTTTATTTTGCTTAAGTCTTGTATTTAAACTTAAAATCACTTATCGCTGCATTACTCCAGTCTTAATCTTCTAAAATAACTTTTTACTTGAATTTTCTTAATTCAAATGTGTATGTCGGTTCCATGTTAGTTGATGTTCCACCAACATCTTCATGAGATTCCCCAATGTAAAAGGTTTTCATTAATACTAAATGATCACGCTCACTCTGCATCATTCAATTTAGCCAATATAAACTGCTTTAATTTATAAAGTTTTGTTAAAAAAAACATATTTTTCTTAAATATGACTGACCTTATATTCCTTTTAATTAGTGCTTTTCAAAATTGTCCCCTCTCTCTCTCTCTCTTTCTCTCTCTCTCACACACACACACACACACACACACACACACACACACACACACACACACACACACACACACATGGCCATCAAGTGCACCTGGTTCTAAAAAAGTGCAAACCAACAACAAAAACACCACTGGAGAGCTGATGCAATCTAAAGAATACTTAAGATAATTGCAAAATTAGCATATTATTAATATTTCATCCAAGATTGATTAATAGACTGCAATTTAAAAGTGTGCCCTTCCATCACTGAACTCAGTAATTAGTTGCCTAGATGAAGTATGAGGGAGCTGCATGAAGCATGAAGTATAAATGAACACCAGTCAAATTCCCAAAGAGAGTAAAGTGGCCTGAGCAGTGCATCTAGAGGAAAACTCAAATATAAAACCTCAGATATTACTGGGAAATGGCCCTAGACATTTAGGAAATTGAGTGGTTTTCTTCTCATCTGTAGATGTAGAAAAGGAGCAGTTATGCTTGATAAGTGGCATGCAGAGATATGACTACACCTAAAAGGACTGATTATAGTATTCAGGAGCTCTAACTGACCTGTACACATTAGTTACAGTCCCATGTGCTTCCCCATAAAATCCTTTTCCATATTCATTTTCTATCTGCTAAGCACATTTACCACGTATTTAATTTAAGCCTTAAATTCAGAAAAGAATTAAATGTATATTCATGCATTTAGGTGCAGCAAAGAATTTGAACCTAAAAAAAAATCAAGGTTTTTTAGCCTTTCAGTTATCTGAAGCTTAGAGTTGCAGTTGGATTTTAAAGTTTGAAAACAGTTTGTTGAAACCTTCATTGAATTTTAATAATGTCGTTCTGAGGAGGACTTGCGGCAAATGTTAATATTGAGTAAAGACCTTATAGATTTGTGATGGTGAAGTATTCAGATACATAGAAGGCAAGGGGAACTTGTACAAGTAGCTGCTGTATCTAGTCTGTAGAAATGTGTAGTTTGCTAGTATTATGACTCACTATGCATAAATGCTTAGTTAAAAAGATTTTATTTAAAGATTTCTATTTGAAAATCAAATATACTTTCAAATTCAACCAAACAAACCTACAGACTGAAGGAAGAAAGGAAGGATAGATAGATAGATAGATAGATAGATAGATAGATAGATAGATAGATAGATAGATAGATAGATAGATAGATAGATGCATAGATACTGTAGATAAATTCATTGTGAGCTGTGTCCATTTACTTTTCCTCCATTTTTGAGGTCAAATGCTATCCTATTATGGTCAGATCACTAAAATGCATGTTACTGCACAGTGCAGATGCTGCAAATTATGGCTAGGAGCAACACCGAGTACCAGTGAAGAACTTAAAAGCACTTTATTCAGCTCATGAAAATGTATGTGCTCATGTATTGACCTGCCGTTAAATACGAGTTGAAGATTGAAAGACAAGAAGCGGATTGTTTAATTAAACATGTCAGCGAGAAACTTATTTTTAAAGCCTCTGATTACTGAAAAAAAAAACATCATTGTGATATTTAAGGTCTGTCACTTACTAAGCTCCTCTCTTCTGCCTGATCAGGACTATGTTGGTTGTGTCAGATTGCATAATGACTGACAGCAGTATCTCCATGGCAACGGAAACAGTTCAATGACAGCACTAATGCTTCTGCTGCAAAAGCGTGTAGGAAGGAGTTGAGTTTCCACAACTGTTTTGTTTTCACAAGTTGTGTGGTGTGTCGCTTTCTTTTATTTTATTTCTCTATCAAAGTGACACTCACAGAAACAATGAATATTAAGTAAAATTGTGTTTTCATCGTCTGGTTTGCTTCCTTGTAACGTCTACTTAGTCATTCGTTGATTATTAGCAGAGCATTGTACTGCAGCTGTGCAGAAATGACATGGTATTGTATTTGGTTTAGAAATGTGACAGACAGACCGACAGAAAGAAATAAAGACCGACAGAAAGAAAGAAAGAAAGAAAGAAAGAAAGAAAGAAAGAAAGAAAGAAAGAAAGAAAGAAAAAGGCTTGAATTTAAATATTAAGTATATTACTAGGTTTTTTTTCCACAGTCAGATAAATTACACACAGAAGTTGCAGGCTGTAGTAATAAAGATAATTATGACAATAAGTTTGCAGGGCCTTTAATATTGTAGTGCAACTTTTTCAATATGTGGAAATTGCATTTTTGTGTTAAAGATTGGGTTATAATAATTCAGTAAACATCTTTTTTTGTTTTTATATTGCAACAATAAACACGCCTGTAATATTTTTTTTTAACTTTTGACATTCTTCTTCCAAACAGAGTCTTTAGCCCTTTAGATGTAGAAAACATCTACATACATCATCATATTGCTCAGCAATCTAGTTACAATAAGTGGATTTTGGCTATTTCAGTGGAGCTGGAGATCCAGAGAAAGTAACAGTTAAATAGTTACTAATGCCGCACTTAGGAGCAATTTCTTTTAGAGGAAATGAATATAGAATCTATATACTACATACACTCACTGGCCACTGTATTAGGAACACTGTAACCCTCTGTAGTCATGCAGATGTTCAGTCAGCCAATCATGTGACATCTGCATGATGCAGAAAATCATGCAGATGCAGGTCACAGGTTCATCAACACTACATTTGTAAAGTGGAAAACAACATCTTGTCTTTTGTCCACAATACTTGTTCTTGGTTGATAGGAGTAAAGCTGGATGTGGTCTTCTGCTGTAGTAACCCATCTGACTCAAGCTTTATGTGTTGTGCATTCTGACATGCTTTTCTGCTAACCAGAGTTATAAAGTGTGTGTATTTGATTTACTGTACACTACCTGTCAGCTCAAACCAGCCTGGCTTTTCTCCTCTGACCTCTTTCATCAACAAAGCATTTCTGCCCATAAAACTTCCCTTCACGTTTTTTTTTTTCCAACACCATTGTGTGTAAACTCTATAGACTGTTTTGTTCAAAGCACAAAATATCAAAGGTTTTTGAAATGCTCAAAAGAGCCTGTATGGTACCAATAACCAAGCCTCAGTCTTTCTGATGTTCTTAAGCTCCTGACTTGTATTTGCATGATTTTATGCATTGCAAAACTGCTACATGATTGGCTGATTGGGTGACTGCATGAAGGAGTACATTTGTTCTTGTTAAAGTAGCTGGTAAGTGTACTGTATGTGAAGAAATCAGCCACATTAATTCCCTGCTTTTTCAACAGTTTGTATCTTAGGATTTCAGTACAGTGCCTGATAAGATTTTCCAATGTGATCCACAATGCTGTCTGCTATGAATATTCCCATTGAGGCTTATGCTGCCTGGCACTGCTGCTTCCTCCTTCTACACATTCCTTATCCCTTTTTTAGTAGTATTCTGCCAATGGAATGGAAATGGAAATTTATCAGAAATTTTCAATCACTATAAACAAATGAATAAATTTAGAGTCAGGACTCTGTTAGCTTTCAGTGTGAGATTACGCCTGTTCAGATAACCTCACACGGGTATTTCAGTAGTGGTATTTTATAAACAAGCACTCATCTCAGATGGCAGAAATGGATTTGATATCACCATTTACTTTGGAGATATTAACATTCATGTGGAGAATTAAAAAAAAATTTTTTTTTGTATTACGTTTTTGAAAATTTACCCATAGAAGGCTATGTAAGAACACTGAAATACATATTGAACTACAAATTCTTAAAGCCCTGATTGTGGACTTTTATTTGATCCATTAAACACTCTGTATGCGTGTTTATGCTATTAAACATTGTAGCCCTTCTTCATTATTATTATTTTTATTTTTTTTTTACCAAATAAAAAGGAGCGGGGCACGGTGGCTTAGTGGTTAGCACGTTTGTCTCACACCTCCAGGGTTGGGGGTTCGATTCCCGCCTCCGTCTTGTGTGTGTGGAATTTGCTTGTTCTCCCCGTGCCTCGGGGGTTTCCCCTGGGTACTCCGGTTTCCTCCCCTGGTCCAAAGATATGCTTGGTAAGTTGATTGGCATCTCTGGAAAATTGTCGTGAGTGTGTGAGTGAATTAGAGTGTGTGTGCCCTGCGATGGGTTGGCACTCCGTCCAGGGTGTATCCTACCTTGATGCCCGATGACGCCTGAGATAGGCACAAGCCCCTCGTGACCTGAGGTAGATCGGATAAGCGGTAGAAAATGAATGAATAAAAAGTGGGAATTGCTGTACACATTCTAATTATTGCAGCTGGATTAGAAAATCTCAGAAGACATTGTTCCAGTTTAACATACTTTTCCTTTCCAAAGGTCTAGTAATCATAATTTACTCTCATACACTCATTGCAGATAAATAATAATAATAGTAGTAGTAATAATAATAGTAAGTAAGTAAGTAAGTAAGTAAGTAAGTAAGTAAGTAAGTAAGTAAATAAATAAATAAATAAAGATACTGTGGTATAAATAGAACAGATTTAGGGTCAAACACTTAACACTAATAAAATATACTTATATTAGTAACAGTGAACATTAGCACACATTACTGTAGTATTTAGATATTTTTCATAACATCATTTAATACAAATTTCATAACAACATAATATCACATAATATCACTGCCTGACTGTAGGATCATTCTGGAATTTTCTGCCCTTTCTTGAGGCCTTGAATGGATTTTATATAACAAGAGATCTGTTCTTCATGGCCTACACCTCATGAAGTCATATTTTTTGATAACATAAAATATATTTGCTTGGATTTAAGAGCTGCAGGCAGGGTTGCATGCACTTCTGTTCTTTAGCTGCAGTGACGAATTGTTCCAGTGAGGTCAACAGAGTTGACCAATCCTCATTCAGCTTCCTCAGCAACTTTCTGGCTTCAAAACAACAGTTCCCTTATTATTTGTAGCTGCTGGGCTGGTCTCTACTAGCAGTGATTTTACATGTGTTAAAATACCAGTAATGCGCACATCAGTGCACAGGCATCCATTGAGTAAGCTTTCCGGTGACTTTCCAAACTTTTGAACCCAGTGAATCAGTGATCGTTTTCCAAAAACATTATGTATTTACAGTATTTTTTAATGGTGATTTTAGTGTTGATAAGAAATAAATGCTGAATTTGCCCACAAAAATCTGTGATTGCTATGTCAGCCAAATGGGATCTTACTGTAGGCAGTATGAGATTTTGGCCACATTTTGTGACAAAACCAGAATTTGTAGCTTGGCTATCTCTGGCTTGTGAGTAGACTACAGTGACTAACCCTATGCCTACAAAGTGTTACATACCTGACAAAATGGCTACAAAGTGTACAAGCCTCCCATTACTTGTAATCTGGCCACACAATGCTAGAGTTTATCATTTTGCTATCATGTCACGCTATCACTAGAGATATAGTGACTACAACAGCCTTACCCATAATAACCTGACTTTAACATGCACTGTCTTGTGGTCATTGATTTATTATAGTCAGTATGTTCCGTTTTATTATTTCAAATAATAATAATAATAATTCAAATCACACCTTTTTTTCCCACTAATGAAAAAGTTCTTATGCAATAGACTCCTAACATATTAAATACAGCATTTTTGTTTGTAGATTTGTTCACTCATGACCTTGCCTTAAATACAACATTTAAGAGTGCACTAACCTGGGCACCAGTAGCATAGCATGTACCAGTTAAGGGAGATTTGTAGTGTAGAAATCAAAGACCAATCAGTGTTCCAAATTGGTTCTTCTGGCTATAATAATAATAATAATAATAATAATAATAATAATAATAATAATAATAATAATAATGTGAATGATTGTTGTGTTGCACAGCGACATATATGTAAAAAATTCTGAGATAATTCGATTTCTCACTGTTATTATTATTATTATTATTATTATTATTATTATTTTATATATATTATTTTTTAATTAGTAGTAGTAGTATTGGTGTTGTGGTTGTTGTTTTTGTTACTAATCTTGCTATTGTTGTTGTTGTTGTTAAAGATAATTAAGATTTGTACGGCTTCACACCACAGATCTTATGAACAAGCCCTCCACACTCCATAAAACGTCCACTGTGATTTCGGCTTGTTTGCTGTTTGCGTGTAATTTGCTGAGGCCATGAAGGGCACGAGCAGGCAGAGACACATCACTTGATTACATCCATTAATCATGTCTCAGTGAGGAGTGTTTGGGAGCTGAAATGGACTGTGTCATTTTTAATGCTCCATTTCAACTTGATCTTTAACCCCCTTTAACCAGATCCATTGCTTATGTGTCACAAAATGTATGCATAAATGTGTGTGTATATATATAGAGAGACACACACATACACACACAGGATATAACTGGCCTGAGCTCAGTTGTATCTTGCATCCATTGTGAGCCACTATTTATAATGTCCATACTTTATAGATGTCCTGCAGATATTTGGTGAGTATATCAGAGCCATTGTCAATTCATTCATATAATTAGCGGTTTTAATTGTTGAGGTTGTCTAATCGACAAAGTCGATACTTCGTCTTAGAACACAGCAAGGCTGTGGAGGATGCTGTCTCTTTGGGCTAAGATTATTAATTGGGGGCATCAATAATGGCAGGCTGTGTTCTGCTGTGCCCTGAAGAGCACATTCATCATATGAGGTCAGTGCAGCACAATAGGACAGCATTTGGCCACTAGAAGCTCAGTACTGGTCCCTTGTAAATCTCTCCAGCATTACCACATTGACAAAATGCCATAACAGAAGTGATGCTTGCAGTGTGATTGCTAAACCTTGGTGCTGCCTTTGTGTGTGTGTGTGTGTGTGTGTATGTTTAGACGATAAATAAAACCTGGTATATTTTCACCTGGATAAAACTGACACTGTACTTTATAGTCCTGGATTAGACAAGTACGTTCGCCTTTGGTGTGGCATAAAAGAGCAGAACGCAAGCACAAGTAAATCAGAAGACTCTAAACAGAATGAAAAATCTTGTCTCTCTAGCTGTTTATGTCTAGGCAGACCAGAAAAATGCTCACCAAAAGCCTTTTGACATCAAATTAAATATAGTATGGAAGGATGATGCCTTTATTTGCACCGTTTTCTCCTGCTTGCCTGTAATGAGGAATATTGCATACATTCAGAGTGTGGATGTCAGAGCTCATGTTTTGCTAAATAACTGAACGAACAAGATAACATGTTTAGTGTCTTAGTGGCACATATGCATCCCGGGCAGACTGGAGCACAGCCCCTTTTCTAGGAAATTATTCACTGAACTGTTTTCACTGAATAAAATATGCATTCATACAGACTTATGCATTCACCTGCTTGATTGTGTTCCCAGGTTTTCCTTTGATTTCTGACAATCCTTGTATGCTTCAATTCTCCCAGCATGTGGATTTCCTATTTATTCGACCTCTTCAATTTTTCATGGAATGCTTTTGAAGATCTTCAACTGAGCAGCTTTCTTTTCTCCTCCCACCCTACTGTAAGCATCTCACTGGCCTCATTGTATGACCTTCCACAGAGCTAGAATGTTGTGTTACTGGAATTTCCAAAAAGCTTGCACCGAACAACTTGAAGCTTTTAACACTTGAGCAACAACTGAGTCAATATTACAGCATGACCACAGCCATACAGTAAACTTTTCCACTTTCAAAATTCATGTAAATTGTACAAATCACACAGTTTTTATTTATATATAAGACGTAATGCAAGCAAGGCATAAATGCTCAGTTACTATAAGTAGTGCATGAACTGAGTGTAGAGGTCTTTAATTTGCTTCCTTGTAATATGAAAAATACCGACTGCATGTCGAAGCTAGAATGAATTTCCTGGTTTTGCAATTGCACTTTTTAACCCTATAAAACACAGTTATATAAGGGAGTTATTCATAATCACACTATCCGGTCACCCCTTATAAGGATGGTTTCCTTTTTCAGTCTGGTTCCTTTAAAGGTTTCTTCCTCATATCGTCTCACTGACATTTTCTTCTGACTTGCTTATAGGGTACAAATTTATAGATTTAAAATATATAAATATTTTTAAAGCTGCTTTGTGGCAGTGTTCATTGTTAAGAATGCTATCTAAATAAAATTAAACTGAATTCAATTAAAATACATTTAAGATGCTTTACACCAGATATTTGGAGCATGGTTGTGGGGATTCACTTTAACTTTAGCATTGACAATATTACAGACCAGCTCTGTTGTTAAGCACAGAAGTATTATTGAGGTTGGTCAGTGAGATTAAGAGTATATTATAGAAATTAGTCTTGGAAATAATAAAAGAAATAAAAGATTTAATTTCATCCAAAACTTTACTCTATTTTTATTGTGTTTAGGTTCTGCTTCATTGCCGAAGTTTTGGCAACTATTAAATACTGAACTTCCGTAACCTTCAACTGCCGCACAAGGCTAACACATGATGAAATTCCTCTCGTGTTTATCACCGTGAAGGTAAACATACAGTAATTGTAATCTTTTTTCTGTGAAACTGGCTGTTACTTCAGAAATTCCATCTTCCATCAATAGAGCCATAAATCCAACTTAAATTCAATAAAGTCAACATCAAAACTAGAATGATCAAATATAAAACATTATAACACAAAGATACCTAAAATATATACAGATTATATATTTATATATTAAATGTATGATCTGTGGGATCATATAATAAGTATCACATATGAATCCCAAGTAGAATTCGTTCATTCATTCATTTTCTACCGCTTATCCGAACTACCTCGGGCCACGGGGAGCCTGTGCCTCAGGCGTCATTGGGCATCAAGGCAGGATACACCCTGGACGGAGTGCCAACCCATCGCAGGGCACACACACACTCTCATTCACTCACGCAATAACACACTACGGACAATTTTCCAGAGATGCCAATCAACCTACCATGCATGTCTTTGGACCGGGGGAGGAAACCGGAGTACCCGGAGGAAACCCCCGAGGCACGGGGAGAACATGCAAACTCCCCAAGTAGAATTTGTTATATAAAATAGTTACATATATGATGGATGGTCTTATAGTACAGTAGGTGTGTATGTTTTATTTATTTCTTTTTTTTGACATTTGGATGCTTGATATTAATATTATTACTATGATTTATTCTGACGTGAGATTCCTCAATATAAAATACCAAAAATAAAAAATAAAAGAAAGTTTAATTGGAATGCTCTTTCTCTTTCTACTTTCTGCAAATTCTTAAACCTTGAGATTTTTGTGGCAGCTGTTCACTGTAGTTTTAGGTAAAGATACTGTAATTCAATGCTTTATCTGTTAGAGGAGAAAGAGTGAAGGCTTGGGTGAACATTTTAGGTGAGAAAACAACCAGTCTTGGGCTTTTATTTCTGAAAAATTAAATTACTTGAATTTTTCATGGTTAACAAAGTTTGAAAAGGTTAGCATTAATTGCATCCTGTTCAAGGTTTCATTTCTTTCACTTTACTTAGGGCAGGGATTTCTGCTCATGTTCTATAATTACTTGTCTTATTCAGTGTTCTTCAGTCTTTGTGCTGCAAATAATGTCTTTTAGGCTCTATTCTTCACACTTTTGCCAATAAATACATATGTGATTAACTGTAGTTACAGTAACAGCCACGCCTACTCAAAGTGCTAATTTACACATGTATGCTTTTAATGGATATTCAACTAATGCTACATTTGTGTGTAGCTGAGTATGAATGTGTATTTGTTGTAGCTAGGATATGGTTGTTAAGGTTAGCAATGACGCACATAGCTTGAACAAAGCAAGCTAGCTAGAAGATGAACAATTTAGTGAAGCAATTAGTGCTGTTTGTGCTTTATAATTCTATGCGGTTCCTAGCCATAGATGATGACTCATAAGTATGCTCTCTGTACCCAAATACCTTCCTGCTTAGACTGCAGAATACAAGAGTAATAATAGCATGTACTATTAGCACCTGTTGCATTCAGTGTGGTTGAATTAAGCAGAAGTGTTCATGTGTTAAATGATAAAATGCACTTGAAGTAGAAGACAAGGAAAAACAGAACCAATAGTCAGCAAGTATTATACATAATGAGAAACAAAAGTTAGAATCTTACAGTACAGTATATTGTTTTCTTACCTCCTGTAGAAAAAACTCCTTTGACCCCAAATCACTACAGAACATAATAATAAATTCATTGGTCTCCCTACATTCATAGTCATTTATCTAAAACTACTATCAAAGGCAAAATGACTCTTTATGTTGTGGTCTGAATGCATGTATAAGCTCTGTGGGAATCATTAAAAGAGAAATGAAAGTGACGTTTACATAACACGAGGTAACTAATAGTCCTGATTATAATTTTGTAACAGCACATTTACTCTCTTTTTGACATTCCTGCTGAACTCATCAAACTAGAAAGTTTAACTGTATATTAATAGCATTCAATGTGCAGCGAATCACCGGTGTTAAAGTACCACTTGGAGCCTTTGTTAAAGTACCACTCTGAGCCTCTGTTCATTTTTGTTAGTATGTGCTTGGTACAGTATACACTGCTATAATACTGCTGGAGATTGGAGACCATAGAAATGACTGCAGACCATGTATATCTAATGTACTGTATAAGTAATATGTGTATTTCTTTCTGTGTAAGACAGACAGACAGACAGACAGACAGACAATAAGTTTCTTATTCAGAATATAGTCAGCTACTGTGTATAAAGACTGATTTTATGCAGCACTTGTTTTGTAATTTGGAAGTGCAATATTCATAGTAGATGAACCACATAAAGAACATTTTGATGTAATCCATGTGTAAATGGATAAAGGCAGGACAATTTACTGAAACAGGGGCAATGTTTACAAAATAGGAAAATTTAAGAAGGTTGGAAAGGATTGTAGAAAAGGACTGATTGTTTAGAGCTTTATACATGTGTTTCCAAGGAGAATTAAAAACCTCTTCTTTGGCCTATAATGAGTTGGCCATCATTGTAGTGGACAGAGTGAAACCATTCTGCTCACAGCTTGAATACAAATGTAGTGCAAGACTCAACATGCATAGATACATTTCAGACCCAAAATGCTAACAAATAATGTGCATCTTTATTTATTTAACTTTAATTAATATTTATTTTCCATATAACCTTTTCTTGAGGTTCAGTAAAGCATTTTTGTGCCTTCATGGACCAGGTCTAATTTCATGTTATTTCAACACTTTTCTGTCCCTTAGCAAAGAACAGGCTGTTTCTGAAACTCTGAGTATTAAGGTTTAATTCAAGGTGAATGTGATTAAGTTAAAACAGTAATGTGAACGGCAGTTTAGAAAATATCTATTTGGTGAGTATAAAGTACACAGCTTACCTTATACCCTACAAGTGAATCAATGCTAAGCAGAAATTCAGTTTTCTCCAATAATACTTTTAATGTTAGTATTCAGAAAGCATCATAGGCAGCAGTATTTTTTTGGTTTTTAAGTCTCCTCCTAGTGTTTTAGAGATTTCAGTGCAAATAAATCCCATAATACACTATATTGTTTACTTCCCAGGGCTTAAATTAATTATATGATAAATCATGGCTGTAGTTCTCTAATGTGCAATTTATACTGATATATTATCAGAGGTTCATGACTTCAGTATGCTATTGTAACTCACAGTCTCATCAAAACCCAACATATAAATCTCTTCCCAGATATTTGTAGTCAACAAAAAAAAATGTATGCATTACTCATGCAGACTCGTCTGTGTATGTTTGCTATAATGATATTTGCTTGCATAAAATACAGCCTTGATTTCATTACATTTTGTTATTAAAGGCACAGTGCTACTGACAACCTTGCTAATTAACCACTGAAAAAGGTCAGATGCTCAGTTTCCAAGCAGTTTACTGAGATGTACTGCAATTAGACATGTTTTTGCCAGACCACTGAACTGGAAAAGGCATATTCACTCTTTGATTGATGAAATGTGGCTGCATGGGAGTTGTTTAGGACATCCTTACACTTGGAGGAGGGGTTCTCATCTCACAGTTTTGAGAGACATTCTCATTTTTTGGCAAACTAAGAGCTGGATGTACAGTTTGTTCCCATTTTCAGGCACAATTAGGCAGAATGCTGCATACAAATCCTTCTGTAGGAATATACAAAACTGGTGGAGTTTAAACACATAACTTATGCACAAAAAAATGGGAAAGGCATCTGATTACATATTCTGTTTCATGTACTAAACTATGGGCAATTAGCAACAGATAGTTTTGCATGTAATTTAGTCAGCCTCCTAAAACTAGGTGCAAATAATTAGCATTAAAAATGTTGGTCAGTGTTTTGAGGACTACTGGACACAGCTCACAATGAATTTGGATTTATCTACAGTATCTATCTATCTATCTATCTATCTATCTATCTATCTATCTATCTATCTATCTATCTATCTATCTATCTATCTATCTATCTATCTATCCATCCATCCATCCATCTTCAATTCAGTTTAATTTCATTTGCTTTTAAGCAGCTTTACAGAGCAAAAAAAATCTTATTATACAAAGATTATTATTTTTACAAAAGCTAAAGATTAATATCAGACTTATATTACAATGAGTTTGTATTTATCCCCAATGAACAAGCCTGATGTGACTGAGGTAATTCTGTATTACTTATTACTAGAATTTAATGTATGCCTTATTGCCCATGTTTGTGGATTATCTATCTATCTATCTATCTATCTATCTATCTATCTATCTATCTATCTATCTATCTATCTATCTATCTATCTATCTATCTATCTATCTATCTATCTATCTATCTAGATAGCTAGCTAGCTAGCTAGCTATTTGTTTAGCTAGATATGTGTTTAGTTTAAAAGCCTGCTTGTCCATTGGGCCTATATTCATCACACAGATCTGGCAGTCCTGGTCATTATGAATCATATGTCATATGTCACAAACAAATAAAACAGCTTTTTTCATGTATAATAATAAATTAATTCAGCACACTAAACAGGTCATTTGTAACATCAGCAATTATCTAAATGTTACAGCTGTGGCAGTCAACCACATGCAAAATAAAATACAGCTTAATTACACACAGACTAATCTGTATGCAGTCTTTTATTAGGGTAAAATCAGCAGGGAGTCTAATGTCATATCAGCAATGCCCTCAGTGCAATACACACTGTTTACTTGCTCTAACAAGAGAACTTTCATTTGCTCTATAGTCTAACACTTTAACACAGATACGCTTCAATGTTTCTACCGTGAGTTACAAAACTACCCTGTTACTGGCATGTTGTGTGCTGATCTGCAGTATTACTAAACTAAATGTTGAGTTCACATGCACTGTGAATGCATTTTGCACCCACAATAAGGCACCTATTTCTTTGATGCTATTCATGTACCAACATTGTTATGAATTATGTACGTCTTTTCTTCAAGATGCCAAACAATATAAATTATATCGTTTATATATATATATATATATATATATATATATATATATATATATATATATATATATATATATCGATATAAAAAATTAATATTGAATATATCGATATAAAAAAATCTATTTTTTGTCTTAAAGATACAGTTTATTTTTATTGGTGTCAGAAACTACAATTATGCAAACATTTACAAAACACTGTAATTGATAATACAATATTGAGCAATATATTACTAAGCCTTACCACACAATATGGTATAAATATTAAATGACACTGAGCATCAACACTTTTAAAGGAAACATTCAGAAAATTTCTCATCAGGAAAAAGCAGGTGCCATTCATCCTGTTAAGAAATTTATTGTCTACTCCAGTTAAAAATCTTAACAAAAAAATAAAAAAAATTTCTCAAAAACATTAACTGGAAGGTTTTCTAGGAGAAACATGCATAAAATGAGCTTTAGCTAAAATAATATATAATCTATAGCTATTTAATGTGTCATGTTTTAAAGAATATACAAGGATTTTACATATTTACAAGGATTTTAATTATGCTGATATTTTCAGAAGCATCATTAGAATAAAATTTTATAGCATGATTATTCATAATATTTTATTAGAAGCTATTTAGACTATTTTAGCTAGTCTAAAATTACTTGAATTTTCTAAATAACAATCAAAACAAACAATTATACAAACAAACTAAAATATCCACAGATTATTGGGTACTGGGTACTGTTACAGATTGTAAGGCTTACTGGAATCTCCTCTATATACACTTGATGTAAGAGAAGTTAATTAAAAGTGAAATAACTGTGGCAGCATTTGATGCCTCAGAGAAAAGTGTTGTGTGTTAAACATGACAGCACCATTTGCTTATGGAAATTACATATCATCCATTAGTGACAGGAACCTGAACAAAAGGTTTCACTCACTGGACGTTTGCTCATTGAAGATTTAGTACTCTAAACATTTGCCTGCTGGCTCATAAAAGAGTTGAATAAAGCTGTTGAATGCAGAGTAGGTTACTCACTCCACTAATATACAGGTTAGAATCAATCAATTAATGATTTTGCTCTATGTCAAAATGTTGACTACAGTATATATGTGCCAGTTTCATTAATGTAATGAAATGAATGTAATGAATGTACAAACCACATATTAATAAATCTACATAACGCTTATGTTGAGAGCTTTATATAATATTAACAAAGTTCTTGAACTACAATACTGTGTATGTGTTTCTCTAATAAATCTGAATAAATCTGAAATTAATTGCAAAAAGACAAAAAAGTTAGTGAAAAAAATAGTGTCTTAAAAACCTTTCATTACCTGAAAAACATAACTAAATTTGAATGTTTTAATGTTTAATAAATATTACAGCTGATTTATAATTATGCACACATAATTAATGCTAGAGTATTATATGTACAGTAAACTATATTCCATTATAATCAGTAGTAACACTTGCTCTGAAAAATGATTATATGTTATTGAGGAGTGTATGTGTCTGTATTATATTTCTAATATTTATAGCACATTCTAAGCAATTATTATAGTTTACACAATCCATAGAAGAAATTCTATATAAAGTTAAATCATTTTTTCAGTTTAATCTTTCTCAGCAGACTTACAGTCTTCTTGCACATAGAGTTATTGTGTTAATAGGTAAAGGCACTTATGTTGTCTTTAATTAAAGTATTTGACATTGAACCATGTTTAGCTAAACGATATTTTAAATCCTGAAGTGTATAACAGGCTGGACATTCTAACTAGACATACTTTAAACTCTGTTGATTGGCAGTTTACCTTCTGGAGTGATAATAGCCCTCCCCTTTCAGCTACGATGCTGTTATGTATTCTGTAGACTGCTAGTCATATCATAGGTGATAGTGTCCCTAACTAAACATATGTTCTGCAGGGAACTACAAGTTTCTTTAATGACCTTGAATAGAGGACATTATTAGCATACACTTTGCATTTGCATAGACTTTGCATGTTGAATTAGCATAGGCTTTGCGTGTCGTGGACAATGTAGATTTTGATTGGATAGTCAATGGTGGATTTTAAGTTACACATATTACATATATTCTTGACTCATTAACCTAAAATTACTCTGTGAGAAATGATGTATTATACCATCCAATAAGGTTATTAAATGCAGAGACGGTCCAATTCGACACTGTCTAGTATGATGTAAAATCATAAAAGGCAGAGGAGCTTTGAGGGCCCAAGATTTAAATTCAGTCCAATGAATAATTCATTGTTTACAAGGTAGATTATGCCAAGGAGTAGGAGGCTATTCTTGCAATAGCTGTTAAAAATCTACCCCTGTTCGCTTTGATAATTTGTTGACATGCCCTTACTGTTGTTTAGAAAATATATGTGACCTACCTGGAAACTGAAGGTCAGGTTATATCTAATGAAGCCTCTCTTTTTTCTTTCCCATTGATGTCCCCTGCAATGCTAGGATACAGACAGACCGGCTCAATGTTGCCATGGTAAAGGACTTCTGGCACAGAATGCATTTCCTGAACGGGGTGCTGTGTGGAATTTCTAAATGTGTGGCACCTTTAAGCATTGCTTTCCACACCTCCCAACACTCCCCCTATTATACAGTGGAGTTATCTGGAGTATTTACTGCAATTTGTTTGGGAAAGTAAAGTACTTGGGGGAAGTAAAACAAGGTTAAAAAGGTTCTTTATATGTCACAAAGATATGACATAGATGTGATGTAATGTAGTGAAATGGCGTTTCTTAGTTACTCACCCAACAATGAATAATAGAAATGAAAATAGAAAAAACGGAATAATAGAAGAAAATAGAATATAACAAATTATAGAAAAAATTAAATATGGTAAAATATAATAGAAATATAATAAAATAACATAATATAAATTACTGTGGCATACGCTTGTTTGGTATGAATTGACACTCCGAGAACATTCTTATGATTGAGCGCTGTCAATATTATCAACTCAATTTCTTCTTCTTCTTCTTCTTTCGGCTTTTCCCTTCAGGGGTCGCCACAGCGAATCATCTCTCTCCACCTAACCCTATCTTCTGCATCCTCAACACTTGCACCCACTAGCTTCAAATCCTCATTAATTACATCCATATACCTCCTCTTTGGCCTTCCTCTTTGCCTCCTGCCTGGCAGCTCCATGTCCAACATTCTCCTACCAATATACTCACTCTCCCTCCTCTGAACATGTCCAAACCATCTTAATCTCGCCTCCCTAACTTTGTCCCCCAAACGTCCAACATGGGCTGTCCCTCTGATGTACTCGTTCCTAATCCTGTCCAATCTTGTCACACCCAAAGAGAACCTCAACATCTTCAGTTCGGCTACCTCAAGCTCTGACTCCTGTCTCTTCTTCAGTGTCACTGTCTCTAAACCATACAGCACGGCCGGTCTCACCACTGTCCTGTACACCTTCCCCTTGATTCTTGCTGATATTTTCCTATCACACAGAACTCCTGACACCTTTCTCCACCCACTCCAACCTGCCTGCACTCGCTTCTTTACTTTTTTCCCACTCTCTCCATTACTCTGGACTGTTGGCCCCAAGTACTTAAACTCAATTTAATAGGTAAAAAATGTTGGTAAAAATGTTGTTAGAGACGTTAACATCAGTTCAAAGAGTAGTTTGTTTATATAGCCCGACAGTCTCTAGGATATCTTGCAATTAAAAATAAGCCTTCTCCTCCCCTTTCTGTATATCTTTGTATATTAATACATATAATCGTTTTATTAGGCTTATGACCATTGACATCCCTTGTCAAATAATACCTCAGGTTTTCATTAAGGATCAAATCCAGAGATTGACATCATTGAGTGCATTGCAAAAATTGATTTTCTGCTCCTACAGCCATTTCTGTGATCTAATGAAAACCTTCAGTCTGTTTGGGTGTTTCTTTGGGGTTATTCCATCATTAGAAGGACACCTACAGTCATAAAGTAACCAGGTTTTGGCCTAAAATATCCTTGGAGAATTCAATCTTCAAAAGAGCTCCTTGGCCGTGCAAAATAGCCTGAAACTATCAATGATTCACCACATTTTACATTTAATGGAGGGCTTTTCTTTGTACTTTATGCAATTCAACTTTTACTTCACCCCCAAACATGCTGATTCAAAATTCAAGAACTTTCTTGTGATATGCTTGTGTAGTGAGATTTTTAGTTTGAATCCCAATAATTATTTCACCTGTGTAATTCTGAAGCAGAAAGAGTAGAAAGTTGCTGGTTTGTACCAGTTTAACACATCTGCAGCCTTAAGGGGTGACCTCAAAAATATGGCTATGCCTCATTATCACTGTCACTGCGACAGTGCGTACATTTTTTGCCCCCTCATGGAAGTCACCATGGCACATACATTTAATAGCATAATTACAGTCATAATTAAAGTGCCATTTTTTTCAGTGTACAAAGCTAGCCTGGACAACCAAGGAGGAACGGAAATGCCAATACCATCTCTGTTACCTCTGCTATCAGTTTCCCAACCTGCTAGTGATGGGAAAAAACAATACTTGGTCGCAGGGCATCATCATGTCCATAACTATATTTGCTAGCGTTTGTATATATAGAGAGTTTGAGTATTCTATGTAAATTATTCATTTTTTTTTTTTTACTTGTTCTTACATATAATTCATTTAAATGTTAAAATGTGTTTTTGGAGGTAATATGTCTGACTGACAGATTTTAAAGTCAGTGCTTTAACTCCATTTTATTAAAAGTATATATGGACTATATCTATTGGTTCATTCACCATAAAAAACATGAGAAAATGTAAAGGAAACTGGCATTTGAAATATTTGAAAACTGTAGCTAGAAATGTTCTTTTTAGGTTGCAGAACAGAAAGTATCTTGGTTTGTCTATCAGCCTCGAGGGAGTTGACAATTAGATAAAAAAAAGATTTTTGTCAAATCAAGTGTTGGATGTTTCAGCAGTTAAGTTTATTGAGAAGTTTGAAAATGTACATTTCAGCTGAGAGTAGCTCATTGAATCTGACCTTAAAATGAAGAAGCAAGAATGACCAAATTCCTTCAAGAATATATTTACTGTTTGTGTTAATAGTCAAGGGCTCTTGCGTGTGACATTTTGTTACCGCGGGCTTTGAAATCTACTAAAAGCCTGTCTGGTTATATTTGCCAAAGTTCACACATATATTTCTAGGTCTCAGGATGTAAATCTCTGTTTGACAGTGCTTCTACCTTTAGTATGTTCTTTTTTAATTGACCATAATTATCACATTGCCCCAGCAAGCCACAAGGACTCAGATTTGGAGAGGCTTAATGCAGCTCAGATGAGAACTGCACAAAAACACTGCAACACACTGCTGCTCGTTTTCAAGGTAAAACAAAGATCCAGGGAATGTTGACAGAGAACAGTTGGAGGGATAATGAGACTCAAGACAAAGGGAGACTTAGGAAGAGGGGCTTAACAGCTGTTGAGCATCCAATTGAAGCTCTAAATTAGTTGTGCAGCTGCTAAGTGATTCCATTTTGAGGGTTACTCTAGTGCACATTTGATTCAGGTTTATTAACAGGGTCTACAATTGAAGGTATTGACTTTTGTGCCTTTGTGTTCATTGTTTGTTATATTTCTTGAATTCTACACACACACACACACGCACACACACACGTGCGCACACACACACACACACACACACACACACACATAGTTAATATATATCACATTCTCTTAATGAATGCTGCAATTCTCCATGTAGCAGTGAGTTGTAAAGAGGCCTGCTGAGAGATGACTATATGTTCTGACAGACTGACCAGAAATGAAACACCCTGATGTTTCTTTCATGGAAGAGAATGTGTCTGAGTATCCACATGGAGTCTTAAAAGCAGTGTCATCTATCCTCTGCGTCTAAGTGACAGGTTTGTGCATTGAAAGCTGGTGACATTACAAAGGCTAAGAGACTTTAATGAGCCAGTGTGTTTAGCCCACCAAGGCAGTTAGGTGTCAGAATTAAGCTCATAATAAGATGCTGGGCCAGGCTCTGCTGAACATTTCCAACTGTTATGGTAATGGGTTTACTTTTGCCTGACTAAAGACTGGTGCCATTTTGCCGCTTGGTTATTTTTATCTCCCTTTCCTGAATTCCGTTTGAAATTATAGTCAAATATCTGAAGCGCTTAGTGGCGTATCATAGCATTTAGTCCTTTCTTATGCAAATACTGTCTTTGTCTATGAAAACGAATGTAGCAATATTTGACACTGTGAATGCAGGAATTTTACCCTTCTGTTTTCTTTTCCAGTTTGTTGTTCTAAATGGACAGAAAGCTGTAGTGAAACAATTGAGGTAGAGCTATGGGAGCATCAAACACTTGAGTCAAGAAAAGTGGCCCTCTAGATGTATGAGGCAGGTTGAAGTAGCATGAAGGGTCAGGCTGATAATTCAAATTGGACTCTTCGCTTTTAAATCACCTCAACATGAAAGATGGAGCACATCAGTGGCAAGCTGCCCCTCTGGGGTCCAGAGGTTGTCCCCTCTCCAGTTTCAACCAGCAGCAAGAGGAATGGCTCCAAACCCAAGAGTAGACTGTTTCAAATGCTAATCAATTCAGCTGCAATGGCAGAAATACCTCCAGGGTAGATTCAGTAAGCCAGACACGTTACGTCCACTTCAGAGACCTCCTTGTCTGTATCAGCCAAGAACTAACTGTCTCTTGCTCTTTGTGCTGAATTAGGCACCAACCTTGCACTGTAGAGGAAGCATGCAGTAATGCATTTGTGTGAAAATGTTAAGTGAATGAAGCAGTTGTCAATAAGGGGAGAGTCAGCTCACAAAATTATTTCAGTTATTGCTGACTGGATGGTGTAAACACGCTATGTTTATGGCCACCTCTGTAATCAAATTGACATTGCAATTCATTCTGAGCAGAAGCTGTTGTTCTTTGAGGTATGGGATGAGGGACAAGGGCTAGTCATCATCATATTCTCTGTAATTGGTTTTGTGTGATGTAAAACTTTCTATTGAAGTGAATCATCACAGAACACCAGCTGAGTTTCACAGTTCAATCTGACTTCACAGAAAAGCCATCAATTGTGGAACAACTCAGGCTTTGAGCAATTTTCTAGGACTATTTTCTTTGACAATTACTGGTGATGAAAATCTACCAAGGAAGCTCTTCATCAGAAATTATGTTTGATTATTGTTTTTTGTCTTTTCCAGTGATTTAATTTTTGGTTGTTCTTTTTATTTGCTGAAAGTTCTAAAAATGTGTCATTCAGACCATTCCTTCAACAACTGAGCAGAATGTAGTATGATTGCGCAAAAGTAATTTTGAGCTGGAGATGTGGACATTTTTTTGCTTTGCTTGAGGCAGTAAGACCCTGTCACTGAAGGGTTTTATTAGAGAGAAAAAACAAGGAGGTGGTCTATTTGGTAAATCAATTAAGAGTAGAAAAATGGAGAAATGTGAATTTATACAGTAGATATTTATAGTTTCCATTTATAGTTAATTAGTAGAATGCTGTGTGATTAAGGTAAAACTCCATATGTATTTTTTCCCATATGTATTGGCATATTAATTTGGAGCAAATATAATGAACTTTATGGATGTATGACACCTCAATAGTGTAACTACAGCACCACTCCCACCTGCACTCCCACTATACACATCAGCCAAAACATGAGCTGACTAATTATGGTTTTACTTTTAATATGAGGATTAACTGCATTCATAGCGAACAGATTCTTTCATAGAAGCGGGGGCGCAGCTTAGTGTTAAACATACTGAGAGAAACTATCTCTATCTAGACTCAAATAATATTTTATGTGCACTGTAATGACAAAATGTCAAATGACTAATGACTTGCTGACATCCTACATTAAAAACTTTGTTAGAAGAAGTTAATAATAATAAACTTACTTATTTCCCATTTTCAATATTAACACACTTTACTAGCTAACTAACTACCTTGCTATTATGCTACTGTATTTCCTTACCCACAATTTTATAACCCAGCCAGTAAGAAAATAATGAGACTTGACAGCACATTGGAGCTTTAACCTGTCTTGTGGGTTTGCTAAGATATTTATGGGTTCTTGCCCAACTGGGAGATTTGTTAAGGGTTCTAGGTAGAACCCTACAACAGTGTCAGAACGTGTTCAGTATAAAAGTCTTTTATCAGGCTGAAAACCCTTCATTGTATGATCAACCCTAAGAATCCTTGATATTTGTCAGTTTATCCTGTGAATTTTCTGTGGAAGACATTTTATTGCTTGTTTAATCCATTTTCTAAAATTGCTCTGCATTCATGTGCATCATCAAATTCCTCAGATGCTGTCTATGTTTTAATTTCTGTTTGCTGTTATTATGCTTAGTGTTCTTTCACGAGTGCTATCATGGTACTTAATGCAATATTGGTGTGGAGGTGGAAATGATGGTGTTTTGAAAAACATTAATATTTAAGCAAACCACTTTTCTGATCTTTCACATTCATAAAAGATATAAACTAAGCTCAGCTTCACAATATTCTACAGTAATGGGTCAGTAAGCAGCTCTTTTTATGAGGAGCTTGAAACAAGGCAGTAAACAGTATAATAGCTCAGTGGTTGGAAAACAGATGAAGCTTTTTCAAATGTTTCAAGGTTTCCCCTTGATCGTGAATTTGCTGGGAGGCACTCATGGAGGAAGGAGCAGCGCATAGAATTATCCCCAGTAATCTGTTTACTATTAGCCTGACCCTTTTCTCCGACAACAAACCTTTCAAAGGTGTGTGTTTTCTCAGTGTGCTTTCCATAACCACACGCAGTTTACCCCAGAGTTATTTCTTTATTTAAAAGTAGAGCACCAGCTCACGGCAGCAGGGTGGACATTGAAGGGGTTGAGTGTGAGCGGTAACTCTTAAAGAACGATGCTCTACTGAGCCCAGGCTATACAAAAATGCCTTTTTTGTGTGGAAACCTTGTAGTGAAATATACGGCATATCTTTGGTGATCCCTGAAAGGATCTGACAGCCGCTGGCAAAAGGCATATCAACATGCTGTCAGATTTGGGCTTTAGAGAAACGCACAGCCAATGCCTTCATGCTTACACAGTGTTACATGCTAGCTATAAATCTCAAATGTTTTGGAAAGATATAAACGTCTAATTTCATTGAATTGTATATGATAATATTCCCTTGCTTCTTGCTTTGCTTCTATCTGTTCCACTGTTTTCTTTCAGCATGTGCTCACAAAGCATGGTTATAACTGTGTAATAACATAGTAATAACCGCATAATAGCAGTGTTTTAAACCATACATGTCATACATCCATTCCATCTCATAGCAGATTTGTTCTCTTCAACTTTCATGTTGATCAGAGGCGGTGGTCTGTGATGTTGGCAAGTTTCTGTGCGATGACCATGTGACCTGTGTGTCTGAAAGCTGGCTCTGTGATGGAGAAGCTGACTGTCCAGACGCCTCTGATGAAACACTCCAAAGATGTAAGTCATTCATCCAACATAAAGCATTTCCTTTCCATAAAAGCTCATAATCATACTGTATGAATACATTTACATTGTAACCTGTCTACAAGCCAACTCTCTCAGAGCTACTAAAACCTTGAGAGCTTTCTTATTTGTCACTAGTAAGTATATTCATCAGAAGATGAATTAATCAGTATGTTGCTGAACAGCAATGGCTGATTACTTTATGTTTATGTGGCGTTTCCCACAAATGTTAATTTATTCCATATTCCAGGCACAGTGGGCCAACTTTTCCCTCTGCTGCTATTCCATTATCATTTAGATTAATCACGTCTGCTCTGTTTTATGTATAATGCCCCTGAGTGGAAGCCAGAATTATTTATCATTGGAATTTTGAGTAGCTCATTATCATGGATTAGGTATTGATAGGAAATGGAATTAAGCACTTACCCTATCAGTTTCCTCATTTACAAGACTTTGGTATTTCCTTTAACTTGGGTCACTGCCAGCTCACAGTTTGAGATTAGTTTTAATAAAGGCAGATGGTTTCTTACATTTTCTCATGTACATTTCAGAGAAAATAAAAAGTAGTTTCACTAATAATGCCATGGCTTTATACTAGCTTTATAAAAAAATGTGGGCATGTTGTATTCAGAGGGGGGCAACATCTACACTGTAGACAGCATTTATAATATTTTATACCTTGCTATTGGATTTCTATATAGAACCATGGAATTCTGTATTTGGCCAATAGAATGTTTTCCATAAAATGGTTGTATGTAGAACCCTTGGAGAACAATGAATCGTTTTTAAAGTCATTCTATAACAGGGAGCACGGTGCCTTGGTGTTAGCACATTTGCCTCACACTTCCAGGGTTGAAGGCTTGTTTCCTGCCTCCATCATGTGTGGAGTTTGCATATTTCCCCTGGGTACATCGGTTTCCTCCCCTAGTCCAGCGACATGCATTGTAGGCTGATTGGCATCATTGAATTGTCTGTAGTGTGTATGCATTATTGTGCACTGTGATAGACTAGCATCCTGTCCCAGGAACACCCTTTCTTGTGCCCTGAGTCTCCTGGGATCAGCTCCAGGTTCTCTGTGACCCAGGTGTATAACCAGTTCAGAGAATGCATGGATGGATGTATTATTGGCTGGATGGAAGGATAGATGGATAGATGGATGGATGGATGGATGGATAGATGGATGATTCTAGAATTCAAAAAATGGGTACCGTTACATCAATGCCATTACTTTTTGGAAATTTATTGATATTTAGACAATGCTGCGAAATGTTTTGAAATTATGTGTTTTGAAACTAACAAAAATTTGCAGTATCCCGATTCATTACATAAGCTAAATCATAATATAAAGCCATACAAAGGCCCTGTGATATACTCATAATTAGACAGTGGTCAGCCTACAGAAGATTTCCAAACCAAAGACTGTATGATTATTGGCATGATTATGACAATATACATAAAATGTAAAGAATTTTAGCTCTTTGTAATTTTATGCATCTCTGATACATGGTGTTTGGTACACGTAACACGTGTGTGTTAATATCCATGCTCTTAGTGTTTTTTAAATGAACTAGGAAGAAGTTCTTGTTTATTTTCCTCAATTTTTTTCTTAGTTTTTTCTTTTAGTGTATTAACTCTGTATTTTTTTTTTCTTTTACATGTTGACATTTAATTTTTTTTTTTTTTTTGCATTCTGCCACTATGAAATGTAATCACCTCATTGTGTTGCCTCGAGGGAAGGGTGGCTGAGTGTTTCCTGTGCCATATGGCCAGAGGGAACCTGGCTTAGCCTCTCATCGTGTAGCCCTCTGGGACGAGACAGACTACTAGGGCTAGCAGAGGAAGCTGGAAATCAGCCTGTTCTCCTCTAATGGGGAAAGAAAGTGGAATGACAGGCCTGGAACACTCCAAGCATGTCGTACCACACTCTGTGATAAGAAGGAAACTTTTCCGCTTTGCAGAAGAGCTATTTTTCTGCCAAGTTTAACATATTTTCCGTGAACATTTTGTTCTATATTAATCTTTGGCTTCAGTGAGCGAGATTTGTAGCAAAGGATTTCCAGTTTTAGTATAACTGTCAGGTTAGTAGGCATGTAGTCCGTATTAATGGCCTGGATAAACAGTTGAGTTATAGTGTTGTTATTTTTTTTCCACATTTCTGATGCAACAGATTGTGCCATGTGCAATACACTTGACTTGTAGGTCTTGCTTGTAAACAGTCTACCGTTGAAACATCAGAAAAGTCTTTTACGTCAATGCAGAAACTTGAGAAACCTACTGCAACTTAAAAAAAATTATTAAGCACATCCTTAAAAATATTCTTGTAACCCGACCGACCCTGTCAATTTAGGGCCGACTCAATTTTTTTTTTTTTTTGCTTTAAGTCCGACCGACTTGCCGGTTGTAAATTTGCGTTAATACCAACCAATTTTTTATTTTACTCTTCAAACAACTACTACAAAAGCAATAAAATAATATTAATTATATTTTAGTAAGTATTGTAAATATGTAAAATGCCTAGGCCTACATACAAAAGAAAGCTACGTTCTTTCTTTTAAATAAAAACCCGTGACGTCATCTATGTTTACACTATTGGTTAACGGATGTCACACTATGGCCTGTGCGTTCGCTTCGTCTCATACTCTCATTCACCGGCAGAGTCAACGGTTCGTGCTTGGTAATGATGGCTGTGGCTGCAGTAAACAAAATGTTCGCGGTCACCGTTCAAACAAATTTGTTTGTGGGCTACATGCGTCAAAATGAGGTTTGCAATGATGTGCCCAAAGGCATGGGTTGAAGACCCAGTCAGTGACGTCACGATATGTTAATTTGTTTAAATTCATACCTACGTAATCACCGTCACCAAAATTGTACTTTTTTTTTTTACATTGAAACTTGAAAAAAAATATACAGACCTACCTACCGACCCTTTTTTTTTTTTTACTGTTACTGCAAACCAAAATATTTTCAAGGATGGCCTAAGGCCTAATCTTTTGCTATTGCTGTGTATTTGTCCCTTCGGTCAGGTTTCACTTTTAAGTTGTATTTCATGATGTCATTAATATAAACAACAACAACAATAATAATAATTATAATAATAATTATAATAATAATAATCATTTTGATGCATGTGTGTGCGTGTGTGCGTGTGTGTGTGTATGTGTGTGTGCACTTTTCATTACTATTTATGCTTCATGAGGGATGGTCAGACATCAGATGGGGCAACAAAACTGTCTGTTGCCTGGGGCAGTGAATTGACAGAGAGTGTGGCAATTAATATTCAGAACTTTAGAACTTTTAACATATCTGGAACTTTCTCCTGCTACAGTCATTGTTCACTGCAGTACTTTCCTTCTTGACACACTGTCACATTTTTTTATTACTCTCAACGACTGGAGTAAAGAATATTAATAGTAAAAGAGTATTAATACTGTAATGAGTCTGTCTGTGTTTCTGTCCTGTTTCTGTCTGCTGTCTTTCTCTGTGGCTAATTGTTTGCTCCACCCACTCTTTGGTTTCCATGGACATTAATTGTACTCATTCATCTCCTCAGGTGTGTTGTCTTTGTCTCTGATTGTCTCTGCTTTGTCATTGGTTCCTGTCAGCTATATATACTCTGTTTGTTCACTTCCCTGGTGTTGGTCGTTATTGCATGTTGGATGTTGGTGTGCCTGTTCCCGTTTCCTGTTAGCCCTGTTTGTTGCCTAGTTCTGTCTGCCTGTCTGTTCAGCAGCTTTCTTGTGTTTTGAATAATTAAACTAATCTGCATTTGGATCCTCACTCGCCTTTGTCCTGCATCGTAACAAATACTAATAATACTAATACGACTGCTAACATATTAACAATGCTAAAAATTGCCTCACTGATCGTCATGAAACATTAGCAGTAGATTAGCCATTTTTTAGCCATTGATTTCAGAGGATTACAATTACCATGAAAGCTCTATGTCACAAATCTCCTTCTCGCATCAGGTACTGCGAGATTAGTCACTCATCACATGTAGCAGCCCACTGCGCTATGGTGCTCACTTCCACATTGTTCTGTGTTTGTTTAGGTTCATGTCCTGTCTTCATCCATATTTTGTCTATTTCTCTATGTTCATTTAAACCTTCTTGAGTCTTTGTTCGTGGTGAGTCATACATCCAGTTTTCTGTGTGCTGTTCTGTTACCAAGCCTTTTGCATAGTATTTATTGATTCTAGGTCTGACATTTAGTTGTTCTCTGATTTTGATTCTGCTCTCTATCGTACTTTTTTCTGATCACCTGATCATAGCCTGTTTTGATCATAAACATACCATAATTTTACCATAATTGCATCCTCTCAGTCTCCTGACATCCTGTTTCATTTACTACACTATAATACACTAAATGCTAAATGATCTTTTGGTGTTCTGTTTTATTTTTTATTATTACAAACCAAACAAGCATTTAATTAAAAAGTAACCAACATTTTGGTATAGGTTATTAGTCTCTTTAGCTGTTGTATTATTGCATTTGATGTCAGACAAAGGAGATGTTTATGTGCATTCAGCCTCTGCTGACCAATTTCATATTATAATAAATAGATAGTAAATGTTTCCAGTCCACAGGAAAATTGGCACCTGCAGGAAAGAGGTCTGGGAGGTAATGTAGCGTAGCATCTTGTTATTGAGCTGAAGGGCAGCCATTTTGCATTGTGCATTATTTAAAACTGCATTTAACAGAAAAGAAAAAAAGGAAAATGACTTGATAAACCTTAAAGTAATATGAATTTAGGACTTGGTAACTTTGTAACATGAAACATATAGTATATTAGTATATGCATTATATATAGCACCAGGATCCCATGTTCTTAACCCTCTTTGCCATGCCTCTGAGGGTTTAACTCTCAGTGCCATCACAAGCCCTGATGGTTGGGTTGCATGAGGAAAGGCATTGGTGACCTCGAACAGGAAGCAGCCAAAGGACAACAACAACGGTATATGCAGAATACGTAAATCTCAGTCCACAACGTTCAAGATGAATTGCATATACAAAAATGTGCTGATGAATGTGAGATATTGAGCTTTTGAGATTATCCTGTTTATTTCGTTGGAGTCTTTGTACTCATATTCACTCATCTATCGCTTGCCATCTGCTTTGATGCAGCAAATAAATAAGCAGAACAAACAAAAGAAAAGCAGTCTCTCCTGTTTGTGAAGCTTCTTGAGCTGTGAGCCTCTGAGAAATTTAGAAAGAATGTTGGCTCAGATACTAGGTCAAAAAATGAAATCACTTGGCAGCCTGTTTTGCTGTGACAAAAAGCTCAAAGGAGGATCGTAATAAAATTTACATTCAGGCTGCATTATTCTCATGAGCCATAAATTGTATAATTTAGCGAGTATTTTATTGCTGTTGGAACAAGTATGTTTGCTCCTATTTTATTCAGTATTTAGTCAGATTTGCTTTCCTATTTTTCATTCCCCCACCCCCACCCCATCCTTATTGTTTTGTTGGTGACAAAATCATCAGCATGTGATTTCCAGTTTTCTGAAAAGAGCATATTTCAAAATCTGACAGTTTGCTGTCGTGATACCGTTGGGTGTCATCAAACTACTAAAGCCTACATTAGGCCCCTGCTGTTGCTGCAGAGATGTGTGTTGATACACTGTGTGCTTTGAAACACCAGAGCAAGCACATGGCTCACTTTTGGGGGAAAGAAACTCACCATGTTACACACCTGCACAGAAACATGTGTGTATTCCACTGAGATGCACTCTGTAGAAAACAAGCACTAAATCACCGCCTTAATTGTTTTCATCTCTAACAATTCTACTAACAAAACTAAGATCACTCTATTATCTGATACATTTTTCCTTTTTGCTTCATTTTTCCTTCATTAAAATGACCACATCTGCATAGTGTATACTTTTACATTATTATTTTCTTTATGAAATGCAAATCAAAGTTTTATACAGTATTATAGAATTATAGAATGGGAACACTGTTGAATGTCCCCATTCTAAAACATTATTTTCATAGGTTTCATCTATGTTTTCATGCACCCATTTTGTCAATGCAAATGAATTAAATCCACTTGTACTGTTTATACTGTATCTAACATTGCATTCTAATTCAAAGACTCATGATTTCATGTGCAGTACATGCACTGTCTTCTCCCATGACCAGTTCTTTCCGCTGGACAGCATGCTTAAAATAAAAATGTAAGATGAAGATAAACATGTGCACCACTGAATGCAAGGAATTTGAATTACTGAGGTGTTTTTATGAAGGCTGGATTATTCAGATGCATTTAAACAGACTGGTTCTATAGTATTTCACATCCTGATACTTTTATAGTAACAGCTCATGCACAGTAATTGGATTGTGTATGCTACGCATAATGTAAGAATAATAATAAATGGATTAAAATGCTTGAACAGTGTTTAATAAAGAAAATAATACGGCAAAATATTCTGTTTATTTATCACTTATTTAAGGGATCTCCAGTGTCAGCCCTTGTCTTAGTTTTTTTAATGGCAGGGTTTTCCTTAACAAGCTGAATTTTATTAACTTCAAGGGAGAGTTCAGGAACTTTTTATAGCTTCTAGGATCAAAGTAATAATAAGAGCTTAATTGTTTTACAGATGATCCTCTATGTTCAACACTTCAGTCATGCTGTTATAGGAAAATCAACAACATTAAACTAGCACCATCATCACAGCACCAGCACAACATGTATTATTCCTTAGTTAAATATGATTAGCATTCCAATTGATATATTAGCTCAATAATGGATTCTGTCCATCTACTATGCAGTATAATATTAAAAAGTAATATCAAAATTCACAATTCCCTTCCAGAACTTTTCAATGTTAGGGTTTGGATTATTACACTGAGGAAAATATTTTGAAAAATGTATTATAAATGCTAAGAAAAAACTAAAATAAAAACAACAGCTCCACTTCTTCTCTGGAGGGTTATAAATATTCTAAAATAATACAAGGGCTGGACTGTTTTAAACAGCATGAATACTTATCTAGGCACTTGACCACCTACCGTATGTTGTGTGTAAGAGGCACACACTCCAGGTATTCTATTGAGATGGCTTCTGCTGCCACATAGGTATTCTCCACTGAAAACAATGCAGCAAAATGGCTTTTTCAAATAACTGTTTGCATAAAAGTTTGCATTTGGCTTACTGTCCTGTTCCAAAAAAACATGCATTATTTATGTGGGTGACATTAAGGCTAAGGAACCCTCCTTGGAATAAAGTCCATTCAGAATATATACATATTAGCTGATCTCAGAACTTTTAGAAAATATAGAAATTCTATCATTTTTGCCAGGGGGTTGACCTCCATCCCATAGGATAGTATTTTAGGCATTGTGAGTGACTGTGTCTGTGTTTTAAAAAAATGCATGGCTCAGTGCAGGTGCTGAGTCCTCTGTAGCTGCACGGCTGTGATATATGGATGCTTTATTGAACGGTGAGTAGTTTTGAATGTGATGTATTGAGATTTGGTGGTGTGGACGGCATACCCGTTTGAAGGAAGTGATGGCTCCATTTCACTGGATGTTGATTACATTACTTGGTGATGATGAATGGCTTTAATTAAATTTTGTCTATGATTTACGAAGTAGGCATGGCTAATGCTAGGCCAAGGAACAGTAGACCCAGTGCATGTTATTGTGTGAGAAGGTTTAAAGCCTCAAGCAATGAGGCTGAACAGTCATGTTTACACCAATATAGCTGGTGTTTCTGTTCAGCATTGCACTTAATTGCCATCAGACAGAGGATTGTTGAGGCTTACAGAGCAATGGTTTGGTAACACTTCTTTAGAATTAGAATGAATTCTAATGAATAACCGAGTGTAAAATCACAGACGACAAAGCATAGTCCCAGAACTGCTGCTAGGCTTCAGTTTAGACCTAATTAAAGTACTATGAGAATTAGTGTACTCTATTTAGGCAACCATTCCTTTTAATCAACTTTGTCTTTATCTTACATTAACGCCCATTTGATCGAGTTACCCTGGTGAGCATTGTGCTGAGCCATGTGCTGATAAAGGAGAAACGTGTAAGTCTGCACTTATATAGGACTAAGTGGAGGAAATGAAAGATGCACACAGTGAAGCCTGGAGCTAATCTCTTTGACATTTGAAGATGAACCAGTTTGAACATCAATATGAATGCCACTGCCTTTCAGAGCAATCCTTAAATCAGAGCAGACATCAGACAGAACACAAACAAACAAGCCTCATACCAATGCAAATGGCAAAAGCAAATTCTACAGAGGAGGGATTGAGTGTAGTTAGGGGGTCACTGTGTGGTGAAATAGGAATGCTGCTTTACTACTGCCAATAATTCTAAGCAAAAGCAAACAAGCAGTAAAAATAATGTTATTACTGTATAATACAAAATTAACAATAATGTGTATCAGGTCTGGAAAAGTAACATACAGGACTGAATGGTGACAGCAGTTTACAGATTAATTTACAGATTGCAATTAAATTCTTAACCATTAGTAATTTATTCATGACTATAAATAAGACTGTTCAAAGTGGACATGTTTTCTCTTGCACTGGCAGTTCACCTTACCACTTTTGAGTTAAGCCAGAAGACACATTCAAGGACAACAACTCATCAGTCTCAAACTTTAAAGCAGAGAATAAACACACACCTCTCTGTCCAGGCATCTATAAACATTCTGTGGCTTTTTTTAAAGCATGCCATACTGTATCATCACTTTGCTGATTAAAGCAGAGCAGCTAAATCTGTGAAAGTCTGTGAAAAGTCTTCTTTTCTCTATGAGCTGCCTTCAGCTAAATCATTTACATAAACGCATGTGACAGAGAATCTGGTCCAGACGCAGCAGTGGGTAATGTTTATGAAATAGGAGTCACTGAGCTATGGACATTCTTTTTTCATACATTTATCATCTGCAATATTTATCTTCTGATTTAAAGAGAGAGAGAGAGAGAGAGAGAGAGAGAGAGAGAGAGAGAGAGGAAAGAGCTGGTAAGTGTGAACAGGAACTTTCTTAGATGTTTCACAACATAGAATGGAACTATAAAGTGTGTGACATGTAATTAATTATTATATTAAACAATGCAAAGTTTAAGCAGAAAAACACACTCTGCATTATTTTTAAATAACAGCATAACCGGTCATATATTTTTCTTTACATACAATGCATAATCTACACAATATTTTGTAAAATATTAAACAATATATATTTTTTGAAAATTTATGATATAATCTAAAGGACAAAAGCTTTGGTCCTTGTTTTTACAAGAACTATTTTCCCATTAAAATTCATCTTCAAACATAGGTTAAATTACTCAATGTAATGCTTACTGCTTAATATAGTTCAAAAGTTGGTGTCTCTCTTGTTTCCTGGGAGACAAAGAAAAAGGAAAAATACAAATTGAGTTAGTAGTTATCTTTATTAGCAAACTCAAGTGTTGCATTTCTGTTGACATGTTCTGGTTAATTGAATTAAATATGCCTAATTAAGATGTGTAATGTTCTAAAGCAGTCAGCATATGCTCATTTTAAACTTTTCCTTTATAAGATTTAACTAATAGGCTTAAATTCTCCAGCAGTTTTCTGTTCAGTTAAAAGTTAGAGAGAATCACAGAAAGACTTGCTACACGACCATCCGATGGAACAAATCTCAAAGAAAAAAATCTGCACTCATGTTACATTTGTATATTTTTCAATCTTAAAATTAGAGTATACCTTTTTTTGGTGGTTTTTGTTCTGGTCGTTGCTATTTATAATAATAGTATACAGTATAATAATGACGATACAGCTGAATGTAAATCTTTAAAACTGTGCTCACTGGGTCCCAAACACATTCCAGTAACTGTATTGTTTGTGAGTGTATAGCTTTGGTAAATTGCCATAGGTGTGTATAAGTGTGTGAATGTGTGTATGGTGTTCTGGGATTGACCAGTTTCCCATCTATGGTGTATTTCTACCTTACGACCAGTATTCCTAATAAGCCCTAGATGTAACAGGATAATGAACAGGTTGTTAAAGGTGAATGAATAAAATGAGTATATTTGTAAAATAAATGTGCAATATCTTCCAATTTCAACCGATCACTTCAGGCGTATACAAACTTTTGCATAAAACTGTGTGCATGTGACATCAAGGCACAATAAACGAACCCACTCAAGTGTAGTTTACCCAGCTCCTAACTAGTGGATTCGATTTATTTATTTATTTCTCATCTTTTCCCAGCATGGTCCTGATTAAAATGATAATCATAATTAACAAAGCAGCTAAGATTTCAGCCAGAAGGCTTTCATCACACATTAAATAGATGGATTAGCTAGTCCCAGCTGATTTCTCCTCATTCACATTGAGAAAGAGGGTAAATATCACCATGACTTTTTAATTAAAAGTAATATGTGCAGGAAAGGACAGAGACTGCAGATTTAGTTTAGCAGCCGACTTCTCTGAAAATGACACTGGACCCATTCTTGTAGGTTTAAAAAGGACAAAACCTTGTTTGTTTAACGAAGGTCTGCTTTGTGCAGAGTAGGAATGCTCATCTGTATGCTTAGTGTTTGTGGCAAAACATTTGATTTCTTGAGACCCTTCTGCAATAGCCATTGTTTATTCAGCACTCTAATTGAGGCTTGTATTTGCATTTGTTTCTGACAGCTGTGTTGCAATGAGGCATGACAACTGACATACTAAGAGGAAGCCTTTTCACTAGAATGAATGCGAAAGAAACAATGTGCTCATTTGGACATTTTGGAAAGTAATCTGGATTTTAGGGTTTAGAAAGAGGTGTTATTATGTCGACCTGTTTGTTCCTTTGTGCCTCCTTAAATCTAAAATAGTTTTCCATATTAGTATTTGGTGTGCAAATACGCATGTTGCATACTAACTTACAGTATGTTCAAAATATAATGCAATAACATACAGCGAGCTACTGTTATTATCGATGCAAGTCTCCAGTCGCTGTACTATAAAGTTGCCAGTAGGCGTTCTTAGTAGTCGTTGCCATAGTAATAAGGTTTATCAGAGGGTGCTTTATCCAAATCAGTTTTCTTGCTGCTAGAATTAATTAGTCTTGAAGGAGAGCGTTTGTATATAAAATTCAGTAGTGTATCATCATATAATACGATACAAAGGGGTAGCAGTGTGTGCTCTTTGACACAGATTACATGCACTCTACTATCTTTATTCCCATTGGTGTTCACTGGACCACTTTAAATATATGTATAAAGTTAAACTTTTTCCATTTACAGCATTTGGCAGACACCCTTATCCAGAGTAACTTAGTCATCTTATTTTATACAGCTGAGCAATAGCACAGTTAAATTCTTTTTGCACATATCCCAACTTTAAAGGTTGGGGTCAGAGCACAGTGTCAGCTATGATACAGCAACCCTAGCTCTAGGGCCCAAAGTGGAAGCTTGAACTATGATCTTCCAATCAACAAACCAGAGCCATAACCACTTGAACCACCACTGCCACATACTTCAGGGGTTTCCTCTGGGCACTCCAGTTTCCTCCCCAGCCCAAAGTGGCAGGCTGACTGGCATGTCTAAAATTCTATAGTGTCCAAAGAAAAAGTACATAGTGTGCGAATGGTTGTGTGATTGTGTGGAGTTGTGCGGGGTGTCCACTGGCATGTACACCAAGTCCCACGGGATAGGGACCCTGTGTAGGATAAGCGGTAGAGAAAATGGATGGATGGATGGATGGATGGATGGATATATTTTCATATATTTATATAAATACTGTATAGTACAGTGTGATATGGGTCCTTGATAATATCACAATAACAAGGTAAGAATTGTTTCATATTCGGATTAACATGTCTGGATATAACACAGTAGCTAGTTTTCAAGAACTATAGTGAGACACCAACTCACTGTACTAATTCCATCTACTAAAATAATTTTGGTCCTAATGATGAGCTAGCTCTGACCAAAAAATGAGAAACTGATCATAAAATATACTACAACTCATGATGCTAATATGGTTTTCTTCCATTATAATTACTTAGCGTTTAATAGGCTGCTCAATTGGATTCTTACTGAGATTTCTAAAGATCTTCACCACATCACTATCACATAGTCCTCCATGTAGTATGATTCAGTAGAAGCTGTGTCATGACTGGTAATTTAGTGTAAGGCAATGAGAACTGATTTCCTATCATCCAGCACACCATCTGTTATTGTGCTTGGTGCATATCAGGCTGCTGAATATTCATCTCACCCCTCATCTGATTAGATTAGTTCCCAATCAGTTTGTCAGTGGAAATGATTCCGTAATCAACAATACAGTTTTATTAAGATAATCACAGTTTGTCGCAGATCTTCACTTCTCAGTGTTAACTATGTGCTCTATTTTATGTGTGAGTTCTGGTGCTGTGTTTATTCATCAGTAAATGGAAATTTCCACATGAATGCATAATTATACAGATGCTTGCCAGTGTATACAATTTGTAATTGAAAATTAGCAGGGCTATTAATCATCACATTTTGGACCTTGAATTTCTTCACACTGTTAAAACATGTACCATTGTTCTCTACTTAAGTTGAATAGGCTTAAAAGAAAGATCATTCAAAAGCACTGAAAACCACAGACTCTATCGCTTGATAATCAGACAGCTAGTGTTTGACATTTAATAATAAAGCATATCCTTGGGCTTATGAAAAACTATTTGTAAGGGAAAGAAAGAGACAAAAAAAGTTAATATTTCTTTGAAAATAGGAATACAAAACATACTTTTTAATAGGGATACATAGTTTATCTGTGGATAAACGAAGAATAAATGAACACCACTGAACCGTTCAGTATCCACTTAGGATGTCTTTGTTGGCCAAGGATCAGAGCGGTGATGTAGTGGGGACTCTGGAGATTTGTAAGAGTCCTTGTCACGTGGGCAATAAATCTCATGCTAAGTGGCTGTGTTGCAGTTCTGGTAATTGATACTGGTGTAGTTAAGGTGCAATGTGACACATTCACAGCATGCAAAATGGAAGCTAATGTTTCGCTTAGACATGTTTTATGTGCTCTAGTGGCTGCTCAGCAGATGAGGGTCACCTACGTGCCTCATGAATCTTTAAACAGCTGCTGGGTGCAGAAGTGTCAATAAGGAGATCACTGAGGCTGTGTTTTCTCCCCCTCGCTTTTTCTCTCTTTACCACTCTGTCTGTCTCTCACTCTGACTATCAGCATTCCTCAGCAGTATCTGTGCGTCTGATGGTATGAAGAGCAACACAATGATGGGGAAACTAGGGCTTTGAAAAGTACCATAATAATTGATGGTAATTCAGTGCTGAGTGTGTTAAAATGTAAAATGCCTCTTTTGTTTAAGGCCCAGGGATATGATTATTACCAAATGGAGGGCGGAAAGAGATACAAAGATTAAACCAAAGTGGTTTTGAACAATGTGTCTGTGTAATATTATGTTTATGTATGCAGTCATTTTGTTTTGCTGAATTTGAAATATAGCTCAAAGTTCCAGACCCATTTGTACCCTGAGAAAAAAGCAGCTTTGTCCGAAGGAAATATTTGTATCTTATACAATTAAACACAACGTTGTGTCAGATGTCACTTACAGTTAAGACAGAACGATAGGATAAGTGCTACATAGCATACAATGTCAAGGACAAAGTGAATAAGAAAGGCAAAGAACAAACAGGAGTTAGCATGTTATACAATGAAACAGGTTTTAGTATTCATCGTGCTGGCCCAGAGGTTTTGACTAGAGTTCAAATCCAGATATGATCATTCTAAAATAATCATTTTGTTGCTGATTTAAAAGCATGTTTGGCTCATCATCTTTTTAAAACTTCTGTCTAATGCCAAGCCTGAACCTCCAGGCAGACATAACCTGGGATAATGTTTATTAACCATGTATACACATACCTTTTGTACTTTTCTTGTTAGATGTGCATACACACATTTCTCTGGATAGAATGGAATTGATCAAGTGCTTGAGTAAGAGATTTTCCATTTACCTTCCAGGGAAAATCGAAAAATGAAAAATACAGTTGAGATAACAGAATACACACATGTATTCATAACAAATATTTATGTTATTCTGTTTTCCTATTTACAGTAAGCTTTGACAAAAAATTATCAAGAGTAACTCCTCCTAGGGCTTTTGAGCCACATGGACCAAATTCGGATATATTTTAGACCCTGGTCTGAATTTTGTTGCTATTACTTTTCTAAGTGATCCGAGTACTTCCGGTACCGTGTCTCAAAGTGGCCATTTTCCCATAGACTCCCATTATAAATTTTGGAGGTTTATAATTCGGCAAGCTTTCGAACTATCTACGCCAAACTCGGCCAGCTCCTTTAGGGTCATAGTCTGAACAAACTTTTAAATTGGTGCGCCGACTGTCCTTTCGGTTGTGCCGCAGCCCCGCCCCAAAATATGCAAAATCAAAAAACTTTTTATAACATGGACATGTGACATATGAAAACACTCAGAACAAGGGGGAACTGCCTCACGGGAATTCTGATGAAGGCACGTGACCTCACGTGATGTCACGTGAAAATAAAAAATTTGCACAACATGGGCACAATAAGGGGAACTGCCTCGCAGGTATTCTGATGATGTCACGTGACGTCAGGTGATGTCGCATGAAAACAAAAAACATTAGCACAACATGGACATGTGGCATATCAAAACACTCAGCCCAAGGAGGGGAATTGCATCACAGGTTTTCGGATGACGTCACATGCTCGTCTCCACTTTCCTCCAAATGTTTTGGCACCCTAGCACTCCACTAGATTTCATAAGTTTTATGTCCACTTGCCTCCAAAAAGCACCGGCCTTTGCGAATACTTGCCTCGTCAAAGCCAACATCAAAGTTTATTGCGACGAACTTTACAAATCTAGTTAATTGTAGTTTCTAGACAAATCACTCTTGTAACAGTAGCTCTACATATTTGTCATCTAAAATCATCTTCTTAGACATTTGATGTGAAAAATGAGATGGTATGTTTCCATATATAGTGATATAACGTATTACAGTATATCAGATAAGTCAGATAAGTCCTTATGCTTGCTAGAAGTACTACACATGAAGTTAGATGTAGTTCTTTGATCTTGAGACCCCTGAAATATTCTGGTAATTAGCAGAATTGATGTTGCCATCAGTCTTCACAAGGGCTCCTGGACCACCAGCCACAAACAGCCACAATGATCCAGTGCCACTGTAGCCTCAGATCTATGCTTTTTTGCTGAAGGACTGGAACTCAATGTGTTTCTTTTTTTTGTAAACCATCCACCTCAGGTTAGTGTTGATGCATTGAGCACTGTCGATGCAGTTCTGCTCAACAGGGTTCTATTTTAGCTACCATTGGGTTAGTTATCATAGTTATCAAAGTTATTATTGTTTGCCACTTTTTCATTTTTGTAATGAATTTAAACACTGCAGTGATCTATTCAGACGCTATACAAAAAAAGCATTAGAAAGCAATGCCTGGCTAGACCATTATGCAGTTTGTAAGAACTAATCGATAAACTGAGATATCAAATCAAGAGTACTGTAGTCACAATTATTTAATGCCTGTCATTGTGTAATGTTTTGTTTGAAGGGATTACATGTCACACTGAAATCTAGTCATTTCAGAAAAAAAAGAAAGAAATGCAGAACATACGACATTACTTTTTATACTGTAAGTGCCAAAGTGCCAAGATGAAAAGCAAAACCTTCATTGTGATGTATTCGTACCACCTGATTGCTGTACTAAAATATAATATGCAGATTTGCATTGAAAGACTGAATTTGTCAAAGTTAATTGAAGCTGCTTTCAGCATAATGGAAACGTCTTGTGCGGTGCTATAGTGCAGGACTCGGGTTAGCGTTGGGGTTATGGTTAGGGTTAGGTTTAGTTCACAGTCCACGGTTATAGAAATGCGATAGCTATCCTTTCCCAAATCTTTTTCTTTGGTGTTGCCTTTGTTTTCACAAAGATTCACTGTAACAGAAATACCATTAATAATTAATTTCATTTCCTATTTTCAACATTATATATGAAATGTGCACACACACAATGTGCATAATGTGGTTTATATTTATGAAGGCATAGTCATATGTTACATGCATTTCCTTTGTGTGACAAAGTGATTTCAACCATTTGTCATTTCATTTAACTAACTTCAGGAGACATACATTCACAAATGTTCCCCAGTTTTAGAAAAGCTAAAGTTATAGTGTCCACTACATGATTGAGGACAACGATATTTAGAATTGTACTCGCTGAATTTTTTTTTTTGTGTCTGGTCCCTGTTAATGTTTCTCCTTTTCCATCTAAGGTAGTTTTTCCTTGCCACAGTCACCTCAGTCACCTTAGACTTGCTCATAGGGTATAAATACAAACACATTTTCATGTAAGTCTAATATTAATCTTAAATTTTTGTATTGTATGAGTCTTTGTGTACATTGAGACAATGAGGCAATGTCCATCGTTAAACGTGCTATAGAAATAAATTAGAATTGAATTGAATTGAAAATGGCTGTAGACTAAATGTGTTGTTCCTGAGTAGTTTTTCCAGAGTTAGAGTTTGCCTTGCAGCGAAGTAAAATGAGCTATTCTACAATACGTGGTGAATTAAATGTCATGCAAAATGAAGATGAAGTATGGCAATAAAGAGAAAAGACAGTTCAGTAGATGATGAAGCAGAAAAAAAAATAAATGCCCTTACGCCTCAAAAACGGAAAGGATAAAGGGAGGCAAACTGCTATATTTCAATACTTTATTTAAATAAAATTAGTGCCATTAGTAATACCAACACTAAATCATTTTGTGTGCATATAAATTAATAATAGTTTATATATAAGAATTATTGTTTGTAATTTATTGTAGTTGAATATTTGTATAGAATAACACTGCTGCTGTGGAGTAAATTTGAATGTTTGTTTAGATGTATATCTAAAATCTTAAGTCATGGGAGCACGTGGTACGTATATGATGCATAACAAGCTAACTGCTTTCATCATCTCTTCTTTAGGTACCACAGAAGTAATAGTCAGATGTCATCTCAATCACATACAATGTCCTGGAACAAGAAAGTGCATACACTTCAACAAGCTCTGTAACGGGGCCAAAGACTGTGCGGATGGCTTTGATGAAGGAGTTCACTGCAGAGGTAAGACACAGCATCCATATTCATTTGAATCATGCAGATGTCTGACCATCTCAGCTGTTACTGTGATAGTACAGTAACAACACTTTCACATACATCAGAGAAGCAAGTTCATTCATTCATTCATTTTCTACCGCTTATCCGAACTACCTCGGGTCACGGGGAGCCTGTGCCTATCTCAGGCGTCATTGGGCATCAAGGCAGGATACACCCTGGACGGAGTGCCAACCCATCGCAGGGCACACACACACTCTCATTCACTCACACAATCACACACTAGGGACAATTTTCCAGAGATGCCAATCAACCTACCATGCATGTCTTTGAACCGGGGGAGGAAACCGGAGTACCCGGAGGAAACCCGCGAGGCACGGGGAGAACATGCAAACTCCACACACACAAGGTGGAGGCGGGAATCGAACCCCGACCCTGGAGGTGTGAGGCAAACGTGCTAACCACTAAGCCACCGTGACCCCCCAGAGAAGCAAGTTATGTTTTTTAATTATTTCGGCCAGATTTTTTTCTCTTTTTTTGCCACATTAATGAACAGTCACCTTCTAATTGGAATAATACTTATCATCTTGGGCAGATGCAAATGCTGCCTGAAACTGATGCCTACCTAGATCAGAGCACACAAGTGGCTTCATGCTTATTCCTTAAATGCTCAGACACCAACTTGAATGGGACGTTTAGTAAGTAATTGGACTGTATGCGATTAAGAGCAGCATTATTTGTATTTATAACAGAATTCTACTTTATTTTGTGCCAGTTGCAAGGGTGGACATATCATCAGTAGTGTTTATTCTCAGTGTTTATTGTTGCCTGACTGAAATGTAGGTTAACTATATATATATGGATTTCAGATTTCACATGGGATGTTCAGTACTCAGGTGTCTTCCTACTCCTAGCTGTATATCATAGCTTGCTGTACATCACTGCATTACTCTAGCTCCTACTTGGGCAATTTCTGGGCAACCAAATCATGACTTGAGACTTGTCAAGTTTTCTGAAGCTTTTACTTGCACACTAGGTTAGCTAATGGATCATTTGCGATTTAAACTGTCTAGCTATGACAGTAGGCTGCAAAAGTGAGCATGGCTCACAACCTGTCAAACTTCCACTATCCATTAAAAACAGGTAAATAGTAAAGCATGTCCCGAGCACCAGGTGCAACGTTGGACACTGTTGCCTACTGTTGCTCACAATAGTCTAAAGCACAATAAAAAGCAAGTTCAGCCACCTGGCCTCTGTGATATAATAATGCACACACGGCAGGCTGCAATGGGTGGATGCCCATTAGCTGCCCAAAGCCATGACCTTTAGTGAACCGAAAGTACACAGCACCCACACGAGCTCAGCTCCAACCTGCTGATCCTGCCCTTTGATCTAATGCCTGCCTGAAGAAAAGCCACTCACCCATATGAAACAGAGAAGATTACTGTGTCAGGTTGAATTTGACAGAGTTCCTTTTGTGCTTGGAGCAACAAATTCTTGTTTATTCTGAGCTCAAAAGCTGTTGCTTTCTCACTTAAAACCGCATTCTCCTTGAAAATCCTTAATTCAGTGAGGTTCCCAACAGAAAAGATTGAAAAGAAAATCACCTAACCATTGTGTCATATTTTGGAGAGTTTTGTCTCTTGTCTCATGAGCTCATTGCCTTTTTACCTGCCCTGAAGGCAGACTTGCCTTGAAATGTCTCTTCCTGCAAAACTCTGCAATAACCTCCCAGCACACAGAGCAACTGATGCAGTGGACAGAGAGGAGTAGAAAAAGATGAAGCTTGGGACTTTTTATGTTGTGAGTGGTGTCTAGGGGCTGCAGTGATGTATCACAGAAAGTTATCCTAAGGTCTTAGGAGACATTAAGCTACATTACATTCATTGTTCTCCTCCTCCATTTGTTTGTTTTTAGATACAGCTAATTAAGCAATGGAGGCAGGCGTGATAAATCCTCCCTCTGCTCTTTTCTTCCTCTAGTGTTTAGCCTGCTATAGACTGAATACCTCGAGTATTCAAACACACCTCTGTTTGCAGGAACGTTATCAGAAGTTACCATTTGAACCTCATGCATTGGTCTGTGCATGCAAGGATTAAAACACTTGCTGTAATTGGAAAACAATCAACACTAGAGGGGTATGATACAATTATCACATCGCAGGCTATTATCTTCCACTAGCGACACTTTCTGAAGTGGCCTACTCATTTTATTACACAGAAATCTGTCTTAAAACAATTTCAGTTTATTAATTGAAAGGTGTAATCGATTGTAGTTACATATAGTGATGCGAAACCTATGCAAGACAAGTCATTTCCTGTGGTGTCACTTATGACTATGACAGATAGAATCATTTCTCAATCAGTTTCTTTTTTCTTCCCTTTGGGTGATATTAAGACAAAATAACTGCTGCTTGTTTAAAGTTGTTTCAATGATTCAAACTTTTAATCTCTTAATGAGCAACACATTAAGCTTCTAACCGTTTAGAGTTCGATTTAATGTTGTGGAACATCCACAAGAGAACTTAGATACTTACTGTATTTATAGCATCTCTAAAGAGTCATTCCTGCATCATTTCTTTTCATTCTCTCTCTGTCGAAGTTGTAGTCTCTCCTTGCCATAAATGTTGACTAAAAGTACAAAACATTTGTAGTTTATCATTGTTAAAGAATATAAAAATGATAGTGTGTCAGCATGAGCAGGAATTAGGGAAGACTTTATAGAAAATGAATCAATACATTCAGACCAGTTTCGAGAAATCAACAAGTCTGTGGTAGAAGATGACATAATATCAATGTTGTGATTAATTTCATCAGATAACAACACAGTTTTGCTGCCTGTGTGTCATCAAGGCTATACACATATACATTTACATTGTATTATGGATTTTTTCAGGGGTTTGGTCACAACAAGATAGATTCAACACAAATAAAGCAACACAAATATCATGTACTGTATCATGTATCATTGAAATATATCTTAATATTAATGTATGTTTTTTTGGACTAAGCACAATGTAAACTTGCAGCCTGTTATTCAGCTTGCGGCTCTTGGGAAACAGAAGTGAAAATATGTGATTGCTATGTAGTATGTTAAATCTGTTGGAAATGTTATTACAAAGTGTGGAGGCAGACGGTCTCAGTAGGCTTGCTAGTGGCTAGAAGCTGTTTGGTGCCTTTAACATGTGCAGACGTAAGTGTCAGGGTGGATTTAATGAAGTGTGAAAATCGAATGAGTAACTCTGAGTGGTTTGGGCAGGAACATACGGCATGTGTTCCTAAACACACACACGGATGCACACCTGCGGAACACACAATCGGGGAGAGGGGAAGAATTGGGGTCACCAAGTTGGAGCACAGCTGTTGTGTCTTTGTTGCAACTTTCTCTCCGCCTCTCATAATGAATATGCAAAAGCATTCCCAGAGGATTTCCCACAAAACTGTGCCCATATGGAAAATATTCTGTTTCACCTTTTCTGAAATTCACTCTGTTATATTTTGGTCATGAGCAAAACAGAACAGAACAGAAGGCTTCATAAGGAGGAATGATAAAGTCTTAGGTATTATGCCACCTTTCACATTCAATGTGCTTTGCTTTAACTCCTAACGCTGAACAGGTGGAGAGGACTGGAGAGAAACTATGTATCAGTGATTGCAAAGAAACGCTTTAACCATGTAAACCATGCTCGGTGTGAGAAACAACAGTCAGAGTTGTCCTTCAACTCTGCCAAGCTCTGCCAACTTTGCCAAGCTCTTATAAACGAGCTTGGCAAGCATTTCCCCTCAGTCTCCTCCCAGGTTAGGAATCTTGGTGTCATTCTGGACTCTGAACTTTGCTTAACTAAGCAAATTAATACAGTTGTCAAGAACAGTTTTTATCAGTTACGGATCATCTCGAGACTGAAATCTTTTTTAACTTTTAATGACCTGGATAAAGTCATTCATGCTTTTATCACCTCCCGCCTTGACTACTGTAATTCATTATATTTGGGTCTTCCTCAGTCATCCATTGCACGCTTACAGATGGTACACAATGCAGCTGTGAGACTCTTGACCGGGGCAAACAAAACAGATCACATTACACCAATTTTAGCCTCTCTTCATTGGATTCCTGTCTATTTTAGAATTCAATTTAAAATTTTGTTTGTTTTTAAAGCTCTTAATGGTCAAGCCCCATCTTATCTCACAGATCATCTTATTCCTTCATCCACCAGATCTCTAAAATCTTCTGATAGAGCTCTCTTGGTTGTCCCTCGTTCATGCTTAAAAACGAAGGGTGATAGGTCTTTTTCTATTGCGGCCCCCGTCTCTGGAACCAACTTCCCTGGACATTCCCCTTGCACCTTCCAGTACAACTTTTAAAGTGAAGTTGAAAACATATTTTTATTCCCAGGCATTTTAATTGGATTTTGTCTATGTTCTATTGTTTTATTGTATCATCTGTTTTGTTTATTTTATGTTTAGTTTTTGACTTTGTTCAGCACTTTGGTCAGCTCTGCTGTGATAAATGTGCTATATAAATAAACTTTACTTACTTACTTACTTCAACGATATCCATTCACTGGAAATGTTCTTATGAACAGCATTTTACTTTTAGCATTAGCAAAAACTTACATGAACTCATCATAGTGCATTATTTACCTCTTTACACTCCCAGAATACATACTCCCATTAAGTCTAGACTTAAGCCGCCATCACATGGTAAGACTGCGCTCAAATCAGCAGTGATGTGAATCATCAAAGCAGCTGGATGTCTGTTATTTACTGAGCGGCAGTGAGTAATACTAGCCAAGGCTGCTGCGGCATTGATGTGTTTGATTTAACCAAAATAAAATGATGCAGTGTTTTTTTTTCTGCCAGTAGATATCAATATTTGTATTTGGTTTAAAGGAACCACATTGCTCGTCTCAAAAGCAAGCACAATTTTACAAAAGCTACTTTCTGTTAGGAATAACTGTAATTCTAGTAAAGTCACAAAAGTGATTTGCAGCCACGAGAAAATAATCAGACTTTTGATTTTGTTTCAATTCGATGTTCTGAATAAAGTTGTTTCCTTGCTGCAGTTGACTTACATGCAGGTTCACAATGAGAAACTGTTTAAAGTAGTAACATAAAATATTTGTTTAATCCACCTTGTACCTTGCAAAGCTGTAAAGCCAACCAGAGCAAGAAGTCTGGTAGAAGTAAATAAACAGTTCTTAAGATTTTTGCAGTGTGAAATGGGTTTCTATAATTTGAATTGGCGCTAAATAAAGTTGCATGTGATCTAGCTGTTCAGACTGAGGTCACGTGTCAGATCTGTATTGGATTTCAGTATCATGTATTACCTCTACCAGGTCAACTGGTTATAACTGGTAGACTTCTGATCATTGTTTAAATGATCAGGTTGTATTTTTGTAGAACTTTGATCATCATCACAAGTAAATGATTAAATATTAAAAGCTTCCTTACTTTTTCTGCCTTTTCTTTGTCAAATACTTTAATGTCTTTTACGAAACTCTAAACCTTTAGTGGCCCTTGAGGGCAGTTTGTCAGCAATACTTCGGCAAAAACATATATACAGTACATTATGCTAACAATTATATACACTATGAAGTACGTTATGATATCTCACTCTCACTCATTCATTTTCTACCCGAACTACCTCGGGTCACAGGGAGCCTGTGTCTATCTCAGGCGTCATCGGGCATCAAGGCAGGATACACCCTGGACGGAGTGCCAAAACATCGCAGGGCTCACAAACACTCTCATTCACTCACGCAATCACACACTACGGACAATTTTTCCAGAGATGCCAATCAACCTACCATGCATGTCTTTGGACCGGGTGAGGAAACCGGAGTACCCGGAGGAAACCCCGAGGCACGGGGAGAACATGCAAACTCCACACACACAAGGCAGAGGCGGGAATCGAACCCCCAACCCTGGAGGTGTGAGGCGAACTTGCTAACCACTAAGCCACCGTGCCCCCATCATTATGATATCATCTCACACATATTATGGGCCTTGATTATTGTGATATGATGTTTTTTTTGCATATTGCACAACCCTTTCACATAAACATAAACTGGCCCACATTGGGATTGATAAGATCAGATTCAGTGTGATGTTTTTCTGTACACATCATTGTGTCAAAAGATCTATGTCATATATAAGGGGGAAATGAGATTTTTGGTACTTCTGCCAATAGTGTCAGTGTAGCTTTCCAGCATTTTTACAGCATTTCCTGCATTTCTTTCCTGCTTGTATTCCTTCCAACCTGCATTAACCTTGTGGCTAACAGTTTGTTCACATTCAGTCTAAATTAGTTTTGATTTCATGATAATTGTTTGTACTGGACCGGATTGGATTAGGTTCTCTTATTGGGTAACTGAGATAATATCCACAATAGCATTATAGTACAGACCCTTAAGCTGGAAGGCAATCTAGAGCTATGCTCAAGCTCATAAATACACCACTCCTGTCTTTAATATGGTCCCACTATGGCCTGATGACACATTGTTCCGAACCCTCACATTACATGCTCCCCATTACACTCTGCATTATTTTACACCTTTGAAACTTGTCTACAGTATGTATCTAAATGGCCAGAAGTGATCAATATATCGGCATATACAGATGCTTTTGTTGATATTGATTACTGGATGATAAACTGCACCATGAGACATTTATTGGCAAGTAAAACAAACTAACCTTCTAGCCATGACTTTATCTTGACTTTATCTTTTTATAGGCAAATGTCAACAACATGACAGTTGTTTTCACACTATGTAGACTTATTGGCATGTATTAGACCTAGTAGATATACTTTTTGCTAACATTTATTTTCTTATTAAAAAAAATGCATGTGACTTAAATGTACAAATGTCTATGCACATTTTATTCACCTGTTTAATATATTGATTTAAAAGCAATCAAATAAGAACATTGTGTTAAATACACTGTTATCAATCAGGTAGACATTTTCCTAGTGAAATAATTTGCCCTTAGTATTTGGGGGAGATGGAATTGTTCATAGATAATGCCACCCTTGCATAATAATGAAAAACAATGTTGCGCATGTACTTTCCCTCCCTCTCTCTGCCTCTCAACAGCATTCAATTATCTCACTTGATTAACTTTTCATTATCAACCATTCAAACAAACAAACAAATAATTCGCTCTGGGGCCGGGGCAACATTGATAAGAACGGTTTCTGATTCAAATATGAATATCCATGAATGGAGCACAAATCATTTACTGTGCTTTTTTTCTATTTAAGGAAAAAGAAAACATTCACTTAAATGCATTTCATTACCATATTTATTACATTCATATTTGTATAATGAGATGCCATTTAGGATGCATTTAGGTTCAGTTGAGTTACATAGGCATAGTGAGGAGTTATTACTTGAAATGCATTGTGTGCTGTAAATACACTCAAATAACAAAACAATGCCATTCCAGACCAATATTAAACACAGAAATATGACACTGCTAATTAATTAATGATTACTTTAAAGCATGCAGAAAGAGGCAGTGATCATCTCAAATTCGAAATATTTTCTCTGAATATAGTGAGAAATACAGCAGGTTACGTAGGTAACCCGGTTCCCTGAGAAGGGAATGAGGCGCTGCATCGAGTTCCCTCGAAAAGGATCTACAGTTAAATAAAGTGAGCTGTAGCTGTGAGCTGATGAGCACTTGGTCATGTTATCCACTTGAGCATATTTTCACTACAGGAGAGCACACTGAATTAACCAATAAAAAAATAAATAAATTCACTGATATTATTTTATTCATTTAGCAACTCAGAATAGTGAATGAAATGTTTGATAAAAGCCTATACATGGATTAAAGGTTTGATAAAAGCCTTTGATTACTTGTCCTTGACAGTCAGCACATAGTATTATGGCCTGTCCAGTTGGTCTTGACAGCAAATACAGAGTTTTTCACCCATGCCGAAGCTTTACACTTTCAGAAACTAAATTTATGGTATAAAAATACACTCTCAGACTAAAAGGATGTTAGTGTGTAACTTTTCACCATCTTGCAGAGACTGTACCTTCAAGGGTACATCTTTTCTTCTTTTTCTCTTTTACTTCTGTATCTTTTACTTAGAAATGTGCATTTATTCAGCCTTTAAAGCTTTAAAGTATGTTCCATTGATGTACCTTCAATCATTTTAAGGTACACTATAGGTTCACTATATATACATTTCTAGGAAGATATACTGCACATTAAAGGTAAAAATGATTAAAACAAAGTTTAGTCCCATTTTGTCTGAAAGTATAGAAGGTGCTGGATCGAGTGCTGTTTTATAATCTGCTGAATAATGAATAGAATTAATCGTGTCTGTTAAGCCATGATGTTAAATAATATAGTAATTATAACTAGTACTATTCCAGAAACACCTGGCAGTCTCAGAAGTGTGAACTACATCCAGATCATTTAAAGTCAAACTAAACATATCTACATGTGGTAACTCTGAATATGGATAATATTCTGTGTAAATATTAATGTTAAGGCATCAACTCTGAACATGGGCCTTCGTTATGCCTAGTTTCACTGTTTATTTTATCGTATTAAAGCTTGAAGTGTGCAATTGTGAAGTAAAAGTGCAAAACATATTATTACTGTCAAATAAGGGGAACGAAAAGAAAAACTCATTTAAATAAAATAACAATACTTAAAAAAATTTCAGAGAGAAAACACAGACAATGATCTAGAGATGAAATACAACAGTGAGCAATGGAGCCGTTCCATGTCTGGTTCCTTTTACATTTATATTAACAATTAACTTGTATTTATGTGTCAGGTGCTTTTATCAATCTTTTAAATGAGGTGCTAGACAATCCATGCATCTAGAATTTAAACTTTCTGAATGCTCAGGTGTCTTTAAGAAAGAAAAGCTTTTTTCAGTGCAAAGTATTTGAGGTAGCGTCTCATTCCTGAGCCATGTGGACAGCTATATGTGACCAGCTGGAAGGCAGGAATTGAGAGATTGAAAGCAAAAACACAACAAAATCTACTTAGAATTTATTTACACAAGCTAAGGAAGAAAATGAAACATGATTTGGGTATTGGAGCTGCAGTCTAACCACATTACAGTCTGTGCCTTTAGCAGAAGTCTGGTGGGTATTACTTGGCTATATTTGTTTAACCCTGTTTATCCAGTGAGTCAGGCACAAAAATTGTGCAACCCAGTTAAATCATAATCTCTTTTAACCTAACTGAAAAGAGTCTACTCCTTTAAATAAGAAAAGAAAAAATATGTCAGAAAGATGCAGCTGATATTAAAAATATGTCCAAAATGTTAATTAAATATGAAATAGCAAAAGTGATTTTTAACATATTTAATTCAAAAGTAATACGTTTGGTTGAGGTCTACATTTTTTCCATGCAAAGAGCTAGCAGTATGTGAAAAAAAAGTGACAGGACTCTAAATCAATACTTCATGTCTTTTTCTGGCTTCCATCAAATCTTTACATCTTTCTGTAATGTGAGAAAACATTCTGGCAATATTTAATCTTGTTAAAAGGATTTTTTATCCTTTCTTATCAGAATGGGCAGATTTAGAAATATATTTTGACACGAGTGATGCTTTTGTCATGAAACTGTCAATCTCATGACAGTACACATACAGCTGATGTGTAGCCTCATTCTGCTCTTGTTGATTGGCAAGTTCAAGTTCCAGTAAAAAGGTTTAAAGCTGTTTATGTTTATTTTATGATTTGGTTTGTGCATGAACTTCTGTTTTATAGCCTTTTATGGTTTAATAGTTGCAACTTTGAAATGCCCTCAGTTTAAAGGACACCTTGTATATTGTTGCCCTATTCCACCCTCTGTTATACCACATAATCGTTACATTTATATATGAACTTTGAATAGCAAACAAACAGGATTGATGCAGCTGTAATAAGCCCTAGGGATGAAATGAGCACTAATTTGAGAGAAATAAATCCATGGCAAGCTTACTAAACATTTCTATGGGCTGCAGCGTGTGCTCGGGTCAGCATCTTAATTTGGTCTCACATTAATTAGAGTGCTCTAAGTTCACATGCATAGGCTGGTATGATGAAGGTCGGCCTTGACGGGCCAAAGGCCTTGGAGTTCCCCGGAGACTGTAATTAGTCCATATGGAGAGTGGAAATTTGGGTTGCCCTTGCTCCCGTCTCATCATAAAGCAGAATTTTGAAGGGGACTAAACAGCAGCACTGCTTTCCGAGACCATAGGATGCAATAGTAACTGACGTCACTATGAAGGATGTGACATGGATGATAAATAAATGGATAATTATTGTTTCCACTAATTTTGTGTTTTTGCTCATCCTCTGGTTTTTGTGAAACCAGGAATCAGGACAAGGTGTTAACCAGACCATTGCACAGCTCTATCTTCAAACATAACTTATTTTTATAAACTTGTAAAAAAGGGCTTTGAAGTCACTATCATTGACATCAATACATCAATACTGCTTCACTGGGTAACCGACTAAGAAAACCATCAGTCTTAAACTCTGTTGGAAGGAAACACAGCAAGAAGAGTGCACAGACAACACATTTAAAAAAAAACAAAAAAAAAAACAAGTGCTAGTATTTCAGGAAGAGGTAGATCTTTAGGGGAAGTTCATTCCACCACCTAGACCAGAGCATTCTTTATGTAATAAAGATAGCACAGGCAGTGACATATACTGGAGAATATTAATTACTTCCAGTTCACAAAGTATGTGTCAACTGTGATATGTGAATGTCCAATAATCTGTAAAAGTCAATCTTATGTGGCGACTTTAATTCTGTTCTGTTTGTTCACTAATCTAGCTTTGTTTTCATACTATTATTACTAAACAGTGACTGTCATAGCGCTGTGACTCACATGACAATGATCTGTCATTTTTTGACCCAGGACTTTTATTTAGGGCTGCTACTGCTATACTCTAGGACACATAGTTGAATGAACATTTTAAATAGCATTTACATTTGATGTGTTTTTACAGTGCAATAAATACTTTTACTACTATCATATTTACCTGGTCATTACAGTGTTATTGTCAGGATCTAGCCCGGACTTTTTGCCATGTGTTTTTTGTTTACGTTTTGTGTTTACATGTGTCTGCTACACCCTTGTCTGTTCCTTCCCACCTCAGCACACCTGTTCCTTATGTGTCTAATTGTTTTCCCTATTTATTCAAATCCTCGCCTTTGCTTTGTCATAATATTGTCTTCATGGTCTGTGTCTTGTCTGTGTTTTGGATTTCTTTACCCCTAGGTTTTGTTTTTTGTGTTTTTTATTTAATAAGTCATGTGTTTTTAGCTATCCCCGTGTTTGGGTTTGAATTTTATCCACAAAGACACTCCCGTTTTCTGACAGTTATCTTACGTTATAGTACTATACTGTTTAAAGCATTACAGTTAAATTGAGAGAAGTGAGATTTCTTTTTTCCTTTCTTTGAATTAGATACAAATTCACAGTTGCATTCACAGCTTTCTGTCATTGTAGATTCGAGAAGACAAGGCATTTCACAGCAGGTGATGCAAAATAGAACATTTGCTAAGAGGTTCAATCTAGTTCAAGATTTCTTCTAAAACACTAAAAGCCCTGTTTATAGCATTTGATTGACAGATAAACTCGGTGTGTGCCTGACCATAACACCATGTGATTTTGAACATCCTATTCCAGATTTATTGTCAGTTTGCTGTCATAATAACCTCCACGCTTCTGGGAAGGCTTTCCACACGATGTTGGCTCATGGCTGTGGGAATTTGTGCATTGAGCCAGAAGAGTATTAGTAAAGGGCAGGCACTGATGTGAGTGAGGAGGGTTGGGGTTCAGTCAGCATTCAAGTTTATCCCAAAGGTATTCAGTGTGGTTGAGGTCAGGGCTCTGTAAAGGCCACTTAATTTCTTCTACTCCTTGGCAAACCATGTCTTTATGGAGCTTGCTTTGTGCACAAGGACATTGTAATGCTGGAACAGGTTTGGGCTTCTTAGTTCGAGTGAAGGGAAAGTGTAATATTACAGCATAGAAATACATTTTATGCAATTGTGAGCTTCCAACTTTGTGACAGCGGTTTTGGTGATGCATAAATGTGTGTGATAGTCAAAAGTCTACAAATCTTTGACCCTGAAAATGCAAATGAAACCAAATTCACAACTGTAGATACTTTTCTGAGCATAATGACAAAGAAATCCATACACAAAAATTAGGATCTGCATTTCTTCTTCAGAATGCCAAAATCACCAATTTAGACACTGAAAATGAAATGACCTACAGAGTTTGCATTTGCATTTTAATTTCACCAGCCACTGGATGTTCATGGTCATAAATATGCCAGTTTAAATATATATTTTGCAATTAAGTTTGATTATATCCTCAATTATGCATGCCCACACACAGGAAATGCAACTGCAAATACGTGTTCAAATTAGCATTTTCTAATTAGCATTTGAGTTTGAATAAAATCCTGAATATGCAGCCATATTAGTGTGTGCATGGTGAACTTCAGGAAAACATTTAAATAAGCATATCCTGTCTACTGTTTGGAGCACAGAGATAATAACTGGTTAAGCATGTTACAAAAAATATGGTTCTAGGCCAAATTGACTTACTTGGTGACATAATGTTGGATTAGGTTAGATTAGGTTAGGTTAGATTAGATTAGGTTAGGTTTGATTAGGTTAGATTAGGTTAGATTAGGTCTGTTCAGCTTGTTTCTAATTGTATTTACAACATAATATTTTACATATTTAACACTTATTTAAAAAAAAGCCTAAATAGCAACCATATTTCTGAGCATATTTTGAGGCTAGTAAGATATCAGATTTTGAATATCTTTGCTTGTTCTGACAGTAAAAGAAGCACAAAGTGCAGATTAGAGTGTTTTAGAAGATCTTTCTTGGGATTCATTCCTCATGTACTTCCGGATATGAAAATGGCCTTCCTCATCTGCTGAGATATTTGCAGTTGCTCCCAAATGACTTTTAGTTTTCAGTTGATGTCTTCCTCAGAGGACAGCCTTCAGTCGTTTATTACAAGAACACACTGTACCTGTGAGGGAAAGGCATTTCATATTTATTGTCAACCTTCTGTAAATTGTGGCACTGTGCTTTATTTCTACATCGGTGCATTTTTACTGGAGTTGAACCGCCTCAGAGATAACAGTGTTTTGTTGTTTTTTTGCAGGTGGTGCGCTCTGGGGTTTTACTGAAAGTGTTAAAGGCATCTAGGATAAACTTGCATTTTTAGATTTCGTTGCTACGTTTTGTATTTTTTTATTCATTTATTTTTTACACAAATATTTTAGTTGGTGTTATTTGCTCTAAAGATTCTATGCAAAGCTTTAAAAGAATCCTGTTCTCCTGTGTCTGAGTTTATTGTCAGCGATGGCACATAAAGCAAATAATTGCTGACATATCAGGCGGCTGAGGAACAGTTCTTAGAGAGCAGAAGTAGTTCGGCGATGGCTTTTTGCTATCTGTGGCTAGAAGTCCATAAGGTCAAGAACACATGCATGGATTAGCACTTAGCTTCCCAAGTTTCTGGCTTATTTGAGAAGGAGTTCCACAATAGAGGCCTGAGTGGAAGCGTCCAGATTAAATCTGGCTGCGTAATTAATGCTTGGAGCATGTTTTCTAGAACTGAAAGACTTCATCTGTATATTTCACATTTTTGTGAATGTTCACACTGATGAAAGCTTTTATAGCTTTTTATATATGGTTCATAAAACATCAAGGTCTTCACAAACAGATGTGTTTTTGAGCCTTTGAGTAAAAGTCTGAAGGGATTAGATATGTCTGAAGGGCTCTGATAGAACATTTTTATAAAGGAAAATTGGAGAAGACAGCGCCGGCTTCTATAGCAGCTTTTGTATAACCGAATAGCTTTATCGGTAATTAAGATAAATCACAAGAACCTATTTGTCGTATAGAACCACTGAGTCAATGTTCCTCATTTGTCACTATTCTGTTATAGCTTTTCTCAGAACATATAGTGGCTTCCAAAAACCTGTGATCACACTGAATATCTTTTACTTTTTTCTTTAAAACTAGTAATAGGCAGATTAGCTATAGTTTTAGAATTTTAAAAGAAATGTTTACAAAATGTTAACACCGTCAGAGACAGGTTGATAAGGATGCAAGTGCAGATAAGGTAGTTTATTAAGCGTGGCAAGGCAGAGTCGACAAATAAAGTAAACATACATGGCTCAGTAAAACAATATAGTGCAAGAGAACCAAGCGTCTACTGAGCGCCGGATACACGATACACGAGGGTTTAAATTCATACATAAATCAGGAAGTAAACTGAAAACAAGTCATTAATCCTGACACGAGGGCAACAGTCAGTGACGGTATGGGGCGGAGACAAGACATAACAAAACACAGGTGGTAACGTGAACAAAGCAAACAGATGAAAACACAGACGTAAGAGCCACAGCACTGCAGGCTGCAGTGCTCAGCGCGCAGGGGATTCCTGACAGCCACAATTAATACAAGAGGTCCGATTTCTTCGAGGCTTATCACTTCCACTGAAGCAAATGTTCAGATGGAATATTGTGGATCATTAAGTTTTACATAAACATGTGGAGTCCATGCTAGCTGGAATGCACGCTGTCATAAAAGCAAAAGGAAAACAAACCAAATACTGAGAAATTCTGATATTCATGCAAATAATTTTATTTGTCCACTTTTCACTAGACTTGATGATAGCATCAAGAATCACAGATAGATGGATGATTTAAATGCCTGTCAGAAATGCAGTGCCTACAGCATTAAGATAGACAAAATGAATTTTGTTCTTCTGCAACCGAGGGAACACAGAGCACATGTACTTTAGGTAATTTAATTTCTAATGAGTTTAGTTACAGCTAATAACTCATTAGCTCTATTTATCGTCTCAGCATTCCTGACCTTTGTTGATGGGTAATAAATCTAAAAAAAAAAAAATAAACAGGCTAAAAGCGAATAGAGCTGATACTTAAGCAGCTTCCACTATATTTTTCCAGTATAATAATGTAAATACACAACACACATTAAATACATCTGTCCACTTATTCTTTTTCCAGTCATATTTACAGATGACGTCTGTCATCAATCGGTGATGGAAAGATGGCAGTCTAGGACGATGGCATTTTGAACATGATCTCACAAGAGCTAGTCAAGTTATAACTGTTTATTTTGTAATGAAAATTTTCTAAAGAATGCAAAATAGAATTGAATCTTGGACACCAGTGTGTTCATGCTCTTGCTGTAGTCTGTACGTATTCAGTTAAAAAGCCTGTGCCAGACAATCCAGTGTGCATGTTTATCTGCATCTCTCTGTGTCTGGTAAGGGGAATATGTGCCTGTTGTTTGGCAGCAGATATGAGGATTAGTCCTGAATATCTGTCTACACAATATCTCTTCTCTCCTCCTCTAACAGGATGCATGCCAATTAAAAATAGCATGAGAGTGATGGCCTGTAGTCTTATGATATGTGGACAGCAGGAGTTGAAAAAATGCTGATAATATTTCTCCAAGCCAGCGATGCACAGACATCCTTTAAATTAAAGCTGATTTATTTATGTTGTGATAAAGAAATACAACTTTTTTATGGAGCGTATCAATTTTAAAATGGCTCTGCCGGAAAAGGTTCACTGAAGTGTTATATTACTGGGATCATTAAAAAGGACATATTGGATATATTCTTTTTTCTTCTTCTTAGATTAGAAAATAGAGCAATTCAGTTTGGGAATGTTTGCCTCTGATTGGATGTAACTTACAGCTAATTGTACATGGTGTTCAGAGGAAGTCTGTGATGCGCTTTGGAAATTGAATGCATTCAGCATCTAGACCTTGTATTCTCTTATTTTCACAGAAATAAGGAACTAACACTGTCTCATTCATTCATTCATTCATTCATTCATTCATTCATTCATTTATTCATACCTTAGGCATACATTCCTGCTGTAATGTGGCACATTTCTATCTGTAGCCCATTTGTATGGAAACCAGATTTTAGATTGAAATCTCTGTTCTGGGCTGTTCTGGTGTTTTGCAGAAGTTTTTATCTTCTTCTTTTTTTTTATTGTTTCCTACTTTTGCGAGAGTGTTGCATTTATCTGTGCAAGATAGTGAGCTGTACATTATATCCTGCTCTCTCGTCTGGTTTTCTAGTACACTCTCTGTCTCTCTGTTTCTGTCTCTCTGTTTCTGTCTCTCTGTTTCTGTCTCTAAGTGGAGGGCTCTCTCTCTCTCTCTCTCTCTCTCTCTCTCTCTCTCTCTCTCTCTCTCTCTCTCTCTCTCTCTCTCTCTCGTTATCTTTCTTTCTCCAAAATGTTGTATTTGTAGCAAAAAAAAAAACACACCTTGAAAGAGCAACTGTGGCTGCTGAAAAATACACTGGCTCAAAATGATTATCTCTCCAGATATTGCCTAATCAATAACTAAAATGTTTTACCCCCGAGATCAAGACATCAGTGGTGTCTGATGTGCAGGTGCCAGTTGGCTATAATAGGAAAATATCATATATCATACTACAAAGCTGTGAGGTTTATCTTCACAGCACTGAAATGTGGTGCGTAGTAACATACTTGAAGCAGGTAACATACAGTATGTTCTGCTTTACAGCTGCAGTTCTCTTGCCAAAGCTTTCACTTTTGTTACAGTTATGAAGAATGAATGGACCTTTAAATCTCCACTGTCATTTTACAATTTATTTTAATATTAACTTTGTTTTACCATTTATCTGTCAGAGCGATATGATTAACAGTGACTTCTTCTGTCGTGTCGTGATTTGCAAAGTTTGCCGAAACTGCAAAACAAGACATTTTATCAAGTGAAAATGTTTTGAATATAGCCACATTTTATGCAGCATTGACTGTTATAAGAGTAAACCTGTGATTAATATATTTAGAAATATATTTATGAATATATTACACAACCTTTGACATTTTTTCTGCTGGAAGGTTTACTTCCAACTTCCAGCAGTTACTTCTAGACCTTCTTTCTATAAGTAAATGCTCATAATCAGCATAATCATCCATCAGAGAAAAAAAATTCAAACAACTCAAAAATTTAAAGCATATTTGTACAATATATGAGAAAAACAGTGATCTTTTCATTATAGTAACATACCCTATGAACCCTGGTGGGTCTGGTAAATCAGACCCTTAATAGTGTGGAGCACTGCTAGTCATCATTATGGATCTCAAAGAGGTGTTCAGAGAACCTAGAATATATTATATTATATTATATTATATTATATTATATTATATTATATTATATTATATTATATTATATTATATTATATTATATCATATTATATTATATTATATTGTAGTTCTAGGCTGAACTGTCTGGTCATTTATGTATGGGCACCTTACTATAGGAATTAAAGTGCTTGATTTGACCTCAAGCACAAGTACAAGTACATATTACAAGGGCAAGTAAAGTTATACACTTCACCATAAGGACATATCATTAAAACCACTGACAGCTGAGGTAACATTGATTATCTCGATACAGTGGCTCCTGTCAAGGGGTGAGATATGTTAGGCATCAAGTGAAGAATCATTTCTCGAAGTGTGGAAAAACTGGCAAGAAAAAGGGCTAATTGTGATGGCGAGACGATTGGGTCAGAACATCACCAGAACAGCAGATGTTCTACCTAATGAAAGTGCTCTAAGGAAGAACAACTGGTCAACCAGCAGCAGGAGCATGGATGTCAAAACTCATTAATGCATGCGAGTTTCAAAGCCTAGCCTGTCAGGAAGGACTAATTTGCAACTTACAAGACTTAAAGGATCTGCTGCTAGAATGGTTGCCACAACATACATTAAGAGGTCGTGTGAAGTTCATATGTGATGGGTCAGAGCTGTTCTGGTGGCACAAAGGTGACCTACTACGATATTTATGCAGGTGGTTTTATTTTATGGCTTATCAGTGTATTTCAGTTGTCAGTTGTTCCGTTTTTAATTGTAGGTCTTTAGTTAATAGATAAATGCAAGTGCACATTTCTAAATCTACAGACACAAAAAAATCTCACATGATCAATAAGCTACTGCAATAGACTGAGAAGCTGCTTTGCTGAAGACCTGCCACACATTTTTGTGCATGAAAGTCATTTTGAAACTCGTTTTGAGAAGTTTCTTGATGTGTTCCTTTGTTGCCCACTCTGCATGAAAATAATTGTGGGTTGCTACAATAGTATTGCACAGAGCCATGTCAGGAGTAGCATAGTGACAGCTGCCACAAGAAGAAAAAATAATGAACAACCAAAAAGCATTGTTTTAATAGAAAATTGCCATGTTTATTGAATCAGATGAAGTGGAGGGAAATGTTGAAAGTGACAGGTTTTACATCGCTGTGAAGCCAGAGCATTTTCAATCCTTCCTATCTATCTATCTATCTATCTATCTATCTATCTATCTATCTATCTATCTATCTATCTATCTATCTATCTATCTATCTATCGATCTATCTATCTACTGTGTCTATCTATCTATCTATCTATCTATCTATCTATCTATCTATCTATCTATCTATCTATCTATCCATTCATTAATCCATCCATCCATCCATCCATCCATCCATCCATCCATCCATCCATTCACCTGTTGTTTTTACTCTTTTGCACACATTCACTAAAACGTACAATTTGCTTGAATGAAACTGAAATTCAAATCTGGTGTGAATAAGAAACAAACATTTAAAATCAATTAAAAAAAAAAATAATAAAATAATAATAATAATAATAATAATAGTTCTCCTGTATGGCTTTGCATTTGCAGCTCTTCATCTGCATTGGTATGACTGATGGGGTTTTATTGGACTTTAAATCTGCTGTCAAAACTCCAGTTACACTGCTTCCAACAAGAACAGAAATGATCAGCAATGATTTTAAGCAATTGTTGATTCAGATGCCATGCATTTACAGCAGGCGGATAAGAGCTCATAAATTATATGATTTGAAGTGCTTTTTCTGAGTTTTCAAATGAGCAGTTACAAGTGTCCTTATAATTTCATCGCCATGTTTCTGTCTGCAGCACATTTCTGATTCTCTATGCAGCTCTGCTAATTCCCGCCTTAGGCTCACGGCTGTCAGCTCACAGCCGCACGTCTCCACGCTGACGTCTGAGGAAGAAGTAGGTCGAAGAGAGCAAAATCAAAAAGCAATTTACATATCTGTCTCTCTGTTGTGTTTCTCTCTTATCCTATATCACCTGCAGAACTCTTGTCAGCCTGCCATGAGCTTCGTTGCCGCTATGGCTGCATCATGACCAGGAACGGGACCTTCTGCTTCTGCGCAGACGGCTTTGAGGTCGGCGAGGATGGCCGCAGCTGCAGAGGTAGGTCTCTCGCTATTATTACATGAAAGCATATACAAATTGCCAACAAATTAAAGGAAAGACATGGTTTGTGTTTAAATGGAAAAGTCCCTAGAAATCTATGCTGTCTTATGCTGACTGATCATCTTTAGCTGATGATGAAACATTTCTTTCTTAATGGCCAGTGTCTTTTCCACTGTGACAGTGTTCCTATCTGCAGGACAGGAACACTCACTGAATGATCTGACAAGTATGAAAATGATGTAAATCAGGTGCAATGGCCTTCAGAGTCACAAGATCTCAATTCAGCTGAACATCTTTTGGGAGACTTTCGGCTGAAATGTCATCTAACACCATCATTAATACATACATACATACATACATACTGTACATACATACATACATACATACATACATACATACATACATACATACATACATACATACATACGTGTGTGTTGGTGTGGGTGTATGTGTGTGGGTTTTTTTTTTTTTGGTTGGGTGTCATTTTTGCAATACATTTCCAGTAAAATATTTCAAGGCACATTGAGACTGTTGAGACTGTTCCGAGCTCTTGTGGTGGCCTAGCACCTCACAAACACAATTTATGTTGTTATCTGTCACCCATCTGTATATGGTGGCAGGAGATATTTGTCTCTGGGGGGTCTTTTAACACTTTATATGACACATGGCATTGACTTCCGAAAAATAAAGAAGAAAGAATTGTTTGACCTGGTTTGGTCTAAATGATATCTCCTGAGTGAAGCTGTGAAGATTATTGATTGTATAGTGCAGACTGTTTGTGTCATGTTTTTTTTGTTTGGATCCTACAGACAGCAAAGATTTCTATATTAAAAAAACATTCAGAAAAAAGCCATTGCTATTGTCTTATTAGCAGCGGTTCCAGTAAAACTCTTCATAAATAAGGAAGTATAGTCAGTAAATCACTGTTGTTAATGTACCAAGCTCTTTTCTGAGTACTCCCATGACTGGGACACAGAAAGATAGGTGCAATGATGTGAGATGGCCCTTACAAAAGACAAAGCACGGCCATAGTAAGCGGGGTTTTATGTATTTGGGTCATGTTTGAGCATATCTAATTTGTCATAAGTGACTCTTCCTCTGTGTGCAGATCATGATGAATGTGCAGTGTATGGGATTTGCAGCCAAACCTGCACGAACACCTATGGGTCGTATCGCTGTAGCTGCACAGATGGCTACAGACTGCAGCCTAACAGACACTCCTGCAAAGCCGAACATGGTAAGACAAATATGATGAATTAATGACTGGAAAGCCGTGTGCTTCTTAAAGTTATATAAAGCACTCTTTTTGTTGTTCTGAATTCAAACAACATGGCATCACCGTACATGTCAGTATTGCCGGGGAATAACGAATCACTGCAGAGTTTCTGGAAACAAATATTGTACATGAGGTGCTGATCTATACATGAGGTGCTGATTTAATCATGCTTGCTGTTATAAGGAAATAATCAACACTTTCTTTTTTACATGAAATCTTGAATGTCGGTAAAACAAGGACTTATTATCTGTAACAGTTAGAAAAAATAGCAGTTATAAAAAGCCATTCCCTTACCAGCTGTTCATTTTTCTAGCTCATGAAGTTATTATGACAAAAAAAAAAACAAGGCTTTCGTTGTTACCTGAGAAACCATGAAGCACAAAGTTCTCTGTACTGAAGCCTTTCCCATGGTGGAAAACTTTAAAACGTTGATCCTCTACTTCTTTTGAAAGCTAATTGAGCCACAATCAGCAAACGTAGCTATACACAATACACTACATGAGACGTTCAGTTAATCCCACATTATCAATATTAGCTGTGTTTCACAACAGCTTAGGACAATGGGCTTCATTCATCAAGCTGCGGATTATATGTAAATTGTTCATACAGGCGTTTAAGTGAGAAATTTGGTATTTAAATCAATGCAAATCATAAAACTTCTGGAAAATGTTTGTATTCTACTCAGGCTCCTGACTGTGTGTACATTCACATAAGAAGAATAACTAATGGAAACATAGGCTTCATCGGCCGGACTGAACTATTGCACTTTGATATTTGGAATATTGCTTTTAAAATAGCTATTTTTATTATGTATACAGGATTTCGCTTATCCTTATCCACAGTGACTTTAGATGAGCTTTGGAGTTTCTATCACACCCTCAGGCTACTTCACTAGGTCAGGGACTGAGAATATCATTAAGAAGATTTTGTGTAAACAAGTCATGTTATATTAATAACATAAATTAAGTATTAAAAAACCCTCATAAATAATAATATAGTTAGACGTAAACTATAAACGAATGTCTCAGATATCAGAAGATTTTGTGATCGCTTAGCGTTATTAATATATGATAAAAATTAATTTTTAATCACTAAGAGTCAAAATAATTGCAACTTGTGTCTTTCAGGATTTGTAGTATGGGTGATCATTCACATACAGGTATGAGGAAAACTCATGCTTAATGAATTCTGGTCAAAAATTTTAGTTTTTACAAAAAAAAAAAAAAAGAAACAAAAAATAAATGTACACACAACTTAAATGAAAGATTGATTAACATTGCCCAGTGTGTGAAGTATACAACACTCTGAGCCTCATTACTTTGCTGGGAGACATGTAATGGAACCTTTGCCTGCAGATAAAGCAGCCCTGGAGTGGAAAGGCATTTTAGTAATAGAAAAACCTAAAGAAGAGCTCTGCTTGATCTGCATCAGGGCTGCCCATAGATTACATGCCTAATGGCACCTGGGTGGGAGTGCAGCTGCTCACAAGTCCGAAATCCAATCACTTTTATCATTAAATCTGCTGCTTTCTAATGAGAATTTCAAAGGGAAACTGAGCACTACAATTCGAGACAGATGCATTCGCAGGTCAAATTGACTAAAAACTTGGTAGTGTTTAATCAGGAGAGCAAACGAATTTCAGTGCGGTGATGGATTGTTAGACTATAGCTGCTCTTAGAATTTCTGTCTGCTTAGGTGAATGAAGTTGAGTGGCCTATTTTGTCTCTCCCAGACTAACATCATTAGTGCTAGGATTTTCTAAAGGTTAGGGAGAGTAAGTTAATTACAGTGATTATGAAGCTGCACTGTTGTCATTTCCAGGTTTCAGATTCATTTTTCATCAGTCCCACTAAGAACACGTCTCGGTTTTACAGCCCACATGGTAGCGCCTGATGTAAATCCTTTAATAAATGGGTAACAGTAATCACAACACAAATCATGGATTATAAGTCACATTATATAGGTTGGGTTCTGTAAAGGAGATTGTGACCTAGGAAGCTAAAATGCCCTTGTGTATTTATTGGTCTGAATCCAGTTTGCACGAGCGTAGAAAGTAAAGAAATTGAATGGGGATTAAGATACAGTACACTCTGTGGGAAAATTGCTGCAAGGCACAGCACACCTTGCAGTAGATCCAGCATCAGGCTGCTTTTAATCAACGTGACTGCTTTCCTAGGAGGAATAAACTGAATATCATTACCCATAAACTTAACTGAACTTACAGCTCACCTACATTAATATTCATTTAGCAGAAAGAGGCTGCAGCGTACGGATAACTAGAAAGCTTCTATTAGTTGTAAAAGCTCATGCATAAAAAATAAAAAAATTTAAAAAAAAAGTGCTTTTCCACTTCCTGGCCATCAGATGCAGACTTGTGGAGTATGAAAATCCATTTGTCAACTGAATGTTTAATAAGATTTAAAAAAAAAAAAAAAACCCTCTTTATAAAAAAGCTTCATCAGTCATGAGATACTTTTGGCATAGAGTTCTGTTGATTTATTTTCACGGGTGATTGCTACGTAGTTTAATTGCAACTACAACCGATCCTCGTACTTTTTTTCAGGATCAACCATGGACTGTTATTTTTTTTTTTTTGAATATAATATTCAGCATTCTTTCTTTTGGAGAAAAGTTTCTTTTGTTTCCTGTGCAGCCATAATAATCAGAGCAAAAAGTGGAAATGCTGTGGCACACTCTTGTATTACCTGCAAGAAACACCAAAAGTAATTACTCGCCTCTGCTTGTGTTGTGGGAGGCAACATTCGGTTTTAGTGGCTGAAAAAGGACACAGTGATTTATAGAGCTTATTAGAGTAGTGGCCATGAATTTATCCTTTTTTTAACTGAAAAATGAAATACTTTATCGAACTTTTGTCTGGGTCCATAAATACATCTACTGTACACTATAACTTTAACAGTATTTTGAAATATAAAAGAAACTAAATATAAAAGAGACAACATGAAGATGACTTCAGGAAGAGATTGCGATGTACTTCGGTATAAAAGTTTATTACACATAATTGCTAGAAAAATATATTCAGTCCTGTTTGATCAGCTGATGGCCTTTTTTTTGGTCAAGAACATGTTCCTATAGTAAGATGTAGATAGTCATAAGACTGTGTACACTGTAAATTTACAGTACAGTTGTGGGCAGCTGTGTGTTCAGCCACATTCATAATACCACTACTGTAATCAACATCCACAGTATAGTGCTGTAATTAACACAATATTCCACTGTAATGACATTGTGTCATTTCACAGTATTAAACTGACTTTCTACAGCAATGCATTGTATTTATTTACAGGGGAATATTGTAATTTTTGATTTTCATACTGTACTTGTCAATAATAATGAGAAGAAAAAATTCCAAAAAGCACATATCTTTCAGTTCCTTGTCGTAAGCTATATGCTCAGTTCTAAGTTACTAAGCCGTTTGGTATTTGCTCTAGTTTTTGCAGTTGCTCTGTTGTTATTCCGATTGTGATCCTGATTAGCTCTGATATTCCGGTGATTTTCCCTGTTGACCTTTGCCTGTTTTGCCTGCTGATTTTAGATTTTCTGCCGTGCCTGTGTTTGTATGTTCCAATTCTTTTGCATGTTGTTCCTGCCCTGTGACTTTTTGTAATTAAAAACATCCTACATTTGCTTCCAACCCCTTTGAGCCTGCCTCATTACAAGAAAATTGCCTTTGTCAGTATTAATTTAAAAAAAAATTAAAATTAAAGTGCAGTTAACAATTAACAAGGCAGTCATCTTAACATTCTTCCAAATGTGAAGAGATAGTAGAACTTACAAAAGTTTACTGTTACTAATCAAATTGAGCACAGTGGTCCTACGTTACAGTAAATATCTACAGTGCAGCTAAACTAATGCTGTTTTGTCTTCATTTTAATTCATTTTAAAAAATGTCATTCAAATGACTTTGTCTCGACAACTTCACATTGGTCATGTTGAAATTCCCTAAATGGATTTTGCTTACTTCTGAAATAAAAAGAAGTCTCCAACCCCAAGCGGATCATCAGCATAAATCAGTTAGCACATAATGGCAAATAATGACTTCATTCTTCCCAGCAAAGTGTCGTTCCTGCACTCTGTTCTCGTTCACACAGCTCAAACCTGCATTATCTCATCACACTGAATGCTTCAAATGGCTTTGAAATGTCTGACTTCGTGCTGACTTGTCACCATTTTGCCCTTACTTTTATTTTAGATCCCGACGAGAGTCCTGCTGCTCTGATGATTGCGAGCTTGGATAATATAGTGATCACAGCTCTTAATGGATCTGGTGTGCAGATCTTAAAATTCCTGGACCCAAATGGGACTCATTCTTTGGACTTTAACCACAATGAAGAATCAGTATGCTGGGTCACATCTTCAATGTCTGCTGGAAAGCTCTGGTGTGCCAAGATGAGGAAACCGAGTGGATTTTCCAAAGAGCGGGAAATCAAATCTGCGCACAGTTTCCACAGTAAGAAATTACTTTTACAGTTTCTATTTGAATCAAGTAATGCTGCGTTACACTTAATAGCAATGAGAAATGTCTGACCAATGTCCCAACAGTCAGTAAGTAAGAGACATGGGAATTTGCTTTTAATCACATATTATAGGCATACATTTGCATATTTAAAATAAAATAAAATACAATTATTTCAAATAATTTTAATCTTAATTGCAGGCTGTGTTGGGATGTGACAGCCTAGTGGTTAAGGTGTTAGACTGTTGATCAGAAGGTTGTGAGGTTCAATCCCGACCAAGCTGCCCCTACTTCTGAGCAAAGCCCTTTACCCTTAATTGCTCAGTTTTATATAATGAGATAAAAATATTTTCTAAAAAATATTATTTAAAAAGTTGCACTGGATAAGGGTGTCTGCTAAATGTAATATTCAGCATTCAATCTAACTCCATTAGATGAGGGGTAGTCAAATAAAATACAATCTATTAGTTAACCCACAAGCCCCAATGTGCTGCCCATTCTCACTGTTAGTAGACTGAAGATAGATAGAGGTAATAATGTATAGCCAGCTAATTAGTTTGTTAAGTTCAGATTACAGACATTTTATTTCTGCCCTTCATAAAATGTCAGCATGTCACTATCCAATATTTCAGCTGTGACATTTAGTGTTCTGTCCTTGCATTATATTTATATATAGATATTTTTCAAGTAGGTCTTGCATCTTTATTTTCTGTGAGGTGTTCACAGTGAGGTGAAAATGTTTAGTAAACAGGAGAGTTAGATGACAGCCTGGTGCTGCAGTTTTTTTTTACTCAGGTTTATCAATGTTTCCACATGAATGTATGTTCCTGCTTATTTCCGTCCATGAAAGCTAATTAATCCACATAATGGCGCTTTACACTGCTCTGAACAATGGGTTATTGTTGTTCTAAACCCTGCTTTTAACCCTGCATAGAGGAATATTTCACACTTGTAATTTAGAATTGGGGTTAGCACCACCAGAGTAATGAAGCAGCGTTTCGGTGGTGTGTACAGCGTGAAAAAAATGTAAAGCTGAGATTCTTAGCAACAGACACCCAATCAAATACTGGACTGCACGTGCCTCATATCATGCGCTTTGTACTGTTACAGAATCTCTGCATGTTGTATAAAATGTAGTTGCAGCATTTCAGGGAAAAGAAAATCATGTCATATGGTGATGAAAAACACATCATTCTAAGCTAAAATGAGATTTTATTCTTACAGTTATAGTCAGAAAAGCCTGCTAGGACAAGAGAACAGCAGTCAGACATAACTGAGTGTATAAGGAGCTCACTGAATATCTAGCAGAAGCTAAATATCAACAAACACCTGGTCAACTACATTACAAACTTGCCAAAAAGAATTAGCATGCGACATTTTCTCTCACCGAGGTGAAAGTGCAAGACGAGCCATTATTTTAAGCAGTTGCACGCTGTATATACAGTATAGAGTCATACTTGTTGAGAGCGCAATGCAAATAAGTACGTTAACCCGGGGTTTGGGAAAGTACAGTGAGCAAGCAGCGTGAAACCTGGAAAAAGATAAGCCAGGATTCTGTTTACTCAGAATTTTACAATAATTCCAGCTTCACAGTTTCAAGTGTGAACTAAGTGTGAAAAGCCTTATACAGTAGTAAAAACACTTCTAGGTTCGTTGTGTGTAGTGCAACAAGGTGGAGCGATCTGTGTTGTAGATACACCACCACAACAGTGAAGGTCATTATCTAACTATGTCTACAAAATATAAGCTTGTGATTAAGGAAAGTTTTTTTTTCTTGTCTGTATGATGAATCTACTTTTTCAGTGTGCAACTATGATAAAAATCTAATGAAATCAGCTTTTTTTAATCTGCCTTTTATCTAAGTTGACATTCCTTTACAAACTTTTTTTTGTCAAACTGTTTTTCGTCAAAACAATATTTCAAGTGAAATATTAATTATCTTGGATTTTTAAGTTCCGTTTAAATCTGTTTGCTTTAAACAAAAGTGTTGTATTTCTGTGCCCGTTTGTCAACACTAGTCTTTTTTTTTCTATTTAGGTGTTGAACACATGGTAATCGACTGGCTCACAGGAAACTTCTACTTTGTGGACCGAGCGAATGGCAGGATATTCGTTTGCAGCTGGAGTGGAGAGACGTGCGTTACTATAATAGAACTGGACCTGTTGAATCCCAAAGGAATAGCTGTGGATCCTCTCATGGGGTAAGTAAAATATGCATGGGGTGTGTCAAATAAAACAAGGATTCCCCACTGCTAATTATTTGCTGTTTAAATATTAAAAATTCCCACACAAGCCCTTGTTCCAAGGCTTTAAACATTTATACAAATGTGCCTTGAACACTGCAGTCCCTGTATTAATATTGCCTTTTCTCTGCAAACGTGTCTGCTTGTGTAATTTCATAACAATTTCTCCTGTCAGGAGTTTCATTAGTATTCCATGATATATGTAACATTTCTCGGTATAAAACACCCCTGCAGAATGTTACTTTGCAGAGGTTTTTCTCTTTGTTTTGTTCTGACACTACAAATACGGCGCTGAAGTGAGCCGGTGGAGTCGTCAGGTTGAGTGGTAATTGTGGAAATATTTGGGGAGACAGGACTGAAGGAGCACAAAGGCTCCTTGGAGGGAGAAATGGCAGTGTGATTATTCCAGTTATCAGTGGCTAAAAGGGAGCTCAGCTGCAATATGCCCAGTGAGATGAAACTAGGAGCTAAACAGAATTGGGGTACCGCTATATTCATGAAAGGACAAGGACAGACTGAGCTTCGAGACTCAGGGTTTTAATGACGCTTCCCTAAGTAAATGCAGAGTCTAAGCAGCTGTGTTTGAGGGTATCGCTCAGAACGCAGTGTGAGCTCCGAATGAAGTTAAACCAATGCAGCTTTTATTGTTTGCTGCATGAAGACTGTGTACTTATTTCTGTGGCCCTCATCAAGAAGACTGTGACAGAGAAAAAAAATAAATCATTCCATATAAGCACATAAATTTGCCAGACATAAATGCTGTAATATGACAGACACTTTTGTTCAGCAAAATCATTCAGCTGTTTGTTCTAACAGTTTGTTCTAGCATCAAAATGTCATAACAGCACTGGCTATAGATTTGATGCAGCATTAATGAAGGAGAATATTTCTCAGGTTATCAGCATGACAGGAGATAATGAACAGAAATTAGGAAACAAACCAAAAGTAAACCACATGTGTACTCTTTTTCCACACTGCTCCCCTATCTGTATACCTGTTCTGTTCTGTATAGTGCTTTCATGTACAAGTTCAAGTTAACATTTCTGAAGTTATATCATAACATAAATAATACATCAAGTATTCAGAAGGGAAGAAACGATTGTGTAAACATCACCAAGTTAAAAGAACCGAACATACAGTATTTTATAATAATTCCTATTTGCTTGTGGTTGTGTGTGGGAATTTGGAATATGTTTTACCACATATTTTTACCCCTGTGAAACAGGAAGTCATGCTCGAACAATTTCCTGTTCCTAGTTACTCAGGTGTACTAAAAATAAGAAATTTAAATGAAAATAGACTTCAAGTATTTTTTACTCATATAAATTCGTAAGGGTGCCAATAATTGAGCCACACATATATTTAACATTTTGTTTCAAATAATACTGTGTTGTGTTTGTAGTAATAATAATATCCAGAGAGCAGAGACTTTTTAACAAAAGATCAAAAGGTTAAACAACAAAGACAAATTTTCACAGTTCTCTTTGATCATATTTACCAATGGTTCCTATTTAAGTGGAGGGCTCTCTCTCTCTCTCTCTCTCTCTCTCTCTCTCTCTCTCTCTCTCTCTCTCTCTTTCTCTCTCTCTCTCTTTCTCTCTCCCTCTCTCTCTCTCTCTCTCTCTCTCACTCTCTCACACACACACACACACACACAACCCACACACACCTACACACACGTATGTATGTATATATATATATATATATATATATATATATATATATATATATATATATATATATATATATATATATATCGAGGGAGAGAGAGAGACATAGAGACATAGAGAAAGAGAAAGGCTCAGAGAGATAGAGAGACATAGAGACAGACAGAGAGAGAGAGAGAGAGAGAGAGAGAGAGAGAGAGAGAGAGAGAGAGAGAGAGACCTCCACTTAAATAGGAACCAGAAAGATTTCAAAACCTTCAAAATGACAGACTCTCAGTGCTGGGAGTGGTGGAATGAACTTCCAACCTCAATTCAGACAACAGAATCTGTCACTACCTTCAAAAAAATACTAAATACACACATCTTCCTTTAACACTTTAACCACTAGCTTCTTCTCAATCTAAAAGAAAAATACAAAGAACAAAAAAGGAATTTGCAGTGACACTAGCGATTGCACTTTGCTTCTCTAACACTAAATTAAAAATCTGGTATGGTAGCACTACACACACACTTTTTGTGCAACACTGGCACAATACCAAGATGTAGTTACCAAGATTGCAGCTTTGTTTGTTGAAGATCTGCGCTCTGCTTTCCAGGCTAATTTCATATTCCTCTAGTACATGCAGCTCACTGGCTGAAAGTACAAATACATAACCACTTTTCTTTGTTAAGCGATACACACTTTCCAGATAAATAATAATAAAGACACTTTTTGCACATTTTATTTCCTAGACTGCTCACAATCTTTTACTGACTCACTATCTTTTTGAAAAAAAGAGTGACATCTTGTATGTTCCTCATTCCCATATTCCACTGCATCGATCTCGCTATGCAACAACTGGCTTGTATCTCTCAAGTGCTTTTTTATATTCCTAATGAAAAGTTAGTGCTTGCAATGACAGTTCCCAGTGATCGAATGATTATATTTGTGCATTGTTGATATTGTAGTGACAGAACGATGCTGGACAAAAATGCAACCACAATAGACAAAAATGCTGAGGCTGAGAGATAATGGAGATGTAATAATGTAAATAGCAAAATAAAAACATTTTAAGCCAAAACATTATAAATCAGTCAAAAAATAAATCTGTCAAGAAAATGCTAAGATATATTTACCGACCAGCCAGCATGCTGTTTATTGTTTCTCCTGGGCTGTACAAGTGCCTAGACTGGTTCTCTGAGATGTGCCACAGTGGATCTGCCAATCTCTTGTCCTTCTGCCAACTATGGACATATTGCCTGGACACCATAGGCCTCCATCTTGTCCTTGTCAGTGTCATTAAGTAGGAGGTTATGTTACAAATCGTCTCTCTTTTTTTTCCCTGGGACAAAAAGCCTGTCATGTGTTTTGTCATTGTACTCTTCTTTGTGTTATGCCATGTGACTTGGTTTTGGGTTTGGCCTTTTCTTCAGCTCCACGTTCTGTCATTGCTCTGTTCCTCAGTTGTGTTTTCCTGTTCAGTATTCATTTCCTTAATTAGTTTGTCTGTGAATATCATGTAATCTCTTTCCAACAATTATGGATCTTCTGCGTTAAATCGCCAGCATGTGATTTGACTTGGATATGGCTTGTACAGTAGCAATGTGTTTCACATAACCTCACTTGTGTCCTGCCTCCAATAACTATCACCTATTTACAGAATTGTCCAGCAGTCTCTCTGGATTATGGTTGTGAGGTTAACTTTCTGGAGCTATTAAATTAGAGTAGAGAAGAGCAGGAAGGAAAGTGAAGCACCTTCATATTCTCAAGTGGTGTGATTTGAAAAGAAATCTCATAAAAATAGAATTAGCAAACTTTTTCACTTACTACTCTCTTGGCTGTTTGCAGAAGCCCAATGTTCAAGATCTCTTTATGGTTCTTGAACAGAAAGGAGACTTGGTTCACTGGGTTCTGCCAGCTCTAGGCCTTTCTAAGTGCATGTCTCCAGTGTTAATTCAGACCATTAAACTTAGGACAATCTTTGCTTCATTCTTTCTTCCCCCCAAAAAATTCCTTAATGTTAAAGTGAACTGTACTGAACTATTTAGCAATCAGAAATACTTAAAATCAATATATCAAAATATAATAATATAATATAAAATTTTATATCAAAATAGTAATGTCAGGATTCTCAACTACTGCTATTACTGTAGCTTTGTATTTTGTAGTGTGTTGGTTAACTAGCTAATAATTTGAAACCACAGTGTTCATGGTCACACATTCCCTAATAACAAATCATGAAGATAATTGGCTAACGAAGAAGAAAACAGACCACATACTCCATACCTCCATACCATACTTTGTTTAGCAATAGTTTAGCAATGTTCATCTCCGTGTGACCAAATTACAAGCATTTATTATTATCATAAAACATTCTCAAACTTATGTCCATGAAAATTTCCTTCCATTCTTATAAACCTGCAACCCCATCTACTCATTCCCATAGTTATATAGGGTCATTTTAGTCTTTTTTAATTTAAATTTATTTTAATTTTACAATTTAAACAATTTAAATTTAGAACAATAATGCATCTTTATTTTATTATTATATAATTTTTTTCAAGATATAAGATATTTAATTGGGAAGGCCACAGATATATACAGTATACAACATCCAGTGAAATGAAAATCCAGTCCCCCTTCCTAGACTGTGCATATAAATAAACTACATTTGTAACATTAGTTTAGGATTATTTTGATGGATATAAAAAGTGGATATTAAGATATTACTATATATATATATATATATATATATATATATATATATATATATATATATATATATATATATATATATATATATATATATGGGGGGGTTTGGCTACCGAAGTAACATCAGATTTACAGCAGAAACTTTTTATTCCACAGTTTGCACCAATTTATTTCTGATTTAAACCAATATAGTGTGGTTTAACCACAAGGAACAATGTTTAATACCTGTAGCATTTACACTCAGCTCTTCTGTGCCACTCCTGTTGCCTTATGGGATAGTGCAGTGTGCATTGGCTCTGTACTGCAGAATCTCAGTGGAAGCAGTAGATAATCTGGGTATTCCTCGCCTACAGTTTTATCAATACTGAGAATCAGAAAATTCTACTCCTTTGGTGTACTGCATTTTTGCTTCCTCTATAATAGGGTAGTAGGGATGTTTAGACATAGCTATGTTCTCCCAAGACTTCACCACTGCATTAACCACTACATCTACTATAGCAGACTTCAAACATACACATATATGTGTGTAGCAAGCCTTTAGATTATGATTATTATACTCATACATCAGATTCTGATTGCTGTTTGTACTGTTTCTCATTTTCTGATTTGTGCATCAATCCCTGATACCCTGATTGTGTATCTCCTGACCTCACTTCTGTCTTTTCACCTTGGCTACGTCTAATGTTTGTGAATCTGATTTTGCATTTGCCAGCCTTTATTTTTTTTTAAATAAAGCTCTTTCCTCAAGTTCCACCATTTCTGCCACTTGCTTGTAGCTCAAAGCTTGCACAAAAACTTACAAGCAACAATGGTGCAAGAGACACATTCTTGCATAGCCTTATATGTTTAACACTCAATGCATAAATCTCAGGTTAATCATTTTTTTTGACCTGTGTAATATCTAGCAACAAGAATTTACATACTTTCATTCAGTGTGCTAAGCTAAGTAGTTCTGCTTCAAACAGTCAAGGTGGTGGAGGAAAACAAAGGGATTTATTTCAGAAAGGTTAAAGTATCCCATAAAAGGTTAGTAATTCCTCTTCTCCGAAAGACGTTAAGGTGCTTTCTGAACACAGGCTCTGGTCTGCTTGTCATGCTACTTATTCTCACCATGCCTTATCCTGAATGAGAAAATCCTGGGCTGCAAAGGGTTTTTGCATACCCTGTTATACCTCTATCAAACAGGCACAGTGGCACTCCTCTATTCACAGGGGATTAACTTTTGTATCTTTGTAATGCCTATGGTAATGAGCATAATATGTTAGCAAATGGAAATACTTACTTTCTGACATTATTAGGTTTAGAGGGTTTATGTGAAGGTAATTTGTAAGTATTTTTATTTCTGATTATTCTCTCGCACATTTAGCCATGGACTCTACAGTAGGTGGCTTCTGTTGCATTCTCTGTGTTTGGAGGGGTGAGAATAGTGAAAGAGTTCAATGTAGTGGCTTAATCTGTAGGTCTGGCAATAGTAAAGACATTAAAGCACACCTGTACCATAGTGTTCTGAATTCTGTCTGAATGTGAATTACTTTTTTGTAATGTTGTATTTGGTTAATAGTAATTCAAAAAGCATATTTTGTTGATTGTTTTTGTAGTAAGAATTTTTTCACAGAAACTTCAGTTTTCTGCCACAAGAAAGTCTTCAGGACAAGGACAAGTGTCTTGGGATTTTTTTGGAAATATGACAAGCTGCAAGCCTTGTTTTGAGGATATTTTATTAAGAATAATTAAAAGTATAGCTTTGTTATATAATTAATAAAAACTTAAGGTTGATAAAATAGCAATAAAACTTTGGGACCTGCTGCTATAGGATAATAATAATAATAGTAATAAACCGTGGGATGGTAAAAGTAACTCTGCTTCACATTGTGTTCATTACACCATCTTGTCTTTGATTATTTTTCTATGATAGCATGGCCTGTTTTATTCCTTACATAGTTGTACAGGAGAAGACTAGCCAGTTTAGCTACCCGCTTTATTTGGTCTGCTTCCTTTAATTAACAGGATGTGACACACAGTGAATGAGAGGAGCAGAGGTTTGTAAAGCTGAAGAGATGGTTTACTTCAGACGCTGAAGTGCTGTGTTTATGGTACATTAAGAGTGTTGGTAAAGTTTTGTGTTTGCTTGCTTCATTTTCCCTTGGACCTTCTTCTTAACTTCACTGCGAAGGAGTGTTTATGGAGTTGTCTTAGAGTCAAAAATGAAATAGCTAGTCAGGGAATAAGAGTTGGGAAACACTTTGCTTAACCCCACTTCACAGAGTTCTGGTTGATTTCCTTAAAACAAATGCAGCACAAGATTGCAAGAGATGTTTTCTTGTTATAAATGGCGTATGGGACTGAAATTTGATTTGGACTGAAATGAAAGCAGAGCAGTGTTTCACTGGTGCTGGGGAAATGAGAGGGATTTTGATTCTTAAACAGTTATGAACATTCACACAAATATTTGTGCATCTCTCCTGCATGTATTTGATTCACCAGAGTGTCTGTTAAGTTGATTGCAAAGGAGTAGAACATAGATGAGATGCATGACTACAGTCAAACTGCTGAGTCAAACTGATGTGAGCTCTTGTTTCTTTTTTTATACAAATGGTGATGTATTTTGAATAGAATTTGACGGTGGCAAAAACAGTAAAAGAAAGAAAGAAAAAACAATAGTAATGTATGGATGTTTTGAAATGATGAATTGATGATCTGTTTATTCTATGTTATTGAAAATAATCCTGGAAAACCAAGAATCATGAAGATTTTTGTCTAATATTCACTGTGCATCATCTTATGATATGTCTGACAAAAATAACTTGATATCAATTATACGCTTAAGTTATATACCTTGAAATTTAAAACTAAAATAAATGTAAATAATAAATAAATAAATAAATAAATAAATAATATGAAATCATGGCTATTTTTATTTTTTATTATTAGATATTATTAGATACACAATACTGATTATATAACATAGCATCATATTTCCCAGCCCTTTTCAGTAGACATCTGCTTAATGTGACGTATACTGTTGCTAAAATGTTAGACAATTTAGAACAGTGGTCCCCAAACCCCGGGCCGCGGACAGGTACCGGTCCGTGGATCAAATGGTACCGGGCCGCCCAAGGAACATTAAATTATTTCCATTTTATTTACTGTGGTGTATTTCTCTCGGGTTTTTTGCGACTTTCCATGGACGAGAGGTTAACCGGGAGCTGAGAGACGTCACCTAAAGCCGCACCAATACCGCGCATGCGCGAAATATCGGGGCGGTTTTAGGTGACGTCTGGAGCTGAGCGGCTGCAAGCGGCAGTGGCGTTGTAGCTTTGGTGGAGAGAAGGTGTGTATCGCTCTTCTCTCTGTTCACCGGTACTTTCTCATGTTTAACAGTGCTTGGTGTACGTGTATATTGTGTTTGCTCAAATTTAACTCACAAATTAGCAAAAATGAGTACGAAACAGACGTCGTTAGAAACTCTGCCGGTGTTCTGGATTAAAGTTATGGCGGAATACCCTGAGATTGCCACCACAGCACTTAAATCCCTATTGCCATTTCTGACATGCTGTCTGTGTGAAGCGGGGTTTTCTGCAATGACGGCAACCAAAACAAAACAACGGAATAAATTGGACATAAGCAACACACTTCGGGTGTCATTGTCTCCTATTACCCCCAGATGGAACCGTCTTGTTGTAAAGAAACAAGCTCAGGGTTCTCATTGATTTAGCGTTCTAGGGAGTTAAAATGTTACATCACTTTATATTCATTTTTTGGTGTAACTGTATTTTATTTTGAAGGCATGTTTAAATACAATTAAATGTACATTATTAAAACAATCTAAAATATAAACAATCAACCCCACCCCACCCCAACACCACCACCACCAGCAAGCCGCGGGGAAAATTATCAAACGTTGACCGGTGCGCGGCGATAAAAAGGTTGGGGACCACTGATTTAGAATATACACTAACATTCACATTATGGCCAAAGGTGTGTGGACATTCATACAGTCAGCACAGGTTGTGGGTGTGTCTTCACTCTCTTCCTGCTTTGTACTCAGTGTGTCTGGGCTAGAATCTGGATCCTACATGACCCTGATAAGGATAAAGTGCTTACAGAAGATGAATGACTGAATGTATTTGCGGTTATTGATGTGTTGCTTGCTTCGTTAGCTACTGATTCAGCAGCACCTGCAAGTCAAAAAATGTGACATTTACAATCCAGGTGCATTTTCCACCTGCTCAGAGACAGAGCTGAGCTGAAAATAAAGAAGAAACTTCTCAGTCGGTTCTCAAGTGACCCTGTTTCTTTTTATAGATTAAGTGCTTCTTGATGCCTTGATGTCACCTGTCATCAGTTAAACATATTCAGACGTTGTTGCTAAGTAATATTAAACACTTTGTAGTAAAAAGCACGCTGACAGACAAAACACTTTTGTTTTTACTTAAGATTTGATAGTCATAATATCAATATGTAAATATACTTTATCTAGTGGGAGCTCATCCATTGGGGCAAATGGAGCAGATGTTGAGTTGCAGCATATCAAATTTAACTACATTTCTATCAAAATAAAGCATCGTGAATTTGCGGCAATAGCACATAGACTGTGGAATAGCTTACCCATGTACGTCAGGGATGCTGATTCCGTACACGTTCTTAAAATACAACTTAAGACATATTTGTTTTTCATGGCATATCCCTCTTATTGAAATATTTTTTATTATTACTGTTAATGTGTGTATTGCTATTATTATAATTGTATTTATTTCTTTTTTATACTTAGATGTTGTAAAGCACATTGGTCAACATGTGTTGTTTGAATAGTGCTATACAAATAAAGTTGACATTGACATGTACAGAACCATTTCTGTTATACAATATATACAAAATATATTCTGATATACAACATATGTGGACATCTGAGCATCACATCCATATGTATATGCATAGAAATGCTGTGAACAAAGTGAGCTTGCTGAAGACATGGATTGAAATGGAGGAGTGGAAGAACTCGTGTAGTCTGTGCTGAGTACTGGCTTTGACTCAACCACACTGAACACTTTTGGGATGAACTGGAATCCTGACTGAACCTCAGAGCTCCTCACCTCACAACAGTACCTGATCTCACTAATGCTCTTGTGACTGAATGAACACAATTCCACACAGCCACACTCCAACATCTAGTGAAAAGCCTTAGAAGAGTGGAGTTTATTATAGCAGCAAACAAACGAGGAGGGATGTTCAACAAGCACATACTGTATGGGTGTGGCTGTAAGGTGTCCACACACTTTTGGCTGTATATACAGTATAATGTATAGTATATTGCAGAGATCCAATGAAGTACAGAGGAATGATGCAGTGGATAGCGTCCGTACATCAGGAGTATGTGTGAAATATTTTTTTCTTCCCATAGACGCTAAGAAAAGCAGAAATGAAAAGTGCATGTCCTTTTTTCCAGGGGCATATTTTTAGGCTAGTTTCAGGAACTTGTGTGTATTTTCTTGACATTTTGCTAAAACCTGTCTATTATGGTTAGCAATATTACCTTAAACACCATGAAACATGTCTAAAACCTCTCAAAACAAGCTGCTAGAATGTACACCAGATGATTTTATGTTGTTGAATCTCAACTGTCTATTATAGGTTTATTTTAAAAAATCACACAATACTTGTTAAGTTCCTTGTCTGTGATATAAGCTACAGAGATATAAGCTACAGAATACCTCACTGCATGCTGCTGTTCTGGATCTGTTGCCAAATATGATACAGAGACGAGTTATTCAGATGGCAAGCTTTCTCTAAGTTTATTCAGAAGTATGAGCAAATCCACAGCTTGGCATGCAGGAGGTGCCAGTTTGTTCAGTTGGTCCTGTATGCCAAGGGTTCGTATTGACCAGGGACAGAAGCTATTTTTCTGTAATCTAACTGTTTGCATGAACTTGAGGAAGGACATCTTCTGATCATGGGAGGGAGACAGATATAAACAAGATGTATCGCCTGGGCACAAATGAGAAGAAACTGGCTAACATCTGGTTAAACTGGATTTAGATAATAAAGAGGGTGACATGAAATAACCCAACAATACTGTAGTAGCGTCTAGCATAAGTCAAGCATGCTAAACTTCTCAATATCATTTAGTTTGAGGCTGTGTTATTATTTATGTCATCCTGCACCAAAATCTAAGTTCATACCTCTCATGCAAAGACTTAGGTTTAATGATATTTCAGTGGGTAGGTTTACAAAGATGTCTAGTAGGTCAGCTGAAGCATAGTGGTACTGTCGATTTCCTACTTGAAACCTTTAATCCTCAATTGCTCAGCTTTGCGCAGGAACCTTTGTAGGCTTCGTTTTTGTAAGTCGTTTGGAATAAAAGTGCGAATGAATAAATGTAAATGTTTTTGTTTTTGCTCTTTTCACAGACCCACAGAAATTACTATTATAGTTTATTACACACACACACACACACACACACACACACACAGTTCACTGTAATTTGTTAAATAAATCATCACAACTCGCTGACAAAATTACATTCGAGGCTGGTATTAGTCACTTCATTACGTTATTTATTTTAACACTTTAGCTTGTCTTATAAACTTATATTGGTGCTGCAGCTCATGTAAGTCACAGCTGTAATAACACTGAAGCAGGAAATCGTTGATCTCCTCCCTAAACCAAAACTCCTCACACACTTGAACACACACTACCTTATTCATTCATGTCTTTTACGTTAACATAATGCTGGAAACGTACAAAACATACAAGAGTGCATCTTTGTCTTCTCTTATGTACTTGAGAAACTACAAAGATGCTCCTGTTCTGCAAAGTACAACTTGTTTTCAATGCCACTGCTGCTTCACATATTTTGCACAAAACATCAGAATGAGAAGGTCATTTCATATGAAACTGAAGGGCCGGTGGAGACGTGCCGCTGCTTTTTTGTTCCAGTCTTTTTTCTCTTGCGTTCATACTTCTAATCGTAAAAATCTTTTTCAGCTGAAGAGTTAAACGCAGCAGAGCACACACACACACACACACACAACACCTATAATATATATATATATATACATATATATATATATATATATATGTATATATATATATATATATATATATATGTATATATATATATATATATATATACATATATATATATATATATATATATAGTATTGTTTTAGTATAGTATAGTATAGTATAGTTTTGTTTGGTGTTGTTGGCAGTGTTTAGATAATCTGAACCACACTTATTTTGGATCTCTCAAACTTCTAATTAAATAAGCATTTCAAATATCGAAATTCTGCAGAATTTTTAGATACTTTTTATGGATTCATCGACAAAGATTGAGTACCTAGTGCACCATTGTGTTCAAAATGGCTTTAAATTAATTACAATATTTAACCAGAAATATATTTTTTTCTAACTCAAATTCTAGCAGGTAATCTTTGCTCACACTGGAAGAGACCAGATGCGACTGGAAAACATACATTAAAGAAGTATGGTTAAAGACCTGCCTTTAAATTTCCGGTATGACTTACCACAAAGCCGCAGGCACTGTAACAGTGAAGCTTCTCCCTTCAACAGTCTTTGAGCCAGATAGCTTGCAGAGACATACGGAGCCCTGCTGAGCAATTGTAAACTCAATCTGCAGACCTGTATGAGCAGCATGCTGGCAGATCATAACATAATAGCATTGTTCCTTCCATTTATGTTTTATGTAGCATGCTAGCATTATTGACTAGCTCGCTACTGTCGGATCTGTGCAGTGATATGATCTTGCGGAATAAACACAGCTCTAAACAAGCGCTGGGTGAACATTGCGATCACGTTTAAGCACAAAATGCAACTAGCTAGTAAGCTAAAAGTAAAGATGTTTGTAGAAAAGAGCAGAAAGGAGAGCGTTTTTCCTCAGGAATTAACACAGTATATACTTTCAGTGTTTAATTTATTACTGAATGACACGTCGCACATTTTAATGGTTTATAGTTAAGTTTAATGTTGTGGAACGTCCGTGAGACAAGTTCCTGTTCTTGCTTGTGTTATAGCCATGATAAACAGTCGTCCTTTCCCCAGACTCCCAATTCTCTCTCGCTCTCTCTCATTCTCCCTCTCTTTCTGTCACCTTCTCTCTTTCTCTAACATTCTCTCAATCTCTCTCGCTCGCTCTCACGTTCTTTAACTTTCTCTCCAGAAACTGTAAATTCTTCCGCCCTGAAGGCGTTCCCATTATGAAACGTGGCAAAGCACTGTGACCACACACACACAAACCTCTTCCATAAACCTGATATGAGTTTACTATAACAAAAAAAGACATCAATACATCACCTAATTTGTTAAAGCAAACATTTGTTTAATGTGTGTATTATTAGTTTTAGATTGTGTGAAGCATCTTTGTATGAGCCCCTGTGTATGAACTGTAATAACTGAAACAATTATGTAATAATTAGAGCAAAAATAAGGGGGCATGGTGGCTTAGTGGTTAGCACGTTCACCTCACACCTCCAGGGTCGGGGTTCGATTCCCGCCTCCGCCTTGTGTGTGGAGTTTGCATGTTCTCCCCGTGCCTTGGGGGTTTCCTCCCCCGGTCCAAAGACATGCATGGTAGGTTGACTGGCATCTCTGGAAAATTGTCCCTAGTGTGTGATTGTGTGAGTGAATGGGAGTGTGTGTGCCCTGCGAAGGGTTGGCACTCCGTCCAGGGTGTATCCTGCCTTGATGCCCGATGACGCCTGAGATAGGCACAGGCTCCCCGTGACCCGAGGTGGTTCGGATAAGCGGTAGAAGATGAATGAATGAATGAATAGAGCAAAAATATTAACTGTAAATAAATCGTTCATGTTACAACATGTAGAACTACTGTCTGAGTTTTGCTGCTATACAAAAATAATGCACACCTTCAACAATTCACCTGCACTGTGATATATATATATATATATATATATATATATATATATATATATATATATATATATATATATATATATATTTTTTTTTTTTTTTTTTTTCATGAAACACAAATATTTAATAATTGGGATCTTGACACTGGTGCAAATGATACCTTCCAGTTTTGGGACACATCTCAAACCAAATACTAATTATTGTAAACAGTGTCTTTCAGTACTGACACTATATAGTGTCTGTATTATTTAGGTTTCTTATTTACTGTGTCAAATGCAATTTGGAATTTTTTTTGAATGTGCATGAATTTCTTTAAAAGACAGGGTCAAATTTCAAAATCCTACATGCTATAGATTTAAAGTTAAAATGCACTTGGCATGCTCTTTCTTTAGATTCCTATACTGTCACTTTAACATAAACTGGGCTTGCTTTGTTTCAGGATGCTCTTCTTTACAGACTATGGGAAAGTGGGCAAACTGGAGCGCTGCCACATGGATGGCACTAACAGGACCCGGCTTGTGGATTATAAGGTTGAGCAGCCAACCGCAGTGGCACTGGACGTAGTCAAGAAGTTGGTCTACTGGGCAGATGCATATCTGGATTACATTGAGGTTGTGGATTACAATGGCAACAACAGACACAGCATCATCCAAGGAAGCCAAGTGAGTGCCAAATGTTCTGCTGAGTTGAATGGTGAATGGCAAACCTCTACATTTTCCCACAATTTAAGTACCTTATATTACAATGTGTAGGTGGTTTAAAAGCTCTAGTTAACATGGCAATGAATTTACCTAGTGTGATACACGGCTGTGTCTTCTGTGAACCTTTTAAAGTTATTATATTTGCAGATGATGCTGAAAATCTTGCATAGTTTAGTTCTCATGGTTGAATGTGGGGAGGTAATGTGATGTTGATGTTATTATTTGATCCACTCTTTTTGAGGATTGACATCTGTGGGAACTGAAAGCAGAATGGAGATTTGATTACTTGACATACAATTTATTAAAAAATATATTGTGTGTATATTGCATGAGTGAATTAGAGTGTGTGTGTGTGTGCCCTGCGATGGGTTGGCACTCCGTCCAGGGTGTGTCCTGCCTTGATGCCCGATGACGCCTGAGATAGGCAGGTAGTGACCCGAGGTAGTTCGGATAAGCGGTAGAATATGAGTGAGAGAGTGAGTGAGAGAGTGAGTGAGAGTGATATATTGTGTGTATTAGGAGAACTAAACTATTTATTGTTTATTCATGTTACTTGGTTGAAAAATAATTTGGATTGCTAACTGCTAATGGATTCAAATAACTACTTTCTGTCCAACGGTATATAACGCACATACTAAAGGACATGAGTTGCATGAGTCTCATAGATTAATCATTCAATAGTATGTTCTTCACCTGTTTCTCAAATTTCCACCAATGAATAATTCTAAGTCTATTATGAAAACACAGGCTATTTCACAAGGCCAATAGTAACGTAAACAGTCAGGC